>NC_139627.1:53073240-53128240 GCF_964638095.1 Poromitra crassiceps | reverse complement strand
CTGTTTTAAACTTTAAAACAGAAAAACGGAAAAACGTTTTTAGCACACAAAAAAAAAAAAAAAAAAAAAAAAAAAAAATTGAATGGAGGGGCCTGTTTAGGGAATGGGGGGGCACGGCCCGGTCAGGCCCCCAAACTACTGTAAACATTTGAACCATATTTCTTGTTTAGAACCTATAGCTAGCAACATCGCCATCTCCTGAAAAACATTAATATTGCACCTTTCTTGTGGCTACATCACAGCATCTACTGAAAAACATTTATAGTGGATCTGACTTGTTTAGTTCACTTTAGATTCACATCACATCTTAAAAACAACCAGTCGAGTGTAATAAGTAAATGAGGTTTGATTGTAAAAAAAAAAAAAAAAAAATCCGCGACCCCATGATACAGCAAACAAACAATGCTACTACAATCTCTCAAATATATTGATATCATTGCTTATAACAAAGTGAGCACTCACATTAGTATACTTGAAATGATGACTATTGATGTAGGGAGCGACCACTTTCAGAGAATGGAAATAGAAATGGATGTCTTATCTACTCATGACTCGTTATGCAGGGCAGTTAATGTGAAGCGTTACCAAATGTTACTATGAAAGAAATATTGAACAGGAATTTATTGTGAGCTTCACAAATACATAGCTTGACATTGCCTTGTTTTTTATCTAATGTTTGCAGATATGACTAAGACAGGAAAGCCAGATAGCTACTGGAAGGACATCTGCTTGAGGTATGCCCAGGGAAAGTTCCGTTTTAGTACCGGCCAACGACCTTCATCCAAGAAATGGAAAAAAACCCTGGAGCAGATAGATGCTTGCCCCCTGCTTGCCTCCAGCAACCTTGCTGCTTGGCTCCAGCAAGGTGGATCTGTTCAGGAGACCCCTTAAATGCTCCTGTGGGTTCCATAAGGTAGGTGAAATAATATAAAATCACCTTGAGTCCCTGTAACATGTGGATATTTTTATGGACAATATACAGTAGGCTAGATATATCTGCTCAATTCTGGAGAAAAATAACAGTGTAAAGATACTTGCAAGTAACATGGCTCTCTTTTATATTTCTCCTCCCAGCAGGTAGATGTGTCATCAGGCGCTGGCTCCAGTGAGGCAAGGCAGACAGAGATGGAGGCAGCAGGCGGAGACCCAGAGGCAGCAGGCGGAGACCCAGAGGCAGCAGGCAGAGACCCAGAGGCAGCAGGCGGAGACCCAGAGGCAGCAGGCGGAGACCCAGAGGCAGCAGGCAGAGACCCAGAGGCAGCAGGCAGAGACCCAGAGGCAGCAGGAGGAGACCCAGAGGCAGCAGGCGGAGACCCAGAGGCAGCAGGCAGAGACCCAGAGGCAGCAGGAGGAGACCCAGAGGCAGCAGGCGGAGACCCAGAGGCAGCAGGCAGAGACCCAGAAGCAGGGAGAGGAGACATGGAGGCAGTGGGAGTCGAGATGGGGGCAGGGCCGTCAGGGGCAGGACAGGGAGTGAAGTGTTATAATTGTCATATGGTTGTGGAGGGGGACAAATACACCACACACCTCTCCGACTACCATATAGAGGAAATATGTGACAGCTGTGGGGCCAAGGTGCAGGGCTTTCAAGGCCTAATGCAACATCTTGAAGAGGCCCACTATAAACCCTTCATCGTGCCATCACCGCGGAAGCAAGTGCCATCCCCGCAGAAGCTTACGCCTACACCGCGAAAGCTAACGCCATCACCGCAAAAGCCAACGCCTGCACCAAGGCTCACAACATCGCCGCTGCTCACGCCATCTCCACCGCTCACGCCATCTCCACAGCTCGCTCCATCTCCACAGCTCGCTCCATCTCCACAGCTCGCTCCATCTCCACAGCTCACACCATCTCCACAGCTCGCTCCATCTCCACAGCTCGCCTCATCTCCACAGCTCGCCTCATCTCCACAGCTCGCCTCATCTCCACAGCTCGCCTCATCTCCACAGCTCGCTCCATCTCCACAGCTCGCTCCATCTCCACAGCTCGCCTCATCTCCACAGCTCGCTCCATCTCCACAGCTCGCCCCATCTCCACAGCTCGCCTCATCTCCACAGCTCGCTCCATCTCCACTGCTCACGCCATCTCCACAACTCGCCTCATCTCCACAGCTCGCTCCATCTCCACAGCTCGCCTCATCTCCACAGCTCGCTCCATCTCCACAGCTCGCTCCATCTCCACAGCTCGCCTCATCTCCACAGCTCACACCATCTCCACAGCTCGCCTCATCTCCACAGCTCGCTCCATCTCCACAGCTCGCTCCATCTCCACCGCTCACGCCATCTCCACCGCTCACACCATCTCCACAGCTCGCCTCATCTCCACAGCTCACACCATCTCCACAGCTCGCCTCATCTCCACAGCTCGCTCCATCTCCACAGCTCGCCTCATCTCCACAGCTCGCCTCATCTCCACAGCTCACACCATCTCCACAGCTCGCCTCATCTCCACAGCTCGCTCCATCTCCACAGCTCGCTCCATCTCCACCGCTCACGCCATCTCCACCGCTCACGCCATCTCCACAACTCGCCTCATCTCCACAGCTCACACCATCTCCACAGCTCGCCTCATCTCCACAGCTCACACCATCTCCACAGCTCGCCTCATCTCCACAGCTCGCTCCATCTCCACAGCTCGCCTCATCTCCACAGCTCGCTCCATCTCCACAGCTCGCTCCATCTCCACAGCTCGCCTCATCTCCACAGCTCGCTCCATCTCCACAGCTCGCCTCATCTCCACAGCTCGCCTCATCTCCACAGCTCGCTCCATCTCCACAGCTCACACCATCACCACAGCTCACATCACCATCTCAGCAGATGCTCCCTCCTTCAAGTAGCTCCGCCCCGCCACACCACACACTTGGACCACCTGTGGTTGACTGGAAAGGTTTTCTTCCCAAGCAATTCCAGCGAGTCATCGCGGAAGCAGACCAGGTGTGGATTTCCAAGTGCCTGTACCATGATAACGGCAAGCTGAAGCAGAAGTTGCAGGGAGGCTGGTTTTATCCACCACTGCTGCCCAAACCATCTCCTCCTGAGTCCGGGTGGTACCATCGGCAGAAGATGTTCCTCTGGGCACCAATGAGGGTGTGGGGGATTCCATTCAAGTGCCCAGAATGTTCCCGGAAAATGTCCCACTCCGGGATCTACCCGAAGGCCAGGCAGGTGATCGATGTGGACAGCCGCTACTACCTAGTGGGAGCGGACAATCCACGTTGCAACCCATGTAGTAAGCTGATCTGCCCATGGAGCCAGGAGATCCTTACCCAACTGGATGTGGCACACAGGATAGAGTTCCCTGCTGTCCTGACTGCATTTCATGCCCTGGACAAGAAATGTATGACATTCCTGAAGCCAAGGACCATTGGGAACAGTTCCTCCTACTTCCAGTCTGTCTTGGAAGAAGCGCACAGCGAGGAGTGGGCAAATCAGACCATCAAATACTTTGCTGACTGTGAGCTCCATAAGAAGGCGGCTACCTACGTCTCCTCTGCAGCTGTCTATCTTCCTCCTCCACCCTTCAGGCCCCTTCCACTTGCCCAATGGTTTGAGGAAGTCCACTCCAATGAAATCCTCAGCCATCTGGATGAGATGAAGGGGGTGATCACCTCTACCTATGGTAGAATTCTTAAGATGGACTCTACCAAGAAGGTTAGATTTCAGCAGTAACAAATTATACAACCGGTGGTACAATTCATACACGCAAATGCAGGGCATACATAGTGATTGACATAAAATAATAGGTTTACTGTAGTAGTCTTCAGTTTGCTAAAGAAAGTCATGTTTGTTTTTACAGATGACCAAGAAGCTGGCTGGCGCTATAGAACACTCTGCAGCTTGGATGACAAACATCGGCAATGAGTTTGGCCAGGTTCTGAACTCCGTTCTGACAACGGGTGAAGGTGCAGGGCTGGAAGAGCTGTGCCAAGGCATCGTCACCCGCTACAGGAATGCTGGCCAAGCTGAACCTGAGGTGATCTATGTCAACCGGGACTGCTGCAACCTGTCAGGTGGGTGAAAATTGCTTTCTATATCAAATATATTTAAGTGCTTTAGGCTCAAGTTATATGTGTGTAAAAAATATTTTGGTGATGGTAATCTAAAGTAAAACTATCTCAACGTGAGCCCGTGCTCTACACACACACACACACACACACACACACACACACACACACACACACACACACACACACACACACACACACACACACACACACACACACACACACACACACACACGCACAGCTGAAATCCTAACATCAACATTGTTGTATGTATGCCTATGTAATTTGGTTGTTTTTCACAGGTGTGTCTGCAGTGGAGAAACTGTTTCGGCCATGGAGGACTGCGGTGCGCTTGGACAGCTTTCATTTTATGCGCCGTTTCGCTTCTGGCCTCACTACAGAGCACCACCCTCTGTATGGCACCTTTTGCACCAGGCTTACCGCCTGCGTCTTCGAATGGGATCAGGGAGATGTGCAACGCCTAAGGGAGGCCAAGAGAGGGGAGTGGAAGAGCAGCCACAGCGGACACGCTCCCACTGAGGCACAGCTCACGGCCAGCACCAGCCTAGGGGAGATGAAGAGGCACTGCAGGAGGAGGACGCGTGGAGTGGAGGACATCCGGACCGAGATCACCAAGCTGCTGGACACCATGTGGGACCTGACCGACACCGCAGGGCTGCGTCTGGTGAACGCTGACACCATGGGCAAAGTGTGGGATGTGCAGCAGAAGCACTTGGAGTGCCTCCAAGACCCTACAGGTGTTGCATTGTACACTAAGGTGGGGACACTCCAGAAGGGCGGCAAAGAGCTGGACATCCTTAGATGTGCAAGGGGGTCCTCCTCCCTGGAGAGTTTTCATCGCCACCAGTGTACTTTCATTCCAGGTACATTCGAGTCTCAATGTTGTATGTCATTCATTTAAAAATGCTCCTTTCTATGTTATGACAGGGAATGTGCTTTATTAACACAGTAATTATCACTGTATTCAATAGATATTCATATGTATTCACTTTATAATAATGGTTTACTGAACCGAGTATTTTGTTTCTTAGGCTCGCGTAGCAATGCGAAGCACACCCAGATGTACACGCTGGAGGGGCTATCGAGGTGGAACATGGGCCGGGCCAAGGAGGCAGTAGCTGTGGTGGGGGCCTCATCCCTCAGAACCTTCAACGTCAGCACCATGACTCACCTCAACAGCATGAGCCAGCGGGTCCTTGGTCATGCTCTGGTTCCAGAGTTCACTCCACCTGGGAAATCTACTGGTAAGAGAGCTCTCAGCGCAACACTTGTGGAATATTACATCCTCTCTGCTTTACTTTTTTGTAAGCCACCCCCCTACTCGGAGGACATGAAGATTGTGCTGTGCTGTGAGTGTAGGAGATGTGTGTATGTATCGGATCCTCCGAGTGCTGAACCCGGACCTGTCGTTGAGGAGGTCAGTAACAGAACACCTTACTCTGTAAAACCGTACTGATTTTCTTTTAAAGTAAAACTGGTAACATATTAATAAGATATATGAATAATATAAATCAACATCGCTCACATAATTAGAAACAAAAGTGTATATTTATTTCCTTGTTTTATTCTTTTTCCTACTTATCACTTTTCAGAATAGCCAAGTTGACTCCAGAGGCATGGCGGGCTGGGAGGCGGTCGATGCCCTGGCGGCCTACCTGGTTGGCTTGAACCGGACTATCACCGCGTTGTCACAGAAGAAGGTGGAGGACATAGTCCAGTTGTACACGGCTCTCAGTGACATGGACAAGAAGGCTTCAAGGTACAAAATAGAAATGATTTTGCACATCATAATTGAACAAACCATCTACAGAGCAGATTAAGAGTGTATGGATATTCTCTTTCACCGTTTAGGTACATCCAAAGGGGTAAGAAGTCAGGATGTCCATCAGGAGGACCTTGGAGAACAAGGTCAATTGGTTCAATACAAACCATTGAATAAGAGACTGCACTTGTCATTGTGAAAAGCAATTATTACATGTAAAATAAACTGGTCTGTTATTTACTTGCATTGTTGGCATTGTCACCTGGTTCTTCATTACTTTACTGCCTTGTTCACAGTCCAGATCATCTCATCCTTCTCTCCCACAGACTATACTTGACTCACGGCCAAGCAGCCCAAGACCCTGACATCCATAGGGTCTGTGAGTGTGTCTGCCTCAGACTTGCCAAAGAGTTTGAGCCAGCATGCAACCGGCCCAAGGACACAAAGGGGAAGACACTGCCCATCCCACAGTCCATTGTCAGCATCTACAGCCACATCAAACAGCTGCTGGAGGACAGCACGGTTATCCTGGACCAGACCACCTTGGCTCTGGTCCCGGTTAACAACACCACTGTCTCTAAATGGTGAGTGTTATTTTGTTAAGACGGTATATGAATATTTAACTTCAAGAAAAACCTTCACCTGCATGCTCGTTAGAAAATATGGAATAAACTTAAGAGGATAGGCTCATGTCATATGTATAAAAATGAATGTTTGTCTTGTACAGGCTGCAAAAGAGGGATAAGAGGAAGGACAGGGGCTTGCTGCTGCAGGACACTACTGCCCCAACAGGTGCACCTGGCCAAGCAGTGAACGTGCCTCCTGCTGCCCCCGTGCAGCATGCACACCAAACAATGGTGTTGGAGGAGCCTGCAAACCTCCAGGGGGAAGCTTTCGCCCGCCCGCGCTATCTGGCGGCGAACAGGCCTGTGTCCCATCCACCTCCCCCGTTCCATCCACTTCCACAATCCTGGCCAGACCCCTCGTACCAGCCAGCTGGGCCAGGTCCTTTGTACCAGCCAGGTCCTCCATTCCAGCCAGGTCCTGCGTACCAGCCCTTTCCTGCGTACCAACTATTTCCTGTGTACCAACCATTTCCTGTGTACCAACCATTTCCTGTGTACCAGCCCGGTCCTCCAATCCAGCCCGGTCCTCCGTTCCAGCCAGGTCCTTCGTACCTGCCCGGTCCTCCCTATCAGCAAGCTGCTCCATTCCAGCCAGCTGCAGAGTGCCCTCCATCTCAGCCAAGGCAACGTGCCTGGAGACGACAGAGAGCAGCCCAGGAAGATGCGGAGTGTGTGGCTAGGGGCGAACCACCAAAGAAACGGCTGGCAAAGGAACAATATCATTACACCTGCAAACAGTGTGGCCAGGAAAAGAGAAAAAACACTGGACACACCCAGCTGAGGGGGCGGTGGTACTGTCCAGCCTCAGGACTGTCACTGGATCAGTGGAAGAGCAGTTTCTAACTGTGTGTTTGTGTGTGTGTGTGTGTGTGTTCAAGTTTTCAAATATGTTCAAGTTTTTAAATATGATTTAATTGATGATGATATTTTATTTATTTATTCAATAAATAGTTTTATTGTAAAGTTGTCTCTCTGTCCTCCTCTCTCTTCTATATATTGTATGTTTTCCTCCTTTTTTCTCCTTTTCTTTTTCCCTCTTTCCCCCCCTCTTTCTCCTTTTTTTCTCTCTTTCCCCCCCGCATGTAGTCCCTTTTGCCCCATTCTAAAGTAATTGTCTCTGTAGATGGACTGCCTGGAGGTCCGAACATTTCTGAATATACCCGAACGAGGTCCTAACAGGGTCCTAACCATGGATGTATTGGGTCCTAACAGGTCCGAACAAAATGTCCGAACGAGATCAAAGGTTTCCAAGCAAGTCCGAACTAGTCCGAACAAACTCCGAACAAGTCACGTGACATAAACGATGAGTCGATGAGTCATATGACGGCCGCTGACATCCTGCCGGTTGGTTGTTGGAGCTCGGACTGTTTCAACATGGCGGCCGGATCACAAAGTTTGTCGTTTTACAGCCAAACGGTACACTTAAACATGTTTCAGAAAAAACTTGAGGCGACCAGTTTTCATTACACTTTCAGAATATGTCTTTATTTTTTCTCAAAACCCCCTAGTTTTATAGTTTGACGAGAGCCGAAACCCCATAGGAAACCATTGGGAACAGTGCCACCGGGCCGTAGTGGCCAAAAATATATTACATCTCCGTACATTTAAGAACTACCATACAAGTTAAATAATCTTTGGACTTCTCCCAGAGCGTGAGACTAAAGAAGGACTGTGGTAATGTTTTATCTTTTATTTGGCTATGCTATGTGTGTGTGTGTGTGTGTGTGTGTGTGTGTGTGTGTGTGTGTGTGTGTGTGTGCGTGCGCGTGCGTGCGTGCGTGCGTGCGTGTGTGTGTTGTGGAAAGGGTTGAGGAGTCTCTAGCTAGTTCAGCACATAGGTAGCGGAACGCATCTGAACATGGCCCCCCCCGACACCCCCCCCCCCCCCACACACACACACACACACACACACACACACACGTCTGTGAACCACCATCATTGATTATTATTATTATCATCATATAAAGATTTTGGTCGTTTGAAGCCAGATTCATATAGGAATATCTCATTTTAAATTAACATTAGGATTAGATGGTTGTGATGTCAGTATTCAGTCTTAACAATCATATTTGCTCCTTTTCTCACTCCTATGTCACCACCTGCTCTCCCTGCAGGGTTTGAGATTAAACTTTTTTTTTTTATCACCAGCCAATATGGCTGCTAGATTTTAAAGTTACGAGCCAATTAATTTCAACTAGCCAAAATGTTTTTCTTGAAATAAACCAGAATATGAGTGTGACTGGGTTTTACAGCAGGGCTGTCAGAAACCTAAGGGACCGGGGGCCGGACCATTCCCCGAGCCAGTACACTTGACACAATCACCACATTTTCGCAGCTGCGCTGGAACTATTATTAAGTAGGGGGTGCTGTAAGGAATGGAATCTCGGCAGCGTCGAAGAAAATTTTATGTTTTTTGGACTTTTATCCATATTTAGAAGAATATTTAATTTTAAATTAACATCAGGATTATACTGTTGTGATGTCATTATTCAGTATCTTCTCCTTTTCTATTATTAGTATTAGTATTAGTATTAAATACTGAGTATCTCATGAAAAACTATTAATATTGCATCTTTTGTGTTTAGCTCCGTCTCACAGCAGGCCCGGCTCCAGAACCAAATTACAGAGGGGGCCTGCCCCTAGCTTGGGGGGCCAAGCTACCCAAGGGGGGTCCGGGGGGATTCTCCCCCGGAAGAAGATTTTGTACATTTTAAAGTAAAATTCGTCAACCTGGTGCATTTGAGAGCAAAATGAAGAGGCTAAATCTATGAAGAACTAGACACATCTCTAATGTGTTGTGACTTTACAAATAATTAGGCCTAAACAATTAATATTAAATGTATTTACACATTGTGCACACATTGCATTCATTGTGACAAATTTACAATAGTTAATATCCAGCCAGAATCATTGCAAATGGATGTTCAAAGTAAAGGTCCTTACACACCGAGCACGTATTTTTCGTGCGATTAATTCGCACGTCAATAATATTTTCCGAACCTATATCAGTCAATGCAACCGTGCATACCAACGGCGAAGTTTCGCTGAGTGTTTTTGCGGTGTTTATTTTTTCGAACCACGGTCGATTTTTCAGAAATTCGCTTCCGACGTGTACACATCTGTGGCTGTGATTGACAGGTGGGTCAAAACTCGCATCGCAATTTCGTGCCGTATATTCGCATCGCTCCCGATGTGTAAGGACCTTAACAGTTAGCAATAGCATTCAGTTAATAAATGCCTAATGACAGCCAGATTCTGTTTTAAACTTTAAAACAGAAAAACGGAAAAACGTTTTTAGCACACACAAAAAAAAAAAAAAAAAAAAAAAATTGAATGGAGGGGCCAGTTTAGGGAATGGGGGGGGCACGGCCCGGTCAGGCCCCCAAACTACTGTAAACATTTGAACCATATTTCTTGTTTAGAACCTATAGCTAGCAACATCGCCATCTCCTGAAAAACATTAATGTTGCACCTTTCTTGTGGCTACATCACAGCATCTACTGAAAAACATTTATAGTGGATCTGACTTGTTTAGTTCACTTTAGATTCACATCACATCTTAAAAACAACCAGTCGAGTGTAATAAGTAAATGAGGTTTGATTGTAAAAAAAAAAAAAAAAAAATCCGCGACCCCATGATACAGCAAACAAACAATGCCACTACAATCTCTCAAATATATTGATATCATTGCTTATAACAAAGTGAGCACTCACATTAGTGTCTAGGCTACTTGAAATGATGACTATTGATGTAGGGAGCGACCACTTTCAGAGAATGGAAATAGAAATGGATGTCTTATCTACTCATGACTCGTTATGCAGGGAAGTTAATGTGAAGCGTTATCAAATGTTACTATGAAAGAAATATTAAAACAGGAATTTATTGTGAGCTTCACAAATACATAGCTTGACATTGCCTTGTTTTTTATCTAATGTTTGCAGATATGACTAAGACAGGAAAGCCAGATAGCTACTGGAAGGACATCTGCTTGAGGTATGCCCAGGGAAAGTTCCGTTTTAGTACCGGCCAATGACCTTCATCCAAGAAATGGAAAAAAACCCTGGAGCGGATAGATGCTTGCCCCCTGCAGAGCAGGAGCAAGGTGGATCTGTTCAGGAGACCCCTTAAATGCTCCTGTGGGTTCCATAAGGTAGGTGAAATAATATAAAATCACCTTGAGTCCCTGTAACATGTGGATATTTTTATGGACAATATACAGTAGGCTAGATATATCTGCTCAATTCTGGAGAAAAATAACAGTGTAAAGATACTTGCAAGTAACATGGCTCTCTTTTATATTTCTCCTCCCAGCAGGTAGATGTGTCATCAGGCGCTGGCTCCAGTGAGGCAAGGCAGACAGAGATGGAGGCAGCAGGCGGAGACCCAGAGGCAACAGGCGGAGACCCAGAGGCAGCAGGCAGAGACCCAGAGGCAGCAGGCGGAGACCCAGAGGCAGCAGGAGGAGACCCAGAGGCAGCAGGCAGAGACCCAGAGGCAGCAGGCAGAGACCCAGAGGCAGCAGGCAGAGACCCAGAGGCAGCAGGAGGAGACCCAGAGGCAGCAGGCGGAGACCCAGAGGCAGCAGGCAGAGACCCAGAAGCAGGGAGAGGAGACACGGAGGCAGTGGGAGTCGAGATGGGGGCAGGGCCGTCAGGGGCAGGACAGGGAGTGAAGTGTTATAATTGTCATATGGTTGTGGAGGGGGACCAATACACCACACACCTCTCCGACTACCATGTAGAGGAAATATGTGACAGCTGTGGGGCCAAGGTGCAGGGCTTTCAAGGCCTAATGCAACATCTTGAAGAGGCCCACTATAAACCCTTCATCGTGCCATCACCGCGGAAGCAAGTGCCATCCCCGCAGAAGCTTACGCCTACACCGCGAAAGCTAACGCCATCACCGCAAAAGCCAACGCCTGCACCAAGGCTCACAACATCGCCGCTGCTCACGCCATCACCACAGCTCACATCACCATCTCAGCAGATGCTCCCTCCTTCAAGTAGCTCCGCCCCGCCACACCACACACTTGGACCACCTGTGGTTGACTGGAAAGGTTTTCTTCCCAAGCAATTCCAGCGAGTCATCGCGGAAGCAGACCAGGTGTGGATTTCTAAGTGCCTGTACCATGATAACGGCAAGCTGAAGCAGAAGTTGCAGGGAGGCTGGTTTTATCCACCACTGCTGCCCAAACCATCTCCTCCTGAGTCCGGGTGGTACCATCGGCAGAAGATGTTCCTCTGGGCACCAATGAGGGTGTGGGGGATTCCATTCAAGTGCCCAGAATGTTCCCGGAAAATGTCCCAGTCCGGGATCTACCCGAAGGCCAGGCAGGTGATCGATGTGGACAGCCGCTACTACCTAGTGGGAGCGGACAATCCACGTTGCAACCCATGTAGTAAGCTGATCTGCCCATGGAGCCAGGAGATCCTTACCCAACTGGATGTGGCACACAGGATAGAGTTCCCTGCTGTCCTGACTGCATTTCATGCCCTGGACAAGAAATGTATGACATTCCTGAAGCCAAGGACCATTGGGAACAGTTCCTCCTACTTCCAGTCTGTCTTGGAAGAAGCGCACAGCGAGGAGTGGGCAAATCAGACCATCAAATACTTTGCTGACTGTGAGCTCCATAAGAAGAAGGCTACCTACGTCTCCTCTGCAGCTGTCTATCTTCCTCCTCCAACCTTCAGGCCCCTTCCACTTGCCCAATGGTTTGAGGAAGTCCACTCCAATGAAATCCTCAGCCATCTGGATGAGATGAAGGGGGTGATCACCTCTACCTATGGTAGAATTCTTAAGATGGACTCTACCAAGAAGGTTAGACTTCAGCAGTAACAAATTATACAACCGGTAGTACAATTCATACACGCAAATGCAGGGCATACATAGTGATTGACATAAAATAATAGGTTTACTGTAGTAGTGGGGCAATGTCTTCAGTTTGCTAAAGAAAGTCATGTTTGTTTTTACAGATGACCAAGAAGCTGGCTGGCGCTATAGAAGACTCTGCAGCTTGGATGACAAACATCGGCAATGAGTTTGGCCAGGTTCTGAACTCCGTTCTGACAACGGGCGAAGGTGCAGGGCTGGAAGAGCTGTGCCAAGGCATCGTCACCCGCTACAGGAATGCTGGCCAAGCTGAACCTGAGGTGATCTATGTCAACCGGGACTGCTGCAACCTGTCAGGTGGGTGAAAATTGCTTTCTATATCAAATATATTTAAGTGCTTTAGGCTCAAGTTATATGTGTGTAAAAAATATTTTGGTGATGGTAATCTAAAGTAAAACTATCTCAACACACACACACACACACACACACACACACACACACACACACACACACACAGCTGAAATCCTAACATCAACATTGTTGTATGTATGCCTATGTAATTTGGTTGTTTTACACAGGTGTGTCTGCAGTGGGGAAACTGTTTCGGCCATGGAGGACTGCGGTGCGCTTGGACAGCTTTCATTTTATGCGCCGTTTCGCTTCTGGCCTCACTACAGAGCACCACCCTCTGTATGGCACCTTTTGCACCAGGCTTACCGCCTGCATCTTCGAATGGGATCAGGGAGATGTGCAACGCCTAAGGGAGGCCAAGAGAGGGGAGTGGAAGAGCAGCCACAGCGGACACGCTCCCACTGAGGCACAGCTCACGGCCAGCACCAGCCTAGGGGAGATGAAGAGGCACTGCAGGAGGAGGACGCGTGGAGTGGAGGACATCCGGACCGAGATCACCAAGCTGCTGGACACCATGTGGGACCTGACCGACACCGCAGGGCTGCGTCTGGTGAACGCCGACACGATGGGCAAAGTGTGGGATGTGCAGCAGAAGCACTTGGAGTGCCTCCAAGACCCTACAGGTGTTGCATTGTACACTAAGGTGGGGACACTCCAGAAGGGCGGCAAAGAGCTGGACATCCTTAGATGTGCGAGGGGGTCCTCCTCCCTGGAGAGTTTTCATCGCCACCAGTGTACTTTCATTCCAGGTACATTCGAGTCTCAATGTTGTATGTCATTCATTTAAAAATGCTCCTTTCTATGTTATGACAGGGAATGTGCTTTATTAACACAGTAATTATCACTGTATTCAATAGATATTCATATGTATTCACTTTATAATAATGGTTTACTGAACCGAGTATTTTGTTTCACCCAGATGTACACGCTGGAGGGGCTATCGAGGTGGAACATGGGCCGGGCCAAGGAGGCAGTAGCTGTGGTGGGGGCCTCATCCCTCAGAACCTTCAACGTCAGCACCATGACTCACCTCAACAGCATGAGCCAGAGGGTCTTTGGTCATGCTCTGGTTCCAGAGTTCATTCCACCTGGGAAACCTACTGGTAAGAGAGCTCTCAGCGCAACACTTGTGGAATATTACATCCTCTCTGCTTTACTTTTTTGTAAGCCACCCCCCTACTCGGAGGACATGAAGAGTGTGCTGTGCTGTGAGTGTAGGAGATGTGTGTATGTATATCCTTTCCTCATTGTTTTTGTGCCGTTTTTGTACATTGTTTTACAGGGGAGCGCATTGCTGTGGAATATCTGTTGGCCCAGTCCAACAGAGGCGACCTGCTTCCCGAAATCACTGAGTGGCCTGAGGAGGATGAGCCAGACGCCACTCTGTGCCAGGCAGCTGACCTTGGGGCTGGTGATTCGGATCCTCCGAGTGCTGAACCCGGACCTGTCGTTGAGGAGGTCAGTAACAGAACACCTTACTCTGTAAAACCGTACTGATTTTCTTTTAAAGTAAAACTGGTAACATATTAATAAGATATATGAATAATATAAATCAACATCGCTCACATAATTAGAAACAAAAGTGTATATTTATTTCCTTGTTTTATTCTTTTTCCTACTTATCACTTTTCAGAATAGCCAATGTGACTCCAGAGGCGTGGCGGGCTGGGAGGCGGTTGATGCCCTGGCGGCCTACCTGGTTGGCTTGAACCGGACTATCACCGCGTTGTCACAGAAGGAGGAGGAGGACATAGTCCAGTTGTACACGGCTCTCAGTGACATGGACAAGAAGGCTTCAAGGTACAAAATAGAAATGATTTTGCACATCATAATTGAACAAACCGTCTACAGAGCAGATTAAGAGTGTATGGATATTCTCTTTCACCGTTTAGGTACATCCAAAGGGGTAAGAAGTCAGGATGTCCATCAGGAGGACCTTGGAGAACAAGGTCAATTGGTTCAATACAAACCATTGAATAAGAGACTGCACTTGTCATTGTGAAAAGCAATTATTACATGTAAAATAAACTGGTCTGTTATTTACTTGCATTGTTGGCATTGTCACCTGGTTCTTCATTACTTTACTGCCTTGTTCACAGTCCAGATCATCTCATCCTTCTCTCCCACAGACTATACTTGACTCACGGCCAAGCAGCCCAAGACCCTGACATCCATAGGGTCTGTCAGTGTGTCTGCCTCAGACTTGCCAAAGAGTTTGAGCCAGCACGCAACCGGCCCAATGACACAAAGGGGAAGACACTGCCCATCCCACAGTCCATTGTCAGCATCTACAGCCACATCAAACAGCTGCTGGAGGACAGCACGGTTATCCTGGACCAGACCACCTTGGCTCTGGTCCCGGTTAACAACACCACTGTCTGTAAATGGTGAGTGTTATTTTGTTAAGACGGTATATGAATATTTAACTTCAAGAAAAACCTTCACCTGCATGCTCGTTAGAAAATATGGAATAAACTTAAGAGGATAGGCTCATGTCATATGTATCAAAATGAATGTTTGTCTTGTACAGGCTGCAAAAGAGGGATAAGAGGAAGGACAGGGGCTTGCTGCTGCAGGACACTACTGCCCCAACAGGTGCACCTGGCCAAGCAGTGACCGTGCCTCCTGCTGCCCCCGTGCAGCATGCACACCAAACAATGGTGTTGGAGGAGCCTGCAAACCTCCAGGGGGAAGCTTTCGCCCGCCCGCGCTATCTGGCGGCGAACAGGCCTGTGTCCCATCCACCTCCCCCGTTCCATCCACTTCCACAATCCTGGCCAGACCCCTCGTACCAGCCAGCTGGGCCAGGTCCTTTGTACCAGCCAGGTCCTCCATTCCAGCCAGGTCCTCCATTCCAGCCAGGTCCTGCGTACCAGCCCTTTCCTGCGTACCAACCATTTCCTGTGTACCAACCATTTCCTGTGTACCAGCCTGGTCCTCCAATCCAGCCCGGTCCTCCGTTCCAGCCAGGTCCTTCGTACCTGGCCGGTCCTCCCTATCAGCAAGCTGCTCCATTCCAGCCAGCTGCAGAGTGCCCTCCATCTCAGCCAAGGCAACGTGCCTGGAGACGACAGAGAGCAGCCCAGGAAGATGCGGAGTGTGTGGCTAGGGGCGAACCACCAAAGAAACGGCTGGCAAAGGAACAATATCATTACACCTGCAAACAGTGTGGCCAGGAAAAGAGAAAAAACACTGGACACACCCAGCTGAGGGGGCGGTGGTACTGTCCAGCCTCAGGACTGTCACTGGATCAGTGGAAGAGCAGTTTATAACTGTGTGTTTGTGTGTGTGTGTGTGTGTGTTCAAGTTTTCAAATATGTTCAAGTTTTTAAATATGATTTAATTGATGATGATATTTTATTTATTTATTCAATAAATAGTTTTATTGTAAAGTTGTCTCTCTGTCCTCCTCTCTCTTCTATATATTGTATGTTTTCCTCCTTTTTTCTCCTTTTCTTTTTCCCTCTTTCCCCCCCTCTTTCTCCTTTTTTTCTCTCTTTCCCCCCCGCATGTAGTCCCTTTTGCCCCATTCTAAAGTCATTGTCTCTGTAGATGGACTGCCTGGAGGTCCGAACATTTCTGAATATACCCGAACGAGGTCCTAACAGGGTCCTAACCATGGATGTATTAAAATAACAGGGTCCTAACAGGTCCGAACAAAATGTCCGAACGAGATCAAAGGTTTCCAAGCAAGTCCGAACTAGTCCGAACAAACTCCGAACAAGTCACGTGACATAAACGATGAGTCGATGAGTCATATGACGGCCGCTGACATCCTGCCGGTTGGTTGTTGGAGCTCAGAGGGACTGTTTCATTCAACATGGCGGCCGGATCACAAAGTTTGTCGTTTTACAGCCAAACGGTACACTTAAACATGTTTCAGAAAAAACTTGAGGCGACCAGTTTTCATTACACTTTCAGAATATGTCTTTATTTTTTCTCAAAACCCCCTAGTTTTATAGTTTGACGAGAGCCGAAACCCCATAGGAAACCATTGGGAACAGTGCCACCGGGCCGTAGTGGCCAAAAATATATTACATCTCCGTACATTTAAGAACTACCATACAAGTTAAATAATCTTTGGACTTCTCCCAGAGCGTGAGACTAAAGAAGGACTGTGGTAATGTTTTATCTTTTATTCGGCTATGCTGTGTGTGTGTGTGTGTGTGTGTGTGTGTGTGTGTGTGTGTGTGTGTGTGTGTGTGTGTGTGTGTGTGTGTGTGTGTGTGTGTGCGTGCGCGTGCGTGCGTGTGTGTGTTGTGGAAAGGGTTGAGGAATAGGTAGCGGAACGCATCTGAACTTGGCCCCCCCCGACACCCCCCCCCCCCCCACACACACACACACACACACACACACACACACACACACGTCTGTGAACCACCATCATTGATTATTATTATTATCATCATATAAAGATTTTGGTCGTTTGAAGCCAGATTCATATAGGAATATCTCATTTTAAATTAACATTAGGATTAGACGGTTGTGATGTCAGTATTCAGTCTTAACAATCATATTTGCTCCTTTTCTCACTCCTATGTCACCACCTGCTCTCCCTGCATGGTTTGAGATTAAACTTTTTTTTTTTATCACCAGCCAATATGGCTGCTAGATTTTAAAGTTACGAGCCAATTAATTTCAACTAGCCAAAATGTTTTTCTTGAAATAAACCAGAATATGAGTGTGACTGGGTTTTACAGCAGGGCTGTCAGAAACCTAAGGGACCGGGGGCCGGACCATTCCCCGAGCCAGTACACTTGACACAATCACCACATTTTCGCAGCTGCGCTGGAACTATTATTAAGTAGGGGGTGCTGTAAGGAATGGAATCTCGGCAGCGTCGAAGAAAATTTTATGTTTTTTGGACTTTTATCCATATTTAGAAGAATATTTAATTTTAAATTAACATCAGGATTATACTGTTGTGATGTCATTATTCAGTATCTTCTCCTTTTCTATTATTAGTATTAGTATTAGTATTAAATACTGAGTATCTCATGAAAAACTATTAATATTGCATCTTTTGTGTTTAGCTCCGTCTCACAGCAGGCCCGGCTCCAGAACCAAATTACAGAGGGGGCCTGCCCCTAGCTTGGGGGGGCCAAGCTACCCAAGGGGGGTCCGGGGGGATTCTCCCCCGGAAGAAGATTTTGTACATTTTAAAGTAAAATTCGTCAACCTGGTGCATTTGAGAGCAAAATGAAGAGGCTAAATCTATGAAGAACTAGACACATCTCTAATGTGTTGTGACTTTACAAATAATTAGGCCTAAACAATTAATATTAAATGTATTTACACATTGTGCACACATTGCATTCATTGTGACAAATTTACAATAGTTAATATCCAGCCAGAATCATTGCAAATGGATGTTCAAAGTAAAGGTCCTTACACACCGAGCACGTATTTTTCGTGCGATTAATTCGCACGTCAATAATATTTTCCGAACCTATATCAGTCAATGCAACCGTGCATACCAACGGCGAAGTTTCACCCAGCGTTATTGCGGTGTTTATTTTTTCGAACCACGGTCGATTTTTCAGAAATTCGCTTCCGACGTGTACACATCTGTGGCTGTGATTGACAGGTGGGTCAAAACTCGCATCGCAATTTCGTGCCGTATATTCGCATCGCTCCCGATGTGTAAGGACCTTAACAGTTAGCAATAGCATTCAGTTAATAAATGCCTAATGACAGCCAGATTCTGTTTTAAACTTTAAAACAGAAAAACGGAAAAACGTTTTTAGCACACAAAGACTGCAGTGCAGAGCAGGAGCAAGGTGGATCTGTTCAGGAGACCCCTTAAATGCTCCTGTGGGTTCCATAAGGTAGGTGAAATAATATAAAATCACCTTGAGTCCCTGTAACATGTGGATATTTTTATGGACAATATACAGTAGGCTAGATATATCTGCTCAATTCTGGAGAAAAATAACAGTGTAAAGATACTTGCAAGTAACATGGCTCTCTTTTATATTTCTCCTCCCAGCAGGTAGATGTGTCATCAGGCGCTGGCTCCAGTGAGGCAAGGCAGACAGAGATGGAGGCAGCAGGCGGAGACCCAAAGGCAGCAGGCGGAGACCCAGAGGCAGCAGGCGGAGACCCAGAGGCAGCAGGCAGAGACCCAGAGGCAGCAGGCAGAGACCCAGAGGCAGCAGGCAGAGACCCAGAGGCAGCAGGCAGAGACCCAGAGGCAGGGAGAGGAGACATGGAGGCAGCAGGAGGAGACACGGAGGCAGTGGGAGTCGAGATGGGGGCATCACAGCTCACACCATCTCCACAGCTCACACCATCTCCACAGCTCACACCATCTCCACAGCTCGCTCCATCTCCACAGCTCGCTCCATCTCCACAGCTCGCCTCATCTCCACAGCTCGCTCCATCTCCACAGCTCACACCATCTCCACAGCTCACACCATCTCCACAGCTCGCTCCATCTCCACAGCTCGCCCCATCTCCACAGCTCGCCCCATCTCCACAGCTCGCTCCATCTCCACTGCTCACGCCATCTCCACAGCTCGCCTCATCTCCACAGCTCACACCATCTCCACAGCTCGCTCGATCTCCACAGCTCGCCCCATCTCCACAGCTCGCCTCATCTCCACAGCTCGCTCCATCTCCACTGCTCACGCCATCTCCACAACTCGCCTCATCTCCACAGCTCGCCTCATCTCCACAGCTCGCTCCATCTCCACAGCTCGCCTCATCTCCACAGCTCGCCTCATCTCCACAGCTCGCTCCATCTCCACAGCTCACACCATCACCACAGCTCACATCACCATCTCAGCAGATGCTCCCTCCTTCAAGTAGCTCCGCCCCGCCACACCACACACTTGGACCACCTGTGGTTGACTGGAAAGGTTTTCTTCCCAAGCAATTCCAGCGAGTCATCGCGGAAGCAGACCAGGTGTGGATTTCCAAGTGCCTGTACCATGATAACGGCAGGCTGAGGCAGAAGTTGCAGGGATGCTGGTTTTATCCACCACTGCTGCCCAAACCATCTCCTCCTGAGTCCGGGTGGTACCATCGGCAGAAGATGTTCCTCTGGGCACCAATGAGGGTGTGGGGGATTCCATTCAAGTGCCCAGAATGTTCCCGGAAAATGTCCCAATCTGGGATCTACCCGAAGGCCAGGGAGGTGATCGATGTGGACAGCCGCTACTACCTAGTGGGAGCGGACAATCCACGTTGCAACCCATGTAGTAAGCTGATCTGCCCATGGAGCCAGGAGATCCTTACCCAACTGGATGTGGCACACAGGATAGAGTTCCCTGCTGTCCTGACTGCATTTCATGCCCTGGACAAGAAATGTATGACATTCCTGAAGCCAAGGACCAATGGGAACAGTTCCTCCTACTTCCATGCTGTCTTGGAAGAAGCGCACAGCGAGGAGTGGGCAAATCAGACCATCAAATACTTTGCTGACTGTGAGCTCCATAAGAAGAAGGCTACCTACGTCTCCTCTGCAGCTGTCTATCTTCCTCCTCCAACCTTCAGGCCCCTTCCACTTGCCCAATGGTTTGAGGAAGTCCACTCCAATGAAATCCTCAGCCATCTGGATGAGATGAAGGGGGTGATCACCTCTACCTATGGTAGAATTCTTAAGATGGACTCTACCAAGAAGGTTAGACTTCAGCAGTAACAAATTATACAACCGGTAGTACAATTCATACACGCAAATGCAGGGCATACATAGTGATTGACATAAAATAATAGGTTTACTGTAGTAGTCTTCAGTTTGCTAAAGAAAGTCATGTTTGTTTTTACAGATGACCAAGAAGCTGGCTGGCGCTATAGAACACTCTGCAGCTTGGATGACAAACATCGGCAATGAGTTTGGCCAGGTTCTGAACTCCGTTCTGACAACGGGCGAAGGTGCAGGGCTGGAAGAGCTGTGCCAAGGCATCGTCACCCGCTACAGGAATGCTGGCCAAGCTGAACCTGAGGTGATCTATGTCAACCGGGACTGCTGCAACCTGTCAGGTGGGTGAAAATTGCTTTCTATATCAAATATATTTAAGTGCTTTAGGCTCAAGTTATATGTGTGTAAAAAATATTTTGGTGATGGTAATCTAAAGTAAAACTATCTCAACACACACACACACACACACACACACACACACACACACACAGCTGAAATCCTAACATCAACATTGTTGTATGTATGCCTATGTAATTTGGTTGTTTTACACAGGTGTGTCTGCAGTGGGGAAACTGTTTCGGCCATGGAGGACTGCGGTGCGCTTGGACAGCTTTCATTTTATGCGCCGTTTCGCTTCTGGCCTCACTACAGAGCACCACCCTCTGTATGGCACCTTTTGCACCAGGCTTACCGCCTGCGTCTTCGAATGGGATCAGGGAGATGTGCAACGCCTAAGGGAGGCCAAGAGAGGGGAGTGGAAGAGCAGCCACAGCGGACACGCTCCCACTGAGGCACAGCTCACGGCCAGCACCAGCCTAGGGGAGATGAAGAGGCACTGCGGGAGGAGGACGCGTGGAGTGGAGGACATCCGGACCGAGATCACCAAGCTGCTGGACACCATGTGTGACCTGACCGACACCGCAGGGCTGCGTCTGGTGAACGCCGACACCATGGGCAAAGTGTGGGATGTGCAGCAGAAGCACTTGGAGTGCCTCCAAGACCCTACAGGTGTTGCATTGTACACTAAGGTGGGGACACTCCAGAAGGGCGGCAAAGAGCTGGACATCCTTAGATGTGCGAGGGGGTCCTCCTCCCTGGAGAGTTTTCATCGCCACCAGTGTACTTTCATTCCAGGTACATTCGAGTCTCAATGTTGTATGTCATTCATTTAAAAATGCTCCTTTCTATGTTATGACAGAGAATGTGCTTTATTAACACAGTAATTATCACTGTATTCAATAGATATTCATATGTATTCACTTTATAATAATGGTTTACTGAACCGAGTATTTTGTTTCTTAGGCTCGCGTAGCAATGCGAAGCACACCCAGATGTACACGCTGGAGGGGCTATCGAGGTGGAACATGGGCCGGGCCAAGGAGGCAGTAGCTGTGGTGGGGGCCTCATCCCTCAGAACCTTCAACGTCAGCACCATGACTCACCTCAACAGCATGAGCCAGAGGGTCTTTGGTCATGCTCTGGTTCCAGAGTTCACTCCACCTGGGAAACCTACTGGTAAGAGAGCTCTCAGCGCAACACTTGTGGAATATTACATCCTCTCTGCTTTACTTTTTTGTAAGCCACCCCCCTACTCGGAGGACATGAAGATTGTGCTGTGCTGTGAGTGTAGGAGATGTGTGTATGTATATCCTTTCCTCATTGTTTTTGTGCCGTTTTTGTACATTGTTTTACAGGGGAGCGCATTGCTGTGGCATATCTGTTGGCACAGTCCAACAGAGGCGACCTGCTTCCCGAAAGCACTGAGTGGCCTGAGGAGGATGAGCCAGACGCCACTCTGTGCCAGGCAGCTGACCTTGGGGCTGGTGATTTGGATCCTCCGAGTGCTGAACCCGGACCTGTCGTTGAGGAGGTCAGTAACAGAACACCTTACTCTGTAAAACCGTACTGATTTTCTTTTAAAGTAAAACTGGTAACATATTAATAAGATATATGAATAATATAAATCAACATCGCTCACATAATTAGAAATAAAAGTGTATATTTATTTCCTTGTTTTATTCTTTTTCCTACTTATCACTTTTCAGAATAGCCAATGTGACTCCAGAGGCGTGGCGGGCTGGGAGGCGGTTGATGCCCTGGTGGCCTACCTGGTTGGCTTGAACCGGACTATCACCGCGTTGTCACAGAAGGAGGAGGAGGACATAGTCCAGTTGTACACGGCTCTCAGTGACATGGACAAGAAGGCTTCAAGGTACAAAATAGAAATGATTTTGCACATCCTAATTGAACAAACCGTCTACAGAGCAGATTAAGAGTGTATGGATATTCTCTTTCACCGTTTAGGTACATCCAAAGGGGTAAGAAGTCAGGATGTCCATCAGGAGGACCTTGGAGAACAAGGTCAATTGGTTCAATACAAACCATTGAATAAGAGACTGCACTTGTCATTGTGAAAAGCAATTATTACATGTAAAATAAACTGGTCTGTTATTTACTTGCATTGTTGGCATTGTCACCTGGTTCTTCATTACTTTACTGCCTTGTTCACAGTCCAGATCATATCATCCTTCTCTCCCACAGACTATACTTGACTCACGGCCAAGCAGCCCAAGACCCTGACATCCATAGGGTCTGTGAGTGTGTCTGCCTCAGACTTGCCAAAGAGTTTGAGCCAGCACGCAACCGGCCCAAGGACACAAAGGGGAAGACACTGCCCATCCCACAGTCCATTGTCAGCATCTACAGCCACATCAAACAGCTGCTGGAGGACAGCACGGTTATCCTGGACCAGACCACCTTGGCTCTGGTCCCGGTTAACAACACCACTGTCTCTAAATGGTGAGTGTTATTTTGTTAAGACGGTATATGAATATTTAACTTCAAGAAAAACCTTCACCTGCATGCTCGTTAGAAAATATGGAATAAACTTAAGAGGATAGGCTCATGTCATATGTATCAAAATGAATGTTTGTCTTGTACAGGCTGCAAAAGAGGGATAAGAGGAAGGACAGGGGCTTGCTGCTGCAGGACACTACTGCCCCAACAGGTGCACCTGGCCAAGCAGTGACCGTGCCTCCTGCTGCCCCCGTGCAGCATGCACACCAAACAATGGTGTTGGAGGAGCCTGCAAACCTCCAGGGGGAAGCTTTCGCCCGCCCGCGCTATCTGGCGGCGAATAGGCCTGTGTCCCATCCACCTCCCCTGTTCCATCCACTTCTACAATCCTGGCCAGACCCCTCGTACCAGCCAGCTGGGCCAGGTCCTTTGTACCAGCCAGGTCCTCCATTCCAGCCAGGTCCTGCGTACCAGCCCTTTCCTGCGTACCAACTATTTCCTGTGTACCAACCATTTCCTGTGTACCATCCATTTCCTGTGTACCAGCCCGGTCCTCCAATCCAGCCCGGTCCTCCAATCCAGCCCGTTCCTCCGTTCCAGCCAGGTCCTTCGTACCTGCCCGGTCCTCCCTATCAGCAAGCTGCTCCATTCCAGCCAGCTGCAGAGTGCCCTCCATCTCAGCCAAGGCAACGTGCCTGGAGACGACAGAGAGCAGCCCAGGAAGATGCGGAGTGTGTGGCTAGGGGCGAACCACCAAAGAAACGGCTGGCAAAGGAACAATATCATTACACCTGCAAACAGTGTGGCCAGGAAAAGAGAAAAAACACTGGACACACCCAGCTGAGGGGGCGGTGGTACTGTCCAGCCTCAGGACTGTCACTGGATCAGTGGAAGAGCAGTTTCTAACTGTGTGTTTGTGTGTGTGTGTGTGTGTGTGTGTGTGTGTGTGTGTGTGTGTGTGTGTGTTCAAGTTTTCAAATATGTTCAAGTTTTTAAATATGATTTAATTGATGATGATATTTTATTTATTTATTCAATAAATAGTTTTATTGTAAAGTTGTCTCTCTGTCCTCCTCTCTCTTCTATATATTGTATGTTTTCCTCCTTTTTTCTCCTTTTCTTTTTCCCTCTTTCCCCCCCTCTTTCTCCTTTTTTTCTCTCTTTCCCCCCCGCATGTAGTCCCTTTTGCCCCATTCTAAAGTCATTGTCTCTGTAGATGGACTGCCTGGAGGTCCGAACATTTCTGAATATACCCGAACGAGGTCCTAACAGGGTCCTAACCATGGATGTATTAAAATAACTGGATAGGGGACCTGCCACGCCCACCCATGCATTCGGACGGAGGTAGCTCATTGGCGCATGAAGCCATCATGGGGGCTTTTTCTTCCTGGTTTTACTTCCTGACTATGCAGCCCAAGGCGAAGTGCGCATGTGTGCCATGACGTGTTCCATGACGTCTCCCACCCCTCCCACCCATGGATTGTATTACAAGAAGAAAATACCCCCGTATATGGCTCTTAGTGGCTTCTGAAGAAAAAAATGCCCCATAAAAAATTAGTTGATAATTAAAAGAGTCGTTTTATACTTTGAGTGACACCCGGAAAAAATTCCCCTGGGTTTAACAGCTGCCGGAGTCCCCATGCAAGTGGATGGGAATTTTCCTTTCTGGGCTGCATGGCGTCACGTGACTTGCAATACAGAGCTTCGCCAGCATGTTCAAATGGCTTCAAAGCCCAGCGCTATTCCTGGGGGCTTGGGTCCTAACAGGTCCGAACAAAATGTCCGAACGGGATCAAAGGTTTCCAAGCAAGTCCGAACTAGTCCGAACAAACTCCGAACAAGTCACGTGACATAAACGATGAGTCGATGAGTCATATGACGGCCGCTGACATCCTGCGCCCTGGTTGGTTGTTGGAGCTCAGAGGGACTGTTTCAACATGGCGGCCGGATCACAAAGTTTGTCGTTTTACAGCCAAACGGTACACTTAAACATGTTTCAGAAAAAACTTGAGGCGACCAGTTTTCATTACACTTTCAGAATATGTCTTTATTTTTTCTCAAAACCCCCTAGTTTTATAGTTTGACGAGAGCCGAAACCCCATAGGAAACCATTGGGAACAGTGCCACCGGGCCGTAGTGGCCAAAAATACATTACATCTCCGTACATTTAAGAACTACCATACAAGTTAAATAATCTTTGGACTTCTCCCAGAGCGTGAGACTAAAGAAGGACTGTGGTAATGTTTTATCTTTTATTCGGCTATGCTATGTGTGTGTGTGTGTGTGTGTGTGTGTGTGTGCGTGCGCGTGCGTGCGTGTGTGCGTGCGTGTGTGTGTGTGTTGTGGAAAGGGTTGAGGAGTCTGTAGCTAGTTCAGCACATAGGTAGCGGAACGCATCTGAACTTGGGGGGGCCCCCCCCCCCCCACACACACACACACACACACACACACACACACACACGTCTGTGAACCACCATCATTGATTATTATTATTATCATCATATAAAGATTTTGGTCGTTTGAAGCCAGATTCATATAGGAATATCTCATTTTAAATTAACATTAGGATTAGACGGTTGTGATGTCAGTATTCAGTCTTAACAATCATATTTGCTCCTTTTCTCACTCACTCCTATGTCACCACCTGCTCTCCCTGCAGGGTTTGAGATTAAACTTTTTTTTTTATCACCAGCCAATATGGCTGCTAGATTTTAAAGTTACGAGCCAATTAATTTCAACTAGCCAAAATGTTTTTCTTGAAATAAACCAGAATATGAGTGTGACTGGGTTTTACAGCAGGGCTGTCAGAAACCTAAGGGACCGGGGGCCGGACCATTCCCTGAGCCAGTACACTTGACACAATCACCACATTTTCGCAGCTGCGCTGGAACTATTATTAAGTAGGGGGTGCTGTAAGGAATGGAATCTCGGCAGCGTCGAAGAAAATTTTATGTTTTTTGGACTTTTATCCATATTTAGAAGAATATTTAATTTTAAATTAACATCAGGATTATACTGTTGTGATGTCATTATTCAGTATCTTCTCCTTTTCTATTATTAGTATTAGTATTAGTATTAAATACTGAGTATCTCATGAAAAACTATTAATATTGCATCTTTTGTGTTTAGCTCCGTCTCACAGCAGGCCCGGCTCCAGAACCAAATTACAGAGGGGGCCTGCCCCTAGCTTGGGGGGGCCAAGCTACCCAAGGGGGGTCCGGGGGGATTCTCCCCCGGAAGAAGATTTTGTACATTTTAAAGTAAAATTCGTCAACCTGGTGCATTTGAGAGCAAAATGAAGAGGCTAAATCTATGAAGAACTAGACACATCTCTAATGTGTTGTGACTTTACAAATAATTAGGCCTAAACAATTAATATTAAATGTATTTACACATTGTGCACACATTGCATTCATTGTGACAAATTTACAATAGTTAATATCCAGCCAGAATCATTGCAAATGGATGTTCAAAGTAACAGTTAGCAATAGCATTCAGTTAATAAATGCCTAATGACAGCCAGATTCTGTTTTAAACTTTAAAACAGAAAAACGGAAAAACGTTTTTAGCACACAAAAAAAAAAAAAAAAAAAAAAAAAAAATTGAATGGAGGGGCCAGTTTAGGGAATGGGGGGGGCACGGCCCGGTCAGGCCCCCAAACTACTGTAAACATTTGAACCATATTTCTTGTTTAGAACCTATAGCTAGCAACATCGCCATCTCCTGAAAAACATTAATATTGCACCTTTCTTGTGGCTACATCACAGCATCTACTGAAAAACATTTATAGTGGATCTGACTTGTTTAGTTCACTTTAGATTCACATCACATCTTAAAAACAACCAGTCGAGTGTAATAAGTAAATGAGGTTTGATTGTAAAAAAAAAAACGACCCATGATACAGCAAACAAACAATGCCACTACAATCTCTCAAATATATTGATATCATTGCTTATAACAAAGTGAGCACTCACATTAGTGTCTAGGCTACTACTTGAAATGATGACTATTGATGTAGGGAGCGACCACTTTCAGAGAATGGAAATAGAAATGGATGTCTTATCTACTCATGACTCGTTATGCAGGGCAGTTAATGTGAAGCGTTACCAAATGTTACTATGAAAGAAATATTGAACAGGAATTTATTGTGAGCTTCACAAATACATAGCTTGACATTGCCTTGTTTTTTATCTAATGTTTGCAGATATGACTAAGACAGGAAAGCCAGATAGCTACTGGAAGGACATCTGCTTGAGGTATGCCCAGGGAAAGTTCCGTTTTAGTACCGGCCAACGACCTTCATCCAAGAAATGGAAAAAAACCCTGGAGCGGATAGATGCTTGCCCCCTGCAGAGCAGGAGCAAGGTGGATCTGTTCAGGAGACCCCTTAAATGCTCCTGTGGGTTCCATAAGGTAGGTGAAATAATATAAAATCACCTTGAGTCCCTGTAACATGTGGATATTTTTATGGACAATATACAGTAGGCTAGATATATCTGCTTAATTCTGGAGAAAAATAACAGTGTAAAGATACTTGCAAGTAACATGGCTCTCTTTTATATTTCTCCTCCCAGCAGGTAGATGTGTCATCAGGCGCTGGCTCCAGTGAGGCAAGGCAGACAGAGATGGAGGCAGCAGGCGGAGACCCAGAGGCAGCAGGCGGAGACCCAGAGGCAGCAGGCAGAGACCCAGAGGCAGCAGACGGAGACCCAGAGGTAGCAGGCAGAGACCCAGAGGCAGCAGGCGGAGACCCAGAGGCAGCAGGCGGAGACCCAGAGGCAGCAGGCGGAGACCCAGAGGCAGCAGGCAGAGACCCAGAGGCAGCAGGCGGAGACCCAGAGGCAGCAGGCAGAGACCCAGAGGCAGCAGGCAGAGACCCAGAGGCAGCAGGCAGAGACCCAGAGGCAGCAGGCGGAGACCCAGAGGCAGCAGGTGGAGACCCAGAGGCAGCAGGAGGAGACCCAGAGGCAGCAGGCAGAGACCCAGAGGCAGCAGGCAGAGACCCAGAGGCAGCAGGCGGAGACCCAGAGGCAGCAGGCGGAGACCCAGAGGTAGCAGGCAGAGACCCAGAGGCAGCAGGCGGAGACCCAGAGGCAGCAGGAGGAGACACGGAGGCAGTGGGAGTCGAGATGGGGGCAGGGCCGTCAGGGGCAGGACAGGGAGTGAAGTGTTATAATTGTCATATGGTTGTGGAGGGGGACAAATACACCACACACCTCTCCGACTACCATGTAGAGGAAATATGTGACAGCTGTGGGGCCAAGGTGCAGGGCTTTCAAGGCATAATGCAACATCTTGAAGAGGCCCACTATAAACCCTTCATCGTGCCATCACCGCGGAAGCAAGTGCCATCCCCGCAGAAGCTTACGCCTACACCGCGAAAGCTAACGCCATCACCGCAAAAGCCAACGCCTGCACCAAGGCTCACAACATCGCCGCTGCTCACGCCATCTCCACCGCTCACGCCATCTCCACAGCTCGCCTCATCTCCACAGCTCGCTCCATCTCCACAGCTCGCCTCATCTCCACAGCTCGCCTCATCTCCACAGCTCGCTCCATCTCCACAGCTCGCTCCATCTCCACAGCTCGCCTCATCTCCACAGCTCGCTCCATCTCCACAGCTCGCTCCATCTCCACAGCTCGCCTCATCTCCACAGCTCGCTCCATCTCCACAGCTCGCTCCATCTCCACAGCTCGCTCCATCTCCACAACTCGCCTCATCTCCACAGCTCGCTCCATCTCCACAGCTCGCTCCATCTCCACAACTCGCCTCATCTCCACAGCTCGCTCCATCTCCACAGCTCGCCTCATCTCCACAGCTCGCTCCATCTCCACAGCTCGCCTCATCTCCACAGCTCGCTCCATCTCCACAGCTCGCCTCATCTCCACAGCTCGCTCCATCTCCACAGCTCACACCATCTCCACAGCTCGCCTCATCTCCACAGCTCGCTCCATCTCCACAGCTCGCCTCATCTCCACAGCTCGCCTCATCTCCACAGCTCGCTCCATCTCCACAGCTCGCCTCATCTCCACAGCTCGCCTCATCTCCACAGCTCGCTCCATCTCCACAGCTCACACCATTACCACAGCTCACATCACCATCTCAGCAGATGCTCCCTCCTTCAAGTAGCTCCGCCCCGCCACACCACACACTTGGACCACCTGTGGTTGACTGGAAAGGTTTTCTTCCCAAGCAATTCCAGCGAG
The DNA here is from genome assembly GCF_964638095.1 of Poromitra crassiceps. Taxonomy (NCBI): domain Eukaryota; kingdom Metazoa; phylum Chordata; class Actinopteri; order Beryciformes; family Melamphaidae; genus Poromitra; species Poromitra crassiceps. Next base: position 53,098,938 of record NC_139627.1, on the reverse strand, counting down.
TCATCGCGGAAGCAGACCAGGTGTGGATTTCCAAGTGCCTGTACCATGATAACGGCAGGCTGAAGCAGAAGTTGCAGGGAGGCTGGTTTTATCCACCACTGCTGCCCAAACCATCTCCTCCTGAGTCCGGGTGGTACCATCGGCAGAAGATGTTCCTCTGGGCACCAATGAGGGTGTGGGGGATTCCATTCAAGTGCCCAGAATGTTCCCGGAAAATGTCCCAGTCCGGGATCTACCCGAAGGCCAGGCAGGTGATCGATGTGGACAGCCGCTACTACCTAGTGGGAGCGGACAATCCACGTTGCAACCCATGTAGTAAGCTGATCTGCCCATGGAGCCAGGAGATCCTTACCCAACTGGATGTGGCACACAGGATAGAGTTCCCTGCTGTCCTGACTGCATTTCATGCCCTGGACAAGAAATGTATGACATTCCTGAAGCCAAGGACCAATGGGAACAGTTCCTCCTACTTCCAGTCTGTCTTGGAAGAAGCGCACAGCGAGGAGTGGGCAAATCAGACCATCAAATACTTTGCTGACTGTGAGCTCCATAAGAAGAAGGCTACCTACGTCTCCTCTGCAGCTGTCTATCTTCCTCCTCCAACCTTCAGGCCCCTTCCACTTGCCCAATGGTTTGAGGAAGTCCACTCCAATGAAATCCTCAGCCATCTGGATGAGATGAAGGGGGTGATCACCTCTACCTATGGTAGAATTCTTAAGATGGACTCTACCAAGAAGGTTAGACTTCAGCAGTAACAAATTATACAACCGGTAGTACAATTCATACACGCAAATGCAGGGCATACATAGTGATTGACATAAAATAATAGGTTTACTGTAGTAGTGGGGCAATGTCTTCAGTTTGCTAAAGAAAGTCATGTTTGTTTTTACAGATGACCAAGAAGCTGGCTGGCGCTATAGAAGACTCTGCAGCTTGGATGACAAACATCGGCAATGAGTTTGGCCAGGTTCTGAACTCCGTTCTGACAACGGGCGAAGGTGCAGGGCTGGAAGAGCTGTGCCAAGGCATCGTCACCCGCTACAGGAATGCTGGCCAAGCTGAACCTGAGGTGATCTATGTCAACCGGGACTGCTGCAACCTGTCAGGTGGGTGAAAATTGCTTTCTATATCAAATATATTTAAGTGCTTTAGGCTCAAGTTATATGTGTGTAAAAAATATTTTGGTGATGGTAATCTAAAGTAAAACTATCTCAACACACACACACAGAGTCAGAGTCAGAGTCAGTTTATTTACCATTTGCAGTCGAAACTACATTGGAATTGGGGTGCAAGAGCTTAAAACATAGACACAAATATGACAAGTCATGACAACATAACATAGCATATAAATAGACAGACAGTAAAAAGGTTTAAAAAGTAAATAAGATAAAATAAGAGAATAAAACAATAGAATAATAAAAGGAGACAGGTACATCTGTGGATAAGGCCCGAGTCATCCAGCTCACTTATTAAAGTGCAGGAGCAAACAAAGTGCACAGTCAGACATAAAGTGCACAGTAGTAAAGTGCCTAAGCAAGGATTAATTGCATGAGAAGACCAGTATAAGACATCTTATACAAAAGAAAATAACAGAAAAAATAAAGGTCTAGGTGTGTCTAGACAGCAGAGATCTACCGTTTAGATTTGTGATCGTTCAAACTACGCACAGCACTCGGGTAAAAGCTTCTCGCAAAGCGAGTGGTGGAGCATTTAATGGAGCGGTAGCGTCTACCCAAAGGGAGTACGGTAACTCAAAAAGACTGGCGGCCGGGTGACCTGCAGGGTCCCTGATAATGCTGGAGGCCCGGGACAGAAGTCTGGAGCTATAGAGCTCTTCTAGTGCCGGCAGGTTGACACCAGTTATCTTGCGGGCAAGGCGCACTACCCTATTCAAAGATTTTCGCTCCTTAACAGTAAGGTTACCAAACCATACAGTGAAGGAACTAGTGAGAATGCTCTCAATAATACAGCGATAAAAGTTGACAAGGATCTGGCTGTTGTGGGTGAACTCCTTAAGTCTTCTTAAGAAGAAAAGACGTTGCTGAGACTTTTTAACAATCGCTTTGGTATTTGAGTGCCAGCTAAGATCATCCGAGATAGTGACACCTAGAAATTTGATACTTTTTACCATCTCAACCTCTGTACCATTGATTATTATAGGATGGTGAGGTGCCTTTTTACGGCGGAAGTCAATGACAAGCTCTTTTGTCTTGGAGGCATTGAGAATTAGGTTGTTGGCCTCGCTCCACCTGACAAGTTCTTCTACCTCAGATCTGTAGTTAGACTCGTCATTTGAGCTAATGAGCCCAATGACAGTGGTGTCATCCGCGTATTTAACTATGAGATTGTTGAGGTAGTGAGCGATACAGTCGTGGGTAAAAAGAGTAAACAAGAAGGAGCTAAGAATGCATCCTTGCGGTGAGCCAGTGCTCAGAACAAGTATATCAGACAGATTATTTCCGATCCTGACTCTTTGAGGCCTCAGGATTAAAAAGCTAAAAATCCACTCACAAAGAGCATCACACAGACCAAGATTTTGCAGTTTACGGATCAGAAGTGAGGGAATGATCGTATTAAAAGCAGAGCTATAGTCTATGAAAAGCATTCTGACATAAGCTCCACTTTTATCCAGGTGTTCATATACAGAGTTCAGAGCTATAGAAACTGCATCCTCAACTGATCTGTTTTCCCTATAAGCAAACTGCCAAGGATCAAGAGTAGGAGGAATCTGACATTTAATGTGGTCCAGCACCAAGCGCTCCATACATTTCATAAACACTGATGTTAGTGCAATGGGTCTGTAATCATTATGACATGTGACAGGAGATTTCTTTGGGACTGGAACTACAATGGACTCCTTGAAACTTTTTGGAACAATGCGACGCTGCAGTGACATATTAAAAATATCTGTCATCACAGGGGCAAGCTGCTCAGAGAAGGACCTGGCAACTCGGGGAGGAATGCCGTCCGGTCCAGCGGCCTTCCCCACCTTGGTCCTGGACAGAACCTTTCGAACCTCGTGTTCAGATACAGTTAGCCCAGTACAGTTAACCTCGTGTTCAAGTACAGTTAGCCCAGTACGGTTAACCTCGTGTTCAAGTACAGTTAGCACAGTACGGTTAACCTCGTTAACCACACACACACACACACACACACACACACACACACACACACACACACACACACACACACACACACACACAGCTGAAATCCTAACATCAACATTGTTGTATGTATGCCTATGTAATTTGGTTGTTTTACACAGGTGTGTCTGCAGTGGAGAAACTGTTTCGGCCATGGAGGACTGCGGTGCGCTTGGACAGCTTTCATTTTATGCGCCGTTTCGCTTCTGGCCTCACTACAGAGCACCACCCTCTGTATGGCACCTTTTGCACCAGGCTTACCGCCTGCGTCTTCCAATGGGATCAGGGAGATGTGCAACGCCTAAGGGAGGCCAAGAGAGGGGAGTGGAAGAGCAGCCACAGCGGACACGCTCCCACTGAGGCACAGCTCACGGCCAGCACCAGCCTAGGGGAGATGAAGAGGCACTGCAGGAGGAGGACGCGTGAAGTGGAGGACATCCGGACCGAGATCACCAAGCTGCTGGACACCATGTGGGACCTGACCGACACCGCAGGGCTGCGTCTGGTGAACGCCGACACGATGGGCAAAGTGTGGGATGTGCAGCAGAAGCACTTGGAGTGCCTCCAAGACCCTACAGGTGTTGCATTGTACACTAAGGTGGGGACACTCCAGAAGGGCGGCAAAGAGCTGGACATCCTTAGATGTGCGAGGGGGTCCTCCTCCCTGGAGAGTTTTCATCGCCACCAGTGTACTTTCATTCCAGGTACATTCGAGTCTCAATGTTGTATGTCATTCATTTAAAAATGCTCCTTTCTATGTTATGACAGGGAATGTGCTTTATTAACACAGTAATTATCACTGTATTCAATAGATATTCATATGTATTCACTTTATAATAATGGTTTACTGAACCGAGTATTTTGTTTCTTAGGCACGCGTAGCAATGCGAAGCACACCCAGATGTACACGCTGGAGGGGCTATCGAGGTGGAACATAGGCCGGGCCAAGGAGGCAGTAGCTGTGGTGGGGGCCTCATCCCTCAGAACCTTCAACGTCAGCACCATGACTCACCTCAACAGCATGAGCCAGAGGGTCTTTGGTCATGCTCTGGTTCCAGAGTTCACTCCACCTGGGAAACCTACTGGTAAGAGAGCTCTCAGCGCAACACTTGTGGAATATTACATCCTCTCTGCTTTACTTTTTTGTAAGCCACCCCCCTACTCGGAGGACATGAAGAGTGTGCTGTGCTGTGAGTGTAGGAGATGTGTGTATGTATATCCTTTCCTCATTGTTTTTGTGCCGTTTTTGTACATTGTTTTACAGGGGAGCGCATTGCTGTGGCATATCTGTTGGCACAGTCCAACAGAGGCGACCTGCTTCCCGAAATCACTGAGTGGCCTGAGGAGGATGAGCCAGACGCCACTCTGTGCCAGGCAGCTGACCTTGGGGCTGGTGATTCGGATCCTCCGGGTGCTGAACCCGGACCTGTCGTTGAGGAGGTCAGTAACAGAACACCTTACTCTGTAAAACCGTACTGATTTTCTTTTAAAGTAAAACTGGTAACATATTAATAAGATATATGAATAATATAAATCAACATCGCTCACATAATTACAAACAAAAGTGTATATTTATTTCCTTGTTTTATTCTTTTTCCTACTTATCACTTTTCAGAATAGCCAATGTGACTCCAGAGGCGTGGCGGGCTGGGAGGCGGTTGATGCCCTGGCGGCCTACCTGGTTGGCTTGAACCGGACTATCACCGCGTTGTCACAGAAGGACCAGGAGGACATAGTCCAGTTGTACACGGCTCTCAGTGACATGGACAAGAAGGCTTCAAGGTACAAAATAGAAATGATTTTGCACATCATAATTGAACAAACCGTCTACAGAGCAGATTAAGAGTGTATGGATATTCTCTTTCACCGTTTAGGTACATCCAAAGGGGTAAGAAGTCAGGATGTCCATCAGGAGGACCTTGGAGAACAAGGTCAATTGGTTCAATACAAACCATTGAATAAGAGACTGCACTTGTCATTGTGAAAAGCAATTATTACATGTAAAATAAACTGGTCTGTTATTTACTTGCCTTGTTGGCATTGTCACCTGGTTCTTCATTACTTTACTGCCTTGTTCACAGTCCAGATCATATCATCCTTCTCTCCCACAGACTATACTTGACTCACGGCCAAGCAGTCCAAGACCCTGACATCCATAGGGTCTGTGAGTGTGTCTGCCTCAGACTTGCCAAAGAGTTTGAGGCAGCACGCAACCGGCCCAAGGACACAAAGGGGAAGACACTGCCCATCCCACAGTCCATTGTCAGCATCTACAGCCACATCAAACAGCTGCTGGAGGACAGCCCGGTTATCCTGGACCAGACCACCTTGGCTCTGGTCCCGGTTAACAACACCACTGTCTCTAAATGGTGAGTGTTATTTTGTTAAGACGGTATATGAATATTTAACTTCAAGAAAAACCTTCACCTGCATGCTCGTTAGAAAATATGGAATAAACTTAAGAGGATAGGCTCATGTCATATGTATAAAAATGAATGTTTGTCTTGTACAGGCTGCAAAAGAGGGATAAGAGGAAGGACAGGGGCTTGCTGCTGCAGGACACTACTGCCCCAACAGGTGCACCTGGCCAAGCAGTGACCGTGCCTCCTGCTGCCCCCGTGCAGCATGCACACCAAACAATGGTGTTGGAGGAGCCTGCAAACCTCCAGGGGGAAGCTTTCGCCCGCCCGCGCTATCTGGCGGCGAACAGGCCTGTGTCCCATCCACCTCCCCCGTTCCATCCACTTCCACAATCCTGGCCAGACCCCTCGTACCAGCCAGCTGGGCCAGGTCCTTTGTACCAGCCAGGTCCTCCATTCCAGCCAGGTCCTGCGTACCAGCCCTTTCCTGCGTACCAACTATTTCCTGTGTACCAACCATTTCCTGTGTACCAACCATTTCCTGTGTACCAGCCTGGTCCTCCAATCCAGCCCGGTCCTCCGTTCCAGCCAGGTCCTTCGTACCTGCCCGGTCCTCCCTATCAGCAAGCTGCTCCATTCCAGCCAGCTGCAGAGTGCCCTCCATCTCAGCCAAGGCAACGTGCCTGGAGACGACAGAGAGCAGCCCAGGAAGATGCGGAGTGTGTGGCTAGGGGCGAACCACCAAAGAAACGGCTGGCAAAGGAACAATATCATTACACCTGCAAACAGTGTGGCCAGGAAAAGAGAAAAAACACTGGACACACCCAGCTGAGGGGGCGGTGGTACTGTCCAGCCTCAGGACTGTCACTGGATCAGTGGAAGAGCAGTTTCTAACTGTGTGTGTGTGTGTGTGTGTGTGTGTGTGTGTGTGTGTGTGTGTGTGTGTGTGTGTGTGTGTGTGTGTTCAAGTTTTCCGTGTGTTCATAGATAAATAAGCAAGTTAATAAATAGTTCTATTGTAAAGTTGTCTCTCTGTCTCTCTGTCCTCCTCTCTCTTCTAAATCTTTTAAACTGTATATTTTGTACAGAAAGAAAGACTATGAGTGGGGGGGGGGGGGATTTACAGATTTAATAAACTAGTCAAATGCATTTCATTTCATCATTCAGGATATTATTACACAGTTCATGCAATGTTTTGGTGGATGCTGCCACCTAAAGTAGGCTAGGAGTGTCCTAGTACATTGGGATCTTGCCACAGCGCAGGTTCGAATCCCATCCGTGAAGTGAAAATAAAAGTGATGGCATCCCTTGCAATAAGTGCAGAAGTGTTTGAAAACAATGTTGAGAAGATAATCGAGTAGAAATGAAATTATATATTGTATGTTTTCCTCTTTCTCTTTTTTTTTCTCTTTCCCCTCCGCAGGCACACATGTATGAGTTGTCGTGGCCATATGCCAGTAGATGGACTGCCTGGAGGTCCGAACCATAGACATATATAAAGGCTAGATGGCTTACCCGCGCTGCCGGTCAATGGAGAGCGACGTCGTCGCATGGTGGCCATCTTGCTACGGCACCACAGCTTTATATATATTTATGGGTTAAAAAAACGCTAACATTTTATTATTATTATTGGCTCCAAATTACACCAAACTTAAACTGCAGCATCATCATCATGAGATGAATTCACGCACCTAGTTTCATGCAGTTTCATCCATTTTGCTAGGAGCTATGAGCATCTGTTGTTGGGTTAGTATTATCACATCAGATGGTCATAACTCCTAGGGAAATGGATGAAACTGCATGAAACTTTGTGCCTGAATCCCTCTCATGGCATAGATGCTTCGGTTTAATTTTGGTGTAATTTGGAGCCCATCAAAAAAATAGTGTTTTTAGTGTTTTTTTTGTTGTTGTTGCCATATCTCGGGAACGGAATATGCTTGTAATAAACCAAACCGTTTGTAAATCCGTCAAGATTTCAGCGAGTTATGAGTATTTTTGTCTGTGCACCCTCCAACAGCTACCATAGAACGTACCAGAAAGCCTGCCGTAGCAAGATGGCAGCGCTTCAACGACGCTGGTGACTCCGCCTTAAGCCATCTAGCCTTATATATGTCTATGGTCCGAACAAGGTCCTAACAGGTCCGAACAAAATGTCCGAACGAGATCAAAGGTTTCCAAACAAACTCCGAACAAGTCGCGTGAGTCATATGACGGCCGCTGACATCCTGCGCCCTGGTTGCGGCCGGATCACAAAGTTTGTCGTTTTACAGCCAAACGGTAGACTTAAACATGTTTCAGAAAAAACTTGAGGCGACCAGTTTTCATTACATTTTCAGAATATGTCTTTATTTATTTTTATCAGACGCCCCACACCAGAGCTGGGAAGCTGGAGAGAGCACCCCTAATTTCCCCAAGCCTAACCTCGGCCCTAACACTGGAAACACTAATGCCTGCATATAAGTCTTCACCGCAGCAACTCTACACAGTCACACATGGCACCCCCCTCCCGTGAGTACAGTGACCATTTAGGCAGTTCAGTCACACAGACAACGGCTTGACCGGGCAAACTTGTCCCGATCAGCTTGAGCTCCGCTTCCCAGAATGAAGTGTATCTCGCTCGGCTCTCCCTTAACCAATCCCCACTCCCACAATCAAGTCCGGCTGAGGATAATTAACGCAAGAGTCTCTGTCAGCGGAGGCACCGCAGCCCAGGGGCAGCCGCAGGTGAAAGCTCTTAGTCTTTAATCACTGTCAATCATCCCCCCCTCCCTCCAGTGGACACCCCAAGTCCACTACATTATTTTGTTTGCCTTTCCCGTGCAGTTAAGACGGTATATGAATATTTAACTTCAAGAAAAACCTTCACCTGCATGCTCGTTAGAAAATATGGAATAAACTTAAGAGGATAGGCTCATGTCATATGTATAAAAATGAATGTTTGTCTTGTACAGGCTGCAAAAGAGGGATAAGAGGAAGGACAGGGGCTTGCTGCTGCAGGACACTACTGCCCCAACAGGTGCACCTGGCCAAGCAGTGAACGTGCCTCCTGCTGCCCCCGTGCAGCATGCACACCAAACAATGGTGTTGGAGGAGCCTGCAAACCTCCAGGGGGAAGCTTTCGCCCGCCCGCGCTATCTGGCGGCGAACAGGCCTGTGTCCCATCCACCTCCCCCGTTCCATCCACTTCCACAATCCTGGCCAGACCCCTCGTACCAGCCAGCTGGGCCAGGTCCTTTGTACCAGCCAGGTCCTCCATTCCAGCCAGGTCCTGTGTACCAGCCCTTTCCTGTGTACCAACTATTTCCTGTGTACCAACCATTTCCTGTGTACCAGCCCTTTCCTGTGTACCAGCCTGGTCCTCCAATCCAGCCCGGTCCTCCGTCCTCCGTCCACCCCCCTCTTTCTCTTTTTTTTCTCTTTCCCCTGCGCGGGTACATGTGTATGAGTTGTCGTGGCCGTACCCGCCAGTAGATGGACTGCATGGAGGTCTGAACGAGGTCCTAACAGGTCCTAACAGGTCCTAACCAGAGCCGTATAATAGAAGAGTTCCGACATCTCCACTAGGCTCGTTTGAGTTGACTGCCGCCTCGCCTGGAAAGCAGACGAGAGCAGGCGAGCACAGTCAGGCGAGGCGTCAACAAGTCGAACACCCCCGCAGCACACTCGCTGCTGCTTTTCTTCTTCTACAGTTTGGTTTAACAGCGGTTTGTAAACAAATTAAAACATGCATTAGCGCCACCCACACTCACTGCTCAAATAACACAGATCTTCAGATTCCTTATTTTTATTTTAATGTAGGCATTCCAGGTGGTATTTATGTAAAATATGGAGTGACAGCTTGGAATAGATATAAAATTGAAGTTTCTACACTTCACTGTGGGTTTGTGATGCACCTGTGTTGAACCAATGGGCGCTCAGCTTGATGCGTTTCTCGTCATCCTCTGTCATCCACAGTCGGGCGCAGTTGGTGGGGAGCAACTGCGGCGCCTCGCTCCAAATCTGCGCCCGCCTCGCTCTCGCGAGAGTCACGTGACTCACGCAGTCGGGCAGGACGGAGCAAGTCGGACAACTTTCTAACCATCATGCAACGGGGCAAGCAAGGCGCTGGTCGAATCTGCGCAGAATTTGCTCATCTCAAACGAGCCTAATTCACTCCAATGGACCAGTTTTTTTTCCAGGAAGTAGAAAGTGGAACTCTTCAGTAAAAAAAGCAGCACTGTCGAGTTGCATCAAAATAGACAGTGTTGTACTCTGAAAGGGTTTTTCATCCCTTGAAATGAATCAAATTGTACATTATCGGCTTTATTTTAGCATGCAAAAGTAGCGCGAGACCCATTCCTGGCTGTTCATTGGCTAATGAGTCTTGCATTTTGGTCCTCCGCTGACGCCACTCTCTTACTAGAGGACACTAGTCCTAACCATTGAGCAAAAGGTCCGAACGAGATCAAAGGTTTCCAAACAAACTCCGAACAAGTCACGTGACTCATCCGAACAAACTGCGAACAAGGCACGACATGTCAAGTCACGTCACGTCACGTCACTCATATGACGGACGCAGACATACTGTGCCTGTTTCAACATGGCGGTCGGATCACACAGTTTGTCGTTTTACAGCCAAACGGTACACTTAAACATGTTTCAGAAAAAAATTGAGGCGACCAGTTTTCATTACACTTTCAGAATATGTCTTTATTTTTTCTCAAAACCCCCTAGTTTTATAGTTTGACGAGAGCCGAAACCCCATAGGAAACCATTGGGAACAGTGCCACCGGACCGTAGTGGCCAAAAATATATTACATCTCCGTAGATTTAAACTACCAGAAAAGTAAAATAATCGTGGACTTCTCCCAGAGCGTGAGACTAAAGAAGGTAATGTTTTATCTTTTATTAGGCTATGTGGTTGACTTATCATTCAATGGTTTTGGAAACGTTGAGAATAATTGGGCCTTCATCATTCAATGGTTTTGGAAATATTGAACAGGAATTTATTTATGTATTTATTTAAGCATTTATTTACCAGTGACAGTGTACATTAATCAACATGTCAGTTTGCACGTGCATGTAAATGTACCAGAGTTAGCAAGAGAGCTAATGTGGCTATGTGGTTGACTCAAGGCCCAATTATACTAAAAACGGAGACGGAGGTCTTTAACGTTGAGAATAAGATTCAAGATTCAAGATTCAAGATTTATTAAGTGTCCCAAAAGGGCAAATTGGATTGCAGAAAGTGTAGTACGAAGTACATACATAAAAACAAATAAGACAAAAAAAACATTGTAAAAACAGTCTAGAGCAGCAGTTTAAAGTGCAACACAATAGTTAAAGTGCAAATGACAACAGTAGCAACGATCTAAAGTGCACAGTAGAGATATAAAGTGCATAGTAGCAAAGTGCAGTTCGCTCACAGCAGCACATTTATATCACGAGAAAGAGCTACAATGTAATATTGTATTAAAGCACAAAAGAAAAACCTCAGTCCAGACCAAAGGGCAGACAAAGTATATAATACAGATGTACTGTACTGTACCCCTAAGAATAAATAAAGATAAAAGAATAAAAGGATAAAAGGATAAAAGGATAAAATAAATAAATAACAAAATAACAGCAACGGCAGATGGGGAGACATTACATTTGTACCCCAGCAGCGTTCAACGCTCTGATAGAGACAGGCACAAAGGAATTTTTGGGCCTTCATCATTCAATGGTTTTGGAAATATTGAACAAATGTACCAGAGTTAGCAAGAGAGCTCATTTTCATCTGTAGTCCCTGAGCATGACCATATTATTGTGAGCTTCACAAATACATAGCTTGACATTGCCTTGTTTTTTTATCTAATGTTTGCAGATAGGCTATGACAAAGACAGCAAAGCCAGATAGCTACTGGAAGGACATCTGCTCCAGGTATGCCCAGGGAAAATTCTGTTTTAGTACCGGCCAACGACCTTCATCCAAGAAATGGAAAAAAACCCTGGAGCGGATAGATGCTTGCCCCCTGCAGAGCAGGAGCAAGGTGGATCTGTTCAGGAGACCCCTTCAATGCTCCTGTGGGTTCCATAAGGTAGGTGAAATAATATAAAATCACCTTGAGTCCCTGTAACATGTGGATATTTTTATGGACAATATACAGTAGGCTAGATATATCTGCTCAATTCTGGAGAAAAATAACGGTGTAAAGATACTTGCAAGTAACATGGCTCTCTTTTATATTTCTCCTCCCAGCAGGTAGATGTGTCATCAGGCGCTGGCTCCAGTGAGGCAAGGCAGACAGAGATGGAGGCAGCAGGCGGAGACCCAGAGGCAACAGGCGGAGACCCAGAGGCAGCAGGCGGAGACCCAGAGGCAGCAGGCGGAGACCCAGAGGCAACAGGCGGAGACCCAGAGGCAGCAGGCGGAGACCCAGAGGCAGCAGGCGGAGACCCAGAGGCAACAGGCGGAGACCCAGAGGCAGCAGGCGGAGACCCAGAGGCAGCAGGCGGAGACCCAGAGGCAGCAGGCGGAGACCCAGAGGCAGCAGGCGGAGACCCAGAGGCAGCAGGCGGAGACCCAGAGGCAGCAGGCAGAGACCCAGAGGCAGGGAGAGGAGACACGGAGGCAGCAGGAGGAGACACGGAGGCAGTGGGAGTCGAGATGGGGGCAGGGCCGTCAGGGGCAGGACAGGGAGTGAAGTGTTATAATTGTCATATGGTTGTGGAGGGGGACAAATACACCACACACCTCTCCGACTACCATGTAGAGGAAATATGTGACACCTGTGGGGCCAAGGTGCAGGGCTTTCAAGGCCTAATGCAACATCTTGAAGAGGCCCACTATAAACCCTTCATCGTGCCATCACCGCGGAAGCAAGTGCCATCCCCGCAGAAGCTTACGCCTACACCGCGAAAGCTAACGCCATCACGGCAAAAGCCAACGCCTGCACCAAGGCTCACAACATCGCCGCTGCTCACGCCATCTCCACCGCTCATGCCATCTCCACAGCTCGCTCCATCTCCACAGCTCGCTCCATCTCCACAGCTCGCCTCATCTCCACAGCTCGCCTCATCTCCACAGCTCGCTCCATCTCCACAGCTCGCCTCATCTCCACAGCTCGCCTCATCTCCACAGCTCGCTCCATCTCCACAGCTCACACCATCACCACAGCTCACATCACCATCTCAGCAGATGCTCCCTCCTTCAAGTAGCTCCGCCCCGCCACACCACACACTTGGACCACCTGTGGTTGACTGGAAAGGTTTTCTTCCCAAGCAATTCCAGCGAGTCATCGCGGAAGCAGACCAGGTGTGGATTTCTAAGTGCCTGTACCATGATAACGGCAAGCTGAAGCAGAAGTTGCAGGGAGGCTGGTTTTATCCACCACTGCTGCCCAAACCATCTCCTCCTGAGTCCGGGTGGTACCATCGGCAGAAGATGTTCCTCTGGGCACCAATGAGGGTGTGGGGGATTCCATTCAAGTGCCCAGAATGTTCCCGGAAAATGTCCCAATCTAGGATCTACCCGAAGGCCAGGCAGGTGATCGATGTGGACAGCCGCTACTACCTAGTGGGAGCGGACAATCCACGTTGCAACCCATGTAGTAAGCTGATCTGCCCATGGAGCCAGGAGATCCTTACCCAACTGGATGTGGCACACAGGATAGAGTTCCCTGCTGTCCTGACTGCATTTCATGCCCTGGACAAGAAATGTATGACATTCCTGAAGCCAAGGACCATTGGGAACAGTTCCTCCTACTTCCAGTCTGTCTTGGAAGAAGCGCACAGCGAGGAGTGGGCAAATCAGACCATCAAATACTTTGCTGACTGTGAGCTCCATAAGAAGAAGGCTACCTACGTCTCCTCTGCAGCTGTCTATCTTCCTCCTCCAACCTTCAGGCCCCTTCCACTTGCCCAATGGTTTGAGGAAGTCCACTCCAAAGAAATCCTCAGCCATCTGGATGAGATGAAGGGGGTGATCACCTCTACCTATGGTAGAATTCTTAAGATGGACTCTACCAAGAAGGTTAGACTTCAGCAGTAACAAATTATACAACCGGTAGTACAATTCATACACGCAAATGCAGGGCATACATAGTGATTGACATAAAATAATAGGTTTACTGTAGTAGTGGGGCAATGTCTTCAGTTTGCTAAAGAAAGTCATGTTTGTTTTTACAGATGACCAAGAAGCTGGCTGGCGCTATAGAAGACTCTGCAGCTTGGATGACAAACATCGGCAATGAGTTTGGCCAGGTTCTGAACTCCGTTCTGACAACGGGCGAAGGTGCAGGGCTGGAAGAGCTGTGCCAAGGCATCGTCACCCGCTACAGGAATGCTGGCCAAGCTGAACCTGAGGTGATCTATGTCAACCGGGACTGCTGCAACCTGTCAGGTGGGTGAAAATTGCTTTCTATATCAAATATATTTAAGTGCTTTAGGCTCAAGTTATATGTGTGTAAAAAATATTTTGGTGATGGTAATCTAAAGTAAAACTATCTCAACACACACACACACACACACACACACACACACACACACACACACACACACACACACACACACACACACAGCTGAAATCCTAACATCAACATTGTTGTATGTATGCCTATGTAATTTGGTTGTTTTACACAGGTGTGTCTGCAGTGGGGAAACTGTTTCGGCCATGGAGGACTGCGGTGCGCTTGGACAGCTTTCATTTTATGCGCCGTTTCGCTTCTGGCCTCACTACAGAGCACCACCCTCTGTATGGCACCTTTTGCACCAGGCTTACCGCCTGCGTCTTCCAATGGGATCGGGGAGATGTGCAACGCCTAAGGGAGGCCAAGAGAGGGGAGTGGAAGAGCAGCCACAGCGGACACGCTCCCACTGAGGCACAGCTCACGGCCAGCACCAGCCTAGGGGAGATGAAGAGGCACTGCAGGAGGAGGACGCGTGGAGTGGAGGACATCCGGACCGAGATCACCAAGCTGCTGGACACCATGTGGGACCTGACCGACACCGCAGGGCTGCGTCTGGTGAACAGACAGTGGGATGTGCAGCAGAAGCACTTGGAGTGCCTCCAAGACCCTACAGGTGTTGCATTGTACACTAAGGTGGGGACACTCCAGAAGGGCGGCAAAGAGCTGGACATCCTTAGATGTGCGAGGGGGTCCTCCTCCCTGGAGAGTTTTCATCGCCACCAGTGTACTTTCATTCCAGGTACATTCGAGTCTCAATGTTGTATGTCATTCATTTAAAAATGCTCCTTTCTATGTTATGACAGGGAATGTGCTTTATTAACACAGTAATTATCACTGTATTCAATAGATATTCATATGTATTCACTTTATAATAATGGTTTACTGAACCGAGTATTTTGTTTCTTAGGCACGCGTAGCAATGCGAAGCACACCCAGATGTACACGCTGGAGGGGCTATCGAGGTGGAACATAGGCCGGGCCAAGGAGGCAGTAGCTGTGGTGGGGGCCTCATCCCTCAGAACCTTCAACGTCAGCACCATGACTCACCTCAACAGCATGAGCCAGAGGGTCTTTGGTCATGCTCTGGTTCCAGAGTTCACTCCACCTGGGAAACCTACTGGTAAGAGAGCTCTCAGCGCAACACTTGTGGAATATTACATCCTCTCTGCTTTACTTTTTTGTAAGCCACCCCCCTACTCGGAGGACATGAAGAGTGTGCTGTGCTGTGAGTGTAGGAGATGTGTGTATGTATATCCTTTCCTCATTGTTTTTGTGCCGTTTTTGTACATTGTTTTACAGGGGAGCGCATTGCTGTGGAATATCTGTTGGCCCAGTCCAACAGAGGCGACCTGCTTCCCGAAATCACTGAGTGGCCTGAGGAGGATGAGCCAGACGCCACTCTGTGCCAGGCAGCTGACCTTGGGGCTGGTGATTCGGATCCTCCGAGTGCTGAACCCGGACCTGTCGTTGAGGAGGTCAGTAACAGAACACCTTACTCTGTAAAACCGTACTGATTTTCTTTTAAAGTAAAACTGGTAACATATTAATAAGATATATGAATAATATAAATCAACATCGCTCACATAATTAGAAACAAAAGTGTATATTTATTTCCTTGTTTTATTCTTTTTCCTACTTATCACTTTTCAGAATAGCCAATGTGACTCCAGAGGCGTGGCGGGCTGGGAGGCGACCTTCCTGGTTGGCTTGAACCGGACTATCACCGCATTGTCACAGAAGAAGGTGGAGGACATAGTCCAGTTGTACACGGCTCTCAGTGACATGGACAAGAAGGCTTCAAGGTACAAAATAGAAATGATTTTGCACATCCTAATTGAACAAACCGTCTACAGAGCAGATTAAGAGTGTATGGATATTCTCTTTCACCGTTTAGGTACATCCAAAGGGGTAAGAAGTCAGGATGTCCATCAGGAGGACCTTGGAGAACAAGGTCAATTGGTTCAATACAAACCATTGAATAAGAGACTGCACTTGTCATTGTGAAAAGCAATTATTACATGTAAAATAAACTGGTCTGTTATTTACTTGCATTGTTGGCATTGTCACCTGGTTCTTCATTACTTTACTGCCTTGTTCACAGTCCAGATCATATCATCCTTCTCTCCCACAGACTATACTTGACTCACGGCCAAGCAGCCCAAGACCCTGACATCCATAGGGTCTGTGAGTGTGTCTGCCTCAGACTTGCCAAAGAGTTTGAGCCAGCACGCAACCGGCCCAAGGACACAAAGGGGAAGACACTGCCCATCCCACAGTCCATTGTCAGCATCTACAGCCACATCAAACAGCTGCTGGAGGACAGCCCGGTTATCCTGGACCAGACCACCTTGGCTCTGGTCCCGGTTAACAACACCACTGTCTCTAAATGGTGAGTGTTATTTTGGTAAGACGGTATATGAATATTTAACTTCAAGAAAAACCTTCACCTGCATGCTCGTTAGAAAATATGGAATAAACTTAAGAGGATAGGCTCATGTCATATGTATAAAAATGAATGTTTGTCTTGTACAGGCTGCAAAAGAGGGATAAGAGGAAGGACAGGGGCTTGCTGCTGCAGGACACTACTGCCCCAACAGGTGCACCTGGCCAAGCAGTGACCGTGCCTCCTGCTGCCCCCGTGCAGCATGCACACCAAACAATGGTGTTCGAGGAGCCTGCAAACCTCCAGGGGGAAGCTTTCGCCCGCCCGCGCTATCTGGCGGCGAACAGGCCTGTGTCCCATCCACCTCCCCCGTTCCATCCACTTCCACAATCCTGGCCAGACCCCTTGTACCAGCCAGCTGAGCCAGGTCCTTTGTACCAGCCAGGTCCTCCATTCCAGCCAGGTCCTGCGTACCAGCCCTTTCCTGCGTACCAACTATTTCCTGTGTACCAACCATTTCCTGTGTACCAACCATTTCCTGTGTACCAGCCTGGTCCTCCAATCCAGCCCGGTCCTCCGTTCCAGCCAGGTCCTTCGTACCTGGCCGGTCCTCCCTATCAGCAAGCTGCTCCATTCCAGCCAGCTGCAGAGTGCCCTCCATCTCAGCCAAGGCAACGTGCCTGGAGACGACAGAGAGCAGCCCAGGAAGATGCGGAGTGTGTGGCTAGGGGCGAACCACCAAAGAAACGGCTGGCAAAGGAACAATATCATTACACCTGCAAACAGTGTGGCCAGGAAAAGAGAAAAAACACTGGACACACCCAGCTGAGGGGGCGGTGGTACTGTCCAGCCTCAGGACTGTCACTGGATCAGTGGAAGAGCAGTTTATAACTGTGTGTGTTCAAGTTTTCTGTGTGTTCATAGATAAATAAGCAAGTTAATAAATAGTTTTATTGTAAAGTTGTCTCTCTGTCTCTCTGTCCTCCTCTCTCTTCTAAATCTTTTAAACTGTATATTTTGTACAGAAAGAAAGACTATGAGTGGGGGGGGGATTTACAGATTTAATAAACTAGTCAAATGCATTTCATTTCATCATTCAGGATATTATTACACAGTTCATGCAATGTTTTGGTGGATGCTGCCACCTAAAGTAGGCTAGGAGTGTCCTAGTACATTGGGATCTTGCCACAGCGCAGGTTCGAATCCCATCCGTGAAGTGAAAATAAAAGTGATGGCATCCCTTGCAATAAGTGCAGAAGTGTTTGAAAACAATGTTGAGAAGATAATCGAGTAGAAATGAAATTATATATTGTATGTTTTCCTCTTTCTCTTTTTTTTTCTCTTTCCCCTCCGCAGGCACACATGTATGAGTTGTCGTGGCCGTACGCCAGTAGATGGACTGCCTGGAGGTCCGAACAAGGTCCTAACAGGTCCGAACAAAATGTCCGAACGAGATCAAAGGTTTCCAAACAAACTCCGAACAAGTCACGTGAGTCATATGACGGCCGCTGACATCCTGCGCCCTGGTTGGTTGTTGGAGCTCAGAGGGACTGTTTCAACATGGCGGCCGGATCACAAAGTTTGTCGTTTTACAGCCAAACGGTACACTTAAACATGTTTCAGAAAAAACTTGAGGCGACCAGTTTTCATTACATTTTCAGAATATGTCTTTATTTTTTTTTATCAGACGCCCCACACCAGAGCTGGGAAGCTGGAGAGAGCACTCCTAATTTCCCCAAGCCTAACCTCGGCCCTAACGCTGGAAACACTAATGCCTGCATAAAAGTTTTCACCGCAGCAACTCTACACAGTCACACACGGCACCCCCCTCCCGTGAGTACAGTGACCATTTAGGCAGTTCAGTCACACAGACAACGGCTTGACCGGGCAAACTTGTCCCGATCAGCTTGAGCTCCACTTCCCAGAATCAAGTGTCTCTCGCTCGGCTCTCCCTTAACCATTCCCCATTCCCACAATCAAGTCCGGCTGAGGATAATTAACGCAAGAGTCTCTGTCAGCGGAGGCACCGCAGCCCAGGGGCAGCCGCAGGTGAAAGCTCACTGTCAATCATCCCCCCCTCCCTCCAGTGGACACCCCAAGTCCACTACATTATTTTGTTTGCCTTTCCCGTGCAGTTAAGACGGTATATGAATATTTGTCAAAAATGGAGAGAATGCACACCATAAAATCTCAGCGAGGTGCCGGTGACGGACAAGAATCTATAAAAAGAGTAGAAAGCGCACACTCTGGCTCCGATGCAATGAATTTAATAAAAGGACAACGTTTCGGCCTGGTGGCCTTTGTCAAGTCATGTACAAACAAGGTGAAGAGCACAGTCTTGTAACAGAGACACACCTAGACCCAGTAGCGGAGCGTACGCCGGGGCAGAGGGTGCGGCCGCCACGGGCCCACTCGTCAGGGAAGCCCATCAAAAAAAAAAAAAAAAAAAAATTTTTTTTTTTTTGCAGGCCAGGCCACCGGGCCTGGCTGGCAACCTGTGTTTTTATTTTTCTTCTTCAGAACAAGCTTGTCTGTAAAGTGGCTTCACTGTAGTCTTTCTTGGACATAATATTACTTGGCTCAATGAGTGACAAATTGTGTTTTTGGATATAGGGGCTATCAGCTATTTTACAGTTGTGACTTAAAATGACTTTATTTAATAAAGTCAGTGGTGTGAGTCTGAGAGGAATTCAATCAATAGACAATAACATTGGTGTGTTTAAAATGAGATATTCCACTAAATATGGCTAAAACCGATTCAAACATGCAAAAAAGGCACATTTTTCTTCGCGGCCTGGCAGGCCCGGTTCTACGGGGGTGCAAAAGCATGCATTGCACCCTTATTTTAATTGTCTGCATGCTCAGTTGAAAAGTAATTTTTTTTTTTTTTTTTTTTTTTTTTTTTAAAAATGCTACAGCTGCACACTTACTGTTTAAACTTGAATTATAGTTGTTGTTTTTCTTTGTTCTTTGATGTGATTTTATGGCTTTTTGGCACCTATATGTAACCTTTTAAGGTTGAGATAATTGTATTATCATTATATGGTCCAAATATTTCAGTAGCCTAAAGCACTTGAAACACTTGAAATATTCTTGCTTGGGTGGTATCATTCTACTTGAAATGATGGTCAAATGCATTATTTTTAGTAAAATAACATGTCAAATTTTTCGGGCGGCCGGCCTTTGGCCGGCCACCCGAGTGGGCCCGGCCTTTGGCCGGGCATCTGCACCCCTTCCTATCTAGGATGCACCCCTAGTCATCTTGTTCTGGAACCGGCCTTGCGGCCTGGCCTGGCCTTCAAAAAAAAATAAAAAATAAAAAGTTTTTTTTTTTTTTTTTTATGGGGACCCCCTAAGAGCTTCGCCCCCTCTGGGCTGATAGGGTCGCTCCGCCCCTGCCTAGACCACAGGTGCAGCCAATCAATTAGAATCAGGTGCAGCCAATCAATTAGGATCAGTCAGTCACTGCAAGTGAATGAGAACTTACAAGTGATCCAAGTGTGAAAAGCACAATTTTCCAATGAAAAAAAGTTACAATATATAATCTTTACAGCCAAACAAACAATGAATGGTAAAAACCATCCAGAGTGAGAATTCACAAAGGAGATGGTGTTACAAAGTTACAATGGACCTCTTTCACAGCTGCCACCCTGCATCCAAAAGGCAGGAAGGAGGTGCAACCAACCCACCAACCAGGGACCCAGGACCGGAACACCTAAATGAACCAAAGACAGGAGACCCTGGTTGAGGTTTTAGTGCACCCACGCCACCTCCACCCAAGACACAAAATGGCCGCTGCGAAAGAGGCCCTCCGCAAAAAAAAAAAAAAAAAAAAAAAACAGTGGGCCAAACAAGGCTAATACAGCTCCAAGTGGAGACAAATTACAAAATATTTACAGAGTATTTACAAACAAGCCCTAGAATGCAAAGTGAGCATCAGACCCCTAGGGGGCGTCATAAACAGTACATCCTAGTCAACCGATGCAGTGAAAAGGCCTAGTGACGTCAATTTCCCTGTAAGGAAAAATTATAAGAAACATTTTAGTTCAAAATCAATATTTAGACCAAAAGGAGATAAGGTGTTTAGATAGTGAATATAAAAGTGCTCCCTCCTAGAAAGGAGATTCTCTAGGTTCCCACCTCTCCTAGGGAGGGAGACCTTCTCTATCCCAATGTATCTGAGCGAGGAGATGGGGTGATTCTCCTCTACAAAATGGGCTGCTACAGGGTAGTTGAGATTCTTACACCTGATGGTACTGCGGTGTTCGGAAATACGGGTTTTTAATTCCCTGCTGGTTTTACCTACATAGGACTTACCACAGGGGCAGGTGATGAGGTAAATAACTGATTTGGTGTAACAGGTGATAACCCCTTTAATGGGGATGGGCTTCCCGGTGTGGGGGTGCTGAAAGGTGCTACATCGGTGGGTGAAGTTACATTGAGCACAAGCCCCACAGCGGCGGTTACCATCTGGAATAGGTGCCAACACTGTTTGAGAAGGCACAACAGAAATAGGGGGTAAATCGGAGTTAACTAAACGATCTCTTAAATTAACACCTCGTTTGAAAACAACCAAAGGGGGATCCTTAAAGATGTTCTGTAAACTAGTATCCGTTTTGAGTATATGCCAATGGTTATTGATAACCCCTTTAATCTGCTCAGAACATTTAGAATATTGGGTGGTCAAAATGATGGAGGGATTTTTGGTCTTAGCTTTTCTCTGGAAGAGATCATCCCTGGGTCTGTCGTTGATTCGTTTAACAGCTGTATTTATTTGAGTTGCCTTATACCCCCTTAAACTAAACTTGTCTTTCATGTCAGAAAGGTTTCTTTCAAAATCAGACTTTCTACTACAGATTCTTTTTACTCTACAGAATTGGCTATATGGAAGGCTGTTTTTTAAAGGAAGAGGATGACAAGAGTCAGCTCTCAAGAGACTGTTGCGTGCAGTAGATTTAATGAAAAGATCAGAATACAACGTGTGGTTCTCACGTATAACCCCTAGATCTAAGAAACTAATGCGGTTGGGTGAATAATCCATAGTGAATGTCAGATATTCAGAACAATTGTTTAAATAACCAAAAAATGCATGCAACTGTTCTGTGTTACCCTTCCATAACACAAAAATGTCATCTATGTATCTTTTCCATACAATTATGTTAGATGAAAAAATGTTATTTGTATAAACAGACAATTCTTCAAAGAGAGCCATGTAGAGGTTGGAGAAGGAGGGGGCAAATGGGCTTCCCATAGCCACACCTCTTTTTTGGAGGAACCAGGAGTCTTGAAAGATAAAATAATTGCATGTAAGAATCAACTTGACAAATTCAACAATACAAGTTATCGAGGGGGTTGAATGACAGTCTCGTTTGGGAAGAAAGTGTTCCAATGATTCCACTCCTCCCTCGTGAGGAATAGAGGTGTAGAGTGCATTTACGTCAAAGGAGGCAAGTATCAGTTGGTCATCAGGGAGAGGATTAACAGAGTCAATGATGGACAACATATGGCCCGTGTCCTTAACAAAGGACGGCACCTCCTCAGCTAGGGGTCGGATCAAAAAGTCAACAAAGGATGAAATGGATGACGTCAAAGACCCAATTCCTGCAACTATAGGGCGGCCTGGAGGATGTTCAAGGCCTTTATGGATCTTAGGTAGAACATAAAAGGCAGGAATAACTGGACATTCAATTTTAAGAAACTCCAGTTCTTTCTTAGTGATATCACCCTCATGAAAAAAATGATCCAGTGTGTCATGGATTGTCTTCTTAAAAGAATGGGTGGGATCACCAGACAGTTTCTTATAGAAAGTATCATCAGAGAGTTGCCTTAAACATTCATCAACATAATCAGACCTATTCAGAACCACAGTGGCACCTCCCTTATCAGCTGGTTTAATTATGATTGAATTATCGGACTGCATGTCCTTCAAAGCAACTTTTTCATCTGGTGTTAGATTGCTATAAGAATTGAATTGTTGCTTATTCTTTAGCAATGCAGTCACATCTCGTTCAACCAATCTACAAAATGTTTCAATAGAGGAGTTACGATTGGTTGGAGGTAGAAAATAGCTTTTCCCCCGAAAGGGTGTCTGTGTCTGAGCTGAAGCTTGAGACATGGAAGGGCTAAAATGTGGTTCTGAACTTTCCTTAGAGTTGCCAAAAAATTCACGAAGTCTGATATTACGGAAAGATTTAAATAGATCTATTTTCATGTCAAACTCATTACACTGTGTGGTCGGGACAAATGAAAGTCCCTTATTAAGAACCGACAAGTGTGAGGCATTTAGAGTCATACTGGACAAGTTGAAGACAATTACTTCCTCCGGTGTTCGGTGTGGGGCCAGAACGGCGGCGTCGGTGGGCCCTGGGAGCGCAGGGTCCAGGGTCTCTGTAGGACGTCGGCACTTCTTCCCTAGTCGGGTGCGACGTTTTGTGGGCGGCCTCGATGTGCACGTCTGTGCGCACCCCGTTGGTTTCCACCTAAAAAACTAGAGCTGGAGGTGGACGACCTGCTGTTTGATGATAGTTGATCAGAGGAGGAGTAGTAGTAGTCCTGTTGTGGTCTGCGCCGCTGTGCAGGGGTTCTCCTCTCAGGATTTCTCCAGTAGTAGATGTTTCCTTCAGAGGCGTCTCGCTTATCTCTGTTGAATTTCTTGATTTCTTTGATTTCATTAGACAGCTTGTCTTGCATTGTACGGTTGGCTGTCATGACTTTCGTGAACTCTGTGTCATCAATGATTGCCTGGCGTAGGGACAAGGTTTTTGTCTCAATAGTTTGGTCAATGTCTTTCAGATCTTGTTTCAGTTGGTCAATGAGAAGAGTCATCAGGTCAAGTGAGCATTTGTTTAAGATGGCACACCAGCGTTCACAGAATTCTGGAGTCCTGCAGTGGGTTGCACCAGCTGTGCGTAAGTTGAAACGTAAGCTAGTTTGAACGTAAAGTCTCACTAAGTCAGAGTTTACGCACTACTAAAAATATTTGGGTTGCACCAAGTGAAATAGTTACAACGTAGGCCTAAGTTAGAACTTAGATTTTACACCTACCTCTTACTAGGTGTAAAGTCCTCCGTAAAATAGCAGTTGGCACGGATTGCAACTTGGCACCGTGGCGCATCGTTGTTTTGCGCCCACAACGCGCTCTCCGTGATAAATTATTACACCCTTTGATATTTATGACTCACGCTTTTGTTTCCCACAAGCTGTAGCACTGCATACAAATTAAAATAACCGCAACAATTTAGCGAGGCAGGATGGTACGTGGTAAATTAGCCTACAATACTGATGGGCTCACAGATAAACGTTAACAGTAATATGAACCTAAATGAACGTTACTCAATAACGTTCTCATTTGGTTAGTGTTGATGAAATATGAAAGCACTAATTTGCGGTGGGCAACATGTCCCGACTGTTTTCATTCCACTTAATTAAACAACGGTAAATAAACACAGTTTCCACCGTGCTTTTCACTGATTGGCTACAGGAAGTGAAAACGTCATTTTCCGCGACACTATTTTGGTTAGTATGGACTTTAGGGTCTACTAGTTAAGATGTACCTTACGTCTCCGTGGTGCAACTAAACAAAGACACAACTTTAGTGTCAAACTAACTAGTTTGAACGTAGCAGTTAGTGTGGACTTTACACCCCAACTTAAGAGAGAACTTACGTTCAGCTGGTGCAACAGGCTGCTGTTCCCCAACATGGGTTCTTTTTGCCATCTTAATCCACGGGGGATAACACCTTGTCTGACATAATCACTTAGCGTGACCACATGTAAAAATGTCCTGGTTCTGCGTTTGAAAAGATTTGAGAGTTCTACTGGAGTGTCACGGTACTCACGGGCCGGGCCATCAAATAGAGATTATGTGACCAGGATGTCATCTCTTTCTCTATGGCTGTATGCAAAAGTCTCTTGTCGTCTCTGACTCAGACCCATAGAGGGGTCAGACTGTGGATCATCAGGCATCTTGGAGCAATTAGGTTGGGTGCAATAAACTGGAACAAACAATTGTCAAAAATGGAGAGAATGCACACCATAAAATCTCAGCGAGGTGCCGGTGACGGACAAGAATCTATAAAAAGAGTAGAAAGCGCACACTCTGGCTCCGATGCAATGAATTTAATAAAAAGACAACGTTTCGGCCTGGTGGCCTTTGTCAAGTCATGTACAAACAAGGTGAAGAGCACAGTCTTGTAACAGAGACACACCTAGACCACAGGTGCAGCCAATCAATTAGAATCAGGTGCAGCCAATCAATTAGGATCAGTCAGTCACTGCAAGTGAATGAGAACTTACAAGTGATCCAAGTTTGAAAAGCACAATTTTCCAATGAAAAAAAGTTACAATATATAATCTTTACAGCCAAACAAACAATGAATGGTAATGGTAATGAATCTCAACTACCCTGTAGCAGCCCATTTTGTAGAGGAGAATCACCCCATCTCCTCGCTCAGATACATTGGGATAGAGAGAAGGTCTCCCTCCCTAGGAGAGGTGGGAACCTAGAGAATCTCCTTTCTAGGAGGGAGCACTTTTATATTCACTATCTAAACACCTTATCTCCTTTTGGTCTAAATATTGATTTTGAACTAAAATGTTTCTTATAATTTTTCCTTACAGGGAAATTGACGTCACTAGGCCTTTTCACTGCATCGGTTGACTAGGATGTACTGTTTATGACGCCCCCTAGGGGTCTGATGCTCACTTTGCATCCTAGGGCTTGTTTGTAAATACTCTGTAAATATTTTGTAATTTGTCTCCACTTGGAGCTGTATTAGCCTTGTTTGGCCCACTGTTTTTTTTTTTTTTTTTTTGTGGAGGGCCTCTTTCGCAGCGGCCATTTTGTGTCTTGGGTGGAGGTGGCGTGGGTGCACTAAAACCTCAACCAGGGTCTCCTGTCTTTGGTTCATTTAGGTGTTCCGGTCCTGGGTCCCTGGTTGGTGGGTTGGTTGCACCTCCTTCCTGCCTTTTGGATGCAGGGTGGCAGCTGTGAAAGAGGTCCATTGTAACTTTGTAACACCATCTCCTTTGTGAATTCTCACTCTGGATGGTTTTTACCATTCATTGTTTGTTTGGCTGTAAAGATTATATATTGTAACTTTTTTTCATTGGAAAATTGTGCTTTTCACACTTGGATCACTTGTAAGTTCTCATTCACTTGCAGTGACTGACTGATCCTAATTGATTGGCTGCACCTGATTCTAATTGATTGGCTGCACCTGTGGTCTAGGTGTGTCTCTGTTACAAGACTGTGCTCTTCACCTTGTTTGTACATGACTTGACAAAGGCCACCAGGCCGAAACGTTGTCTTTTTATTAAATTCATTGCATCGGAGCCAGAGTGTGCGGTTTCTACTCTTTTTATGGTATATGAATATTTAACTTC
>NC_139627.1:53065740-53070740 GCF_964638095.1 Poromitra crassiceps | reverse complement strand
TAAGGCTGTATCAAAGAAGGCATGTGTCGGCCTGTTGTGGTGAAAGAGCGCCATCTTGTGGCGATGAACACCTGCTCTCGCTCCGTGCCCGCATGGATTTTTCATATATATTTGACTATGGCATGTGACAGTCGAAGTTAAACACATAGCGTACTTTAGCGTGACAGGTGAAAACATAGTGTGGGAATTAAAATAACAAAATATTGATGTTGTAACACATTCAGTAGTAGGCTACGTCCGCTCGCTGCATGCGTGATGTGAGAGAGATTCCTGGTTCGAGACCCAACCGTTACAATATCATCAGAAGTAGCCTATGCCCCCTGCTCAGCAGTGTTGGGGGTAACTCATTACAAAAGTAACATATTACATGTAATATATTACTTTTAGCAGTAACTCAGTAATATAACTTATAACTTATAGGATGTCAGTAATATTATACCAGTTACTTTGTCAAGTAACTCAAGTTACAAATTGAGTTAATTTTTTTTTAAATCAAAGCACATATTTAGAAAAGATACAATCATTTCCTAATCAAACTGTGTGTCTTTATGCAAATAACCACTATAGATGACACTAACAAAGGAAAAGAATAGCATTTTGAATTTTGGATTGTTTACACTGACTTCAAGGCGGTTTAAATTATTTGTTTGGGATGGATCTGGGGCGGCGATGTCGTTCTGCTGCTGCTGTTGTTTTGGTAAAAGTAATGCAAAAGTAGTGTAATAAGTAACGAGTTACTCTACACAGAGAGTAATATTGTAAAGTAACTTATTACTTTCAAATGAAAGTAACTAGTAATATGTAGTATATTACATTTTGAAAGTAACTTTCCCAACACTGCTGCTCAGTGCTCATACTCTAGCCGAGCAGCCGACAGTACAACTTGAGAGTTAGTTATTTTAGACTACTTCCCTGAAGACTGTTTTTTGAAAGGGGGGGGGGGGGGGGGGTTGCTATGAATCAACATGAGAGCTAACCTAAATAACGTGTGGAGTGGAACTGAATTGAAAACAAATAGCCTCTTTCAAAGCCCTATGGAGGCTTTAGGAAAGTCTAGACCAGTTCAGAAACCTGAACATTTTGTGAAATGAAGTTTACATGTAGGCTACTGCTCATCTTGAAACAATGCCGACATATTTGTCTCCTTTCATTCCCAAATAGGCTACTACAAATTAAGTGAGGGTTATAAATAAAAGAAATGTGGTGCAGTACTTAAGATAGTACATCAATTCATGTTCAACTCCATAGGCCATAGAGAAAGGCATGTGGATATGAGGAGCAAACATGTCAATATGAGTATCAATAATGAACTTGCCATGAATGATGCCCGATATATCGGCAATCATATCGCTTGATGTTAGTGATTTTTTTTAGATATCGTATCAGACCGATGAGCCAAATAACAACAATCTTAATATTGGTATCGGTAATACCAATATTGGCCAATTTTTTTTTTCATATTGGGAGGAAACAATGTGGTAAATATGGTTTATGGACTCTTCCAAATGTTTTGGAAATAATTATAATCAAAGAATAATCAAATTCACAGTGTTTACTTGTGTTTTTCAGTGTATGTACAAAATCTGATTATCATACAGATCATATCGACATCTGTAAAAATGGATTATCGGCAGTGTTAGTACTGTATAAGTGTCGGCCAAAATGTTCATATTGGTGCATCCCTTAAAAGTGGCTCCATATGGGATTATGATTTTGGAAATCTTCCCTCACAGACAGAAAGACAAGACACAGCATGTTAACATTTCATGATATAAATTATTTATTTACATTTACAGAAAAATGACCCCATCAAGACAATGTAATAATAACTATTGGAAATAGAACCCAAGAGAGTTGACGTCATTGTAAATAACCAAACAGAGAGCTGTATAATACCATGGTGCCCTCTGTCACGGCTCTCCTACAGTATAACACAAGGTGCAAGGCATCACGTGTAGCCCCGACCCCCCCCCCCCCCCTCCCCAACGTTCCCACCCACAACCCCCCCCCCCCCCCAACAACACACACCTCATTTAAACTCAACTACCCTGCTTTGCACTAACTCCGATTTGCTTTGACCCGTCATCTACAAACAAACGACAGACACCAGCTAACCCGCTTCTACCAAAGCTCCTACACCCCACGCACACGCACACACACAGACACACTCACACACACACACACACACACACTCACACACACACACACACACACACACACACACACGCACATACACACACACACAGACTCACATCCAGTATCCTTAAACCACCCCCAAGACCCCATGGTTCAGTTTCAGGAAGCCCTGGGCGGACGTGACAAGGTGCTAGGGAACACATTGGCATTTGAAGGGGGGGGGGGGAGGGGAGGGGGCAGCGGCGACCGATGATGACATCATCCGCATGCGACTCTTACGACCGATCAGGATGTCGGCTTTGTCCTTCCCATGCCGCCGTCCTCCCTGCTCATTCTCCAGGTTCAGAAAGAGAGAGAGGGGGCGAGGAGTGAGGGGAGAGAGAGGGGGAGGAGTGAGGGGAGAGAGAGGGCGAGGAGAGAGAGAGGGCGACGAGTGAGGGGAGAGAGAGAGGGCGAGGAGTGAGGGGAGAGAGAGAGGGCGAGGAGTGAGGGGAGAGAGAGGGCGAGGAGTGAGGGGAGAGAGGACGAGGAGTGAGGGGAGAGAGAGAGGGCGAGGAGTGAGGGGAGAGAGAGGGCGAGGAGTGAGGGGAGAGAGGGCGAGGAGTGAGGGGAGAGAGAGGGTGAGGAGTGAGGGGAGAGAGAGGGTGAGGAGTGAGGGGAGAGAGGGTGAGGGGGAGAGAGAGAGGGCGAGGGCGAGGAGTGAGGGGAGAGAGAGGGCGAGGAGTGAGGGGAGAGAGGTTGAGGAGAGAGGGGAGAGAGAGGGTGAGGAGTGAGGGGAGAGAGAGGGCGAGGAGAGAGGGGAGAGAGAGGGCGAGGAGAGAGGGGAGAGAGAGGGCGAGGAGTGAGGGGAGAGAGAGGGCGAGGAGAGAGGGGAGAGAGAGGGCGAGGAGAGAGGGGAGAGAGAGGGCGAGGAGAGAGGGGAGAGAGAGGGCGAGGAGAGAGGGGAGAGAGAGGGCGAGGAGAGAGGGGAGAGAGAGGGCGAGGAGTGAGGGGAGAGAGAGGGCGAGGAGTGAGGGGAGAGAGAGGGCGAGGAGTGAGGGGAGAGGAGAGGGCGAGGAGTGAGGGGAGAGAGAGGGAGGAGTGAGGGGAGAGTAGAGGGCGAGGAGAGAGGGCTGAGAGAAGGGCGAGGAGAGAGTGGCGAGAGAGAGGGCGAGGAGTGAGGGGAGAGAGTGGGCGAGGATCGTGTGCGGCGAGAGCGAGGAGCGAGGGTGAGGGAGAGAGGAGA
Organism: Poromitra crassiceps; assembly: GCF_964638095.1. Taxonomy (NCBI): domain Eukaryota; kingdom Metazoa; phylum Chordata; class Actinopteri; order Beryciformes; family Melamphaidae; genus Poromitra; species Poromitra crassiceps. The sequence goes on along the minus strand of NC_139627.1, from coordinate 53,067,379 downwards.
GAGAGTGAGGGCGAGGATGTGAGGGGAGAGAGAGGGTCCGGGAGTGAGGGGAGAGAGGAGGGTAAGGGTGAGAGATTGAGGGGAGAGCTGAGGGTCGAGGATGTGAGGGGAGAGACGGTCGAGGAGCGTGAGGGAGTGAGGTTGTGGAGTGGGGGAGAGAGAGAGGTGGGAGGAGTGAGGGTGGGAGGAGGGGGTTGAGTGGCTTGAAGCCGGGTCCTACGTTTCAGGGTTAGCCTACAGGACATGAGGGAAGGTGTGACACCACAGCACTGTGCTGAGCGGAGGGAGGGGACATCTGTCATTGTGGTCCTTGGCGTCTGGCCTCAGATGAGCCGAGTGGAGGCGCGCATGGTGTTCTCCGAGCTGTAATGGACATTGTTCTGCTTCTGCCGGTTGATCCTGTTGGTCCGCGGGCACTTCCTGTGCAGACAGGAAGTTGAAGGAGGGAGAGAAGAAGAGTTAGTTCACTTCCTGTGCAGACAGGAAGTTTGAAGGAGGGAGAGAAGAAGAGTTAGTTGCTCGTATAATGACGGAGCTCCAAGAGAAGGGCCGGGAAATACTCATTTAAAAGTGTCAGGTTTTTCTTGATGGCTAACGTAGCTGTGAAGGCACATGATGCAACTCTGAGGCCATTGTGTGTGTGTGGGTGTGTGTGTCTGTTGGATTATAAAATAATATAATACTAATTATATATATATATATATATATATATATATATATATATATATGCTTAATATATAAGTATTAAGCATTTTATCATTAGTATATATAAACTAATATTAAGTCAATTAGTAAAAAAAAGAGAAATGTATTTTTCTTTCTTAAAGTAAATACATAATAGTGTCCTGGAGTGAAAACCATCAAATATATCTATCCAAAGACATCTGCTAACGATACCCAAAATGACTCCTGAGCTGCCAAGCGTTTTTCACTGCCACCTCTAGGTCTTTTAAGTGAATTGCAACTCTAAAGTAAGGCCAATTATGATAATCCCATGGCACATGAAAGTCCAGGAGAATTCATAAAACAGTCTAGCGTTAACTTCTGATCATGTGACATGAAGACATTCCTCTTTCTTTATTTTTGTCTTGTATATAATTTAACAGCTCTCAACCGTTTCATATCAAGAAGCCCTGATTTAGTGCACATTAGTGCAAATCTGAGAATATGTTTTTATTTATTGTTGGATAGGATTTTGTCCAGAATTCCATGACTATCTGTCATGTAGGTAGAGAGGTAACAGTGAACCTATGATCATAATAGTCATTCTTTGTGTAACTTCTTGTAGATTAAACTACAAATATGGCATGCTTCGCGCGCTCATCAGAATGCTTTCGCAGCTTGCGAGCTCCACGTGGAGAACTTATCCTCCTGGTGTAATGACAGCTGTGTTGACATCTCTGCATGCATATGAACGTGAAACTTTTCGAAATCCCAAATGTTCTGACCGTGAACTGAAGGTAAGGTAAGACACTGAAGGTAAGGTAAGACACTTGGCCACGCTACACTCAAAAAAAACAAAAAAAAAACAGCTTAGTTTGTGGAATGGATGCAGACGATGGGTGTAGCCAAAATAACATTTGGATTGAACACTACTTTGATCTTAGAAGTACATAAAAGATGTGTGTATTTCTTCTCT
>NC_139627.1:53053040-53065540 GCF_964638095.1 Poromitra crassiceps | reverse complement strand
GTGCACTGACCTGTGTAGTCCTGTGCACTGACCTGTGTAGTCCTCTGTGCACTGACCTGTGTAGTCCTGTGCACTGACCTGTGTAGTCCTGTGCACTGACCTGTGTAGTCCTGTGCACTGACCTGTGTAGTCCTCTGTGCACTGACCTGTGTAGTCCTGTGCACTGACCTGTGTAGTCCTGTGCACTGACCTGTGTAGTCCTCTGTGCACTGACCTGTGTAGTCCTGTTTGCACTGACCTGTGTAGTCCTCTGTGCACTGACCTGTGTAGTCCTCTGTGCACTGACCTGTGTAGTCCTGTGCACTGACCTGTGTAGTCCTGTGCACTGACCTGTGTAGTCCTCTGTGCACTGACCTGTGTAGTCCTCTGTGCACTGACCTGTGTAGTCCTGTGCACTGACCTGTGTAGTCCTGTGCACTGACCTGTGTAGTCCTGTGTGCACTGACCTGTGTAGTCCTGTGTGCACTGACCTGTGTAGTCCTCTGTGCACTGACCTGTGTAGTCCTGTGCACTGACCTGTGTAGTCCTGTGCACTGACCTGTGTAGTCCTCTGTGCACTGACCTGTGTAGTCCTGTGTGCACTGACCTGTGTAGTCCTGTGTGCACTGACCTGTGTAGTCCTGTGTGCACTGACCTGTGTAGTCCTGTGCACTGACCTGTGTAGTCCTGTGCACTGACCTGTGTAGTCCTGTGTGCACTGACCTGTGTAGTCCTGTGTGCACTGACCTGTGTAGTCCTGTGCACTGACCTGTGTAGTCCTGTGTGCACTGACCTGTGTAGTCCTCTGTGCACTGACCTGTGTAGTCCTGTGCACTGACCTGTGTAGTCCTGTGCACTGACCTGTGTAGTCCTGTGCACTGACCTGTGTAGTCCTGTGCACTGACCTGTGTAGTCCTGTGTGCACTGACCTGTGTAGTCCTGTGCACTGACCTGTGTAGTCCTGTGCACTGACTTGTGTAGTCCTGTGCACTGACCTGTGTAGTCCTGTGCACTGACCTGTGTAGTCCTGTGCACTGACTTGTGTAGTCCTGTGCACTGACCTGTGTAGTCCTGTGCACTGACCTGTGTAGTCGGTCCGCGCGTAGTGTCCGTCTCCCACCTTGTTCCCAGTCATGTCTCCTGAAACAGCCACAGTAGGTCAGGTCAGTACAGCCTCACTGAGCTCAACACCCCTCAATGATAAGTTCAATGTTCCAACTCATCCCAGGACATGGAGAAGATCACTCCATCAAATACTTACTTTTGTAAAAATAATAATAATAATAATAACCTTGTGGAGTTAAATAATTAAAAAACATAGAAAGGTAGATCCTTGGGACATCTGGGTAGTGTAGAGGTAAAAGCATCCGCCTAGCACCGGGGAGACCCGGGTTCAATTCCCGGCAGCGGTACTTTCCGGCTTGGTCAAGACGTTCCTACAGACACAATTGGCCGTGTGTGCGGTTGGGATCAGGGGGAGGGGAACTGGGGGGAATAGCGCGATCCTCCCACGTGCTGCGTCCGTTTCAGTGAAACCCCTCGCTGTCAGGTGAAAAGAACTGGCTGGCGACTGCACATGTGTCGGAGGAAGCATGTGCTAGTCTACAGCTCTCCCCAGATCGGCAGAGAGGGGGTGGAGCAGCGACCGGGACAGCAGGGGGAATTGGCCAAGTACAATTGGGGAGAAAACGGGAGAACATTTTGGAAAAAGGATACAAAACAAAAACAAAAGAAAGATAGAACCGTATCATTCCAAGATTGTGATTAAAAAATATATATCTCATCATCATCATCGTATTGCAACTGATTACAAACTGATCGTGTGATAACATTAACTCGATCATGATGCAAAGCTTGTGGCAGGAAGTGGGCTGGAGATGCTGGGCATGTTGTTGTTTATTTACTCATGAAACACAACATAAAGAGAAAGAAACAGCACTATGTGGACGGGAAACTAGTGGCTTGTTGTACACATGACATCCACTTACATTACAACAGTGACAATGAATCCATTTTCTGAGCTTTCATACTTGGCTTTTCATTGGCTTTCCAAGCACCCATGACAACTTCATTCATCCACTACCCACGTTCATGAGCACGTTTCCAGCTAAATGTAGATCATAGTGGTTAAAGTCAAAGTCCCTGTTTGCCCTTTTTGCATGAGATAATATACACCTATTTAACAATATATGCCCAAAATATATTTTTTTGTATTTATATCAAAATCCAATGACTCAGTGAGTGTATCTTTAATGGTTACCTCAGCATGTACCAGTGGGTAAATACAAATTCCAACCAATAAAACCATCACAGATTTTTCAGCAATCCCGCATAATCTTTCACACCCTAACTGACATTGGTTTACACTTTTGTATGATCCCTCCCCTGCTTTATGTCCCATGTCAGCAAGATGCTCTGATCCCTCCCCTGCTTTATGTCCCGTGTCAGCAAGATGCTCTGATCCCTCCCCTGCTTTATGTCCCGTGTCAACAAGATGCTCTGATCCCTCCCCTGCTTTATGTCCTGTGTCAACAAGATGCTCTGATCCCTCCCCTGCTTTATGTCCCGTGTCAGCAAGATGCTCTGATCCCTCCCCTGCTTTATGTCCCGTGTCAACAAGATGCTCTGATCCCTCCCCTGCTTTATGTCCCGTGTCACCAAGATGCTCTGATCCCTCCCCTGCTTTATGTCCCGTGTCAGCAAGATGCTCTGATCCCTCCCCTGCTTTATGTCCCGTGTCAGCAAGATGCTCTGATCCCTCCCCTGCTTTATGTCCCGTGTCACCAAGATGCTCTGATCCCTCCCCTGCTTTATGTCCCGTGTCAGCAAGATGCTCTGATCCCTCCTCTGCTTTATGTCCCGTGTCAGCAAGATGCTCTGATCCCTCCCCTGCTTTATGTCCCGTGTCACCAAGATGCTCTGATCCCTCCCCTGCTTTATGTCCCGTGTCAACAAGATGCTCTGATCCCTCCCCTGCTTTATGTCCTGTGTCAACAAGATGCTCTGATCCCTCCCCTGCTTTATGTCCCGTGTCAGCAAGATGCTCTGATCCCTCCCCTGCTTTATGTCCCGTGTCACCAAGATGCTCTGATCCCTCCCCTGCTTTATGTCCTGTGTCAACAAGATGCTCTGATCCCTCCCCTGCTTTATGTCCCGTGTCAACAAGATGCTCTGATCCCTCCCCTGCTTTATGTCCCGTGTCAGCAAGATGCTCTGATCCCTCCCCTGCTTTATGTCCCGTGTCAACAAGATGCTCTGATCCCTCCCCTGCTTTATGTCCCGTGTCAGCAAGATGCTCTGATCCCTCCCCTGCTTTATGTCCCGTGTCAGCAAGATGCTCTGATCCCTCCCCTGCTTTATGTCCCGTGTCAGCAAGATGCTCTGATCCCTCCCCTGCTTTATGTCCCGTGTCAGCAAGATGCTCTGATCCCTCCCCTGCTTTATGTCCCGTGTCAACAAGATGCTCTGATCCCTCCCCTGCTTTATGTCCCGTGTCAACAAGATGCTCTGATCCCTCCCCTGCTTTATGTCCCGTGTCAACAAGATGCTCTGATCCCTCCCCTGCTTTATGTCCCGTGTCAGCAAGATGCTCTGATCCCTCCCCTGCTTTATGTCCCGTGTCAGCAAGATGCTCTGATCCCTCCCCTGCTTTATGTCCCGTGTCAGCAAGATGCTCTGATCCCTCCCCTGCTTTATGTCCCGTGTCAGCAAGATGCTCTGATCCCTCCCCTGCTTTATGTCCTGTGTCAACAAGATGCTCTGATCCCTCCCCTGCTTTATGTCCCGTGTCAGCAAGATGCTCTGATCCCTCCCCTGCTTTATGTCCTGTGTCACCAAGATGCTCTGATCCCTCCCCTGCTTTATGTCCCGTGTCACCAAGATGCTCTGATCCCTCCCCTGCTTTATGTCCTGTGTCAACAAGATGCTCTGATCCCTCCCCTGCTTTATGTCCTGTGTCAACAAGATGCTCTGATCCCTCCCCTGCTTTATGTCCCGTGTCAGCAAGATGCTCTGATCCCTCCCCTGCTTTATGTCCCGTGTCAACAAGATGCTCTGATCCCTCCCCTGCTTTATGTCCTGTGTCAACAAGATGCTCTGATCCCTCCCCTGCTTTATGTCCCGTGTCACCAAGATGCTCTGATCCCTGCTTTATGTCCTGTGTCAACAAGATGCTCTGATCCCTCCCCTGCTTTATGTCCCGTGTCACCAAGATGCTCTGATCCCTCCCCTGCTTTATGTCCTGTGTCAACAAGATGCTCTGATCCCTCCCCTGCTTTATGTCCTGTGTCAACAAGATGCTCTGATCCCTCCCCTGCTTTATGTCCCGTGTCAGTAAGATGCTCTGATCCCTCCCCTGCTTTATGTCCCGTGTCAGTAAGATGCTCTGATCCCTCCCCTGCTTTATGTCCCGTGTCAACAAGATGCTCTGATCCCTCCCCTGCTTTATGTCCCGTGTCAGCAAGATGCTCTGATCCCTCCCCTGCTTTATGTCCCGTGTCAGCAAGATGCTCTGATCCCTCCCCTGCTTTATGTCCCGTGTCAACAAGATGCTCTGATCCCTCCCCTGCTTTATGTCCCGTGTCAGCAAGATGCTCTGATCCCTCCCCTGCTTTATGTCCCGTGTCAGCAAGATGCTCTGATCCCTCCCCTGCTTTATGTCCCGTGTCAGCAAGATGCTCTGATCCCTCCCCTGCTTTATGTCCCGTGTCAACAAGATGCTCTGATCCCTCCCCTGCTTTATGTCCCGTGTCAGCAAGATGCTCTGATCCCTCCCCTGCTTTATGTCCCGTGTCAGCAAGATGCTCTGATCCCTCCCCTGCTTTATGTCCCGTGTCAGCAAGATGCTCTGATCCCTCCCCTGCTTTATGTCCCGTGTCAACAAGATGCTCTGATCCCTCCCCTGCTTTATGTCCCGTGTCAGCAAGATGCTCTGATCCCTCCCCTGCTTTATGTCCCGTGTCAACAAGATGCTCTGATCCCTCCCCTGCTTTATGTCCCGTGTCAACAAGATGCTCTGATCCCTCCCCTGCTTTATATCCCGTGTCAACAAGATGCTCTGATCCCTCCCCTGCTTTATGTCCCGTGTCAACAAGATGCTCTGATCCCTCCCCTGCTTTATGTCCCGTGTCAACAAGATGCTCTGATCCCTCCCCTGCTTTATGTCCCGTGTCAGCAAGATGCTCTGATCCCTCCCCTGCTTTATGTCCCGTGTCAACAAGATGCTCTGATCCCTCCCCTGCTTTATGTCCTGTGTCAACAAGATGCTCTGATCCCTCCCCTGCTTTATGTCCCGTGTCAACAAGATGCTCTGATCCCTCCCCTGCTTTATGTCCCGTGTCACCAAGATGCTCTGATCCCTCCCCTGCTTTATGTCCCGTGTCAACAAGATGCTCTGATCCCTCCCCTGCTTTATGTCCTGTGTCAACAAGATGCTCTGATCCCTCCCCTGCTTTATGTCCCGTGTCACCAAGATGCTCTGATCCCTCCCCTGCTTTATGTCCCGTGTCAACAAGATGCTCTGATCCCTCCCCTGCTTTATGTCCTGTGTCAACAAGATGCTCTGATCCCTCCCCTGCTTTATGTCCCGTGTCACCAAGATGCTCTGATCCCTCCCCTGCTTTATGTCCTGTGTCAACAAGATGCTCTGATCCCTCCCCTGCTTTATGTCCCGTGTCACCAAGATGCTCTGATCCCTCCCCTGCTTTATGTCCTGTGTCAGCAAGATGCTCTGATCCCTCCCCTGCTTTATGTCCCGTGTTAGCAAGATGCTCTGATCCCTCCCCTGCTTTATGTCCCGTGTCAACAAGATGCTCTGATCCCTCCCCTGCTTTATGTCCCGTGTCAACAAGATGCTCTGATCCCTCCCCTGCTTTATGTCCTGTGTCACCAAGATGCTCTGATCCCATAGTGTAGTTTTGAAAATGAAACAACACTTCTGTATATCGGATATAGGAGTATTATTTGATGATTATTGGTGAGTGTAAGGTTACAAGCAGGACGCTTTGTGTGCCTATTCCAATGCAAAGTAATACTGGTTGTCTCTAATGAAATGTAGCCTAGTTGAAAGGACAATGTAGAGAAGTGACAGGTGAGGAAATGAATGAAAAATCAAAATGTCAAGGTATCACTCTGAATGCACTGACTAACATGAGGTGTAGCGACTATTCTGTCTCCCTCAACACTGCCCTGATGGAAACAGAACGTGTTGAGTGATCAGCTCCATCTGGCTGGTCCGACTCGAAGGATGTGTCACGGGGGAACAAGGATTTCTATTTGTGTTCCAGGGCTGATTGTTCCACCCCCCCCCCCCCATCGCTTCACTACACCCACATCTTGGCTCTCATGTCTCGATCAATTGTCCCCTTTGTCCCGTGTGGAAGCAGAGGCAATCAAACACTGGCAAATGTACACGACGCACACAAAGTGATATCCACTAAGCCCCTCCTTTTCAACACCACCCCGAATTGTGATTGGCTTCAGTCAAAGAAACTACCGGCGTCTGGCGCGACAACATCTAAACAAAACAAATTCAAAAGATACTGATTTCTGGTCTTCTCCCACATGGATTAGCAATATGACTCCGTTTAGGGATTTAACCACAGAGATTAATTTAACAACTTACTCCAAAATACAGATTCTTCAATAGAAAGGAGGGATTATGATTCAATAAGAAATCATCAAGGTTCATAGCGGCGTAGGGCCACGTGGGTTTTTGAGGATTATCTCCGCGCGACATTCCACAACATATTTGATCAAAAATAGCAGCAATTATGACATGAAGCCTGCTATTTGAATTGAGGCTGAGAGGATGGTCGATAACGGCTATAGGGGCGGAGAGACGGAGAGACAGAAGTTGGGTCTCTCCATCCATCCACCTGCTTTTATGCTAAATTTAAAATTGCGCATTAAAATCCTGAGTGAAAACACCAGAAAATTCGATAAAACCTCCAAATATCGCAAAAAAGTTTTCACGCTTGAGGGAGGCGGAAAAGTCGGGTGTATCGATAAAAGGAAAATGCGATAAATGCAGTGGAAACAGCTTTAGCGAACAGAATAACAGCATTTTTATTTGATCTAAAAAAAGGTATAAATGTTTGTTTTTTGTGTCCCCCCCCCCCTCATAAACATAGTCATTGGGTCCTATTGTTCAGTCTAACAATGCTATTGGATTGGACATTTGTATATAAGTCCCGCCCACAAGGTCATGATGTATCACAACTTCCAGAACTTGTTTTATTAACCACCCTTTGTTTCATTGGACTGGTTTGATCAATTCTAACCAAGTAAAATGCCTTCATTTTTTATTTTATTTTTGTGATCAGTAAAATGACTAGAACATGTACATATGTTGTTATTGTGAAATACATTCCCCAAATATTATATTATATATAATATAAATATGATATTAATATTATTTCCATAAAACCTTACAAAAACATTTTTTTTTTTGCAAACACTTCATTATTATCTCCTCCTACAACACCATCTGAAAGGTTTAAAAACATTTTTTTTTAATGTTTTACTATGTCTGGGTTCTACAGGGTTAAAAAACGTGCAGTTTTAACGGAGGAAGACAGCGGGATTTCAGGTGACTCACATCCATAATTTACATTTCATTCACTTACAGTAAACGTCTCCGTGGATATGCTGAGTTGAAGAGTGGCGTCTGGTAATACATTTGACGTACCTCTGTATAATCAAGAACCATTCAATTAATATGTGATGTTTTTCATAGCGAGACAACACGCACGCGTAACGTTAGCAGAGGCAGACAGCAGTGTGCTCTCCGTCACCAAGCTTCCATCATGATTTCCTCCACTTCAGTCTGAATATCAGGCTAGGATGTTTTTCTCTTTACCTCACATTTATTCAGAGAACGGAGTTAACTTCCCTCGTTTGAGGGTTTGACTGGCGTCTGGCCATGTTTTAATCACCTCAATTAATTGAACCTCCTCTTCACCATTCCTGATGTTACGCATAACGGCAGTGGGTGGAAACGAGCATAACATCGCATTTCCTTTTGCCGACTTTCTGAAAATTCGATTAAAAGTTGCGATACCTTTGGATGGAAACCCAGCTAGAGAGAGGGGGGGGGAGAGGCAGAGAGAGAGGAAGAGAGAGGAAGAGAGGGAGAGACAGAGAGAGAGAGGGGGAGAGAGAGAGAGAGAGAGAGACACACGGAGAGAGAGACATGGGAACCTGCTGTCTGTATTTAGCTCTGTAAGCTACCTCGTTTGCCCCGCGGCCTCCGTTCAACTTGACGGTGGAAGTGAACACTTATCCAGACAGACTGACGGCTACCACAGTGTGTGTGCGTGTGTGTGTGTGTGTGTGTGTGCGTGCGTGCGGTTGTGTGTGTGTGTGTGCATGTGTGTGTGTGTGTGTGAGTGTCAGACCTTGGCAGTGGCCCAGGTACTTGACCTCGATGCGTTCTTGTTTCTGACAGGACGCCTCCTTCACCTGGCAGGGGTTGTCATAGGAGCGGCCGTCGGAGGCGCACACGGGGTTGAAGCTGATGTGGGAACAGTCGATGTTGCAAACACACCTGCAGGGGCAGAGGGAAGGGCAGCAGGTGGGGGGGGGGGGAGGGCAGGTGGGGGGAGGGGAGGAGGCAGAGGGAAGGGCAGCAGGTGGGGGGGGGGGGAGGGCAGGTGGGGGGAGGGGAGGAGGCAGAGGGAAGGGCAGCAGGTGGGGGGGGGGGGGGGGACAAAAGAGAGAGGTGAGAAATAACTTTGTCTCCTTGGTAAAAAAAAAGACCTGTCAACTCGTGACACTCCATGTCCTCCTTCAGTCTGACATTGCCTCCCCTCTAACCGATTTCCATAGAGGAAATCCCCCAGGGGAATGGATTTTCCCTAACCAATCACTAGAGCCCATTCGACAGAATATAATCCAGTGCGGAGAATGCAAAAAAATTAAAAAATTAAATAAAATCACCCCTTTGAATAAATGCCAGCAGAGTGCTGTTCAGATTTCAAAGTAATTAGTACTTTTAATCCATTTAAAACAGCCTCGATAGCAGTGTCTAAGTGACGTCAAATCAGCAGACACGCCCCTCCGCAAGGCTCGTGTGCGGCGACTTTTCGCCTGTCCGTGCACACACCAAATTTCCTGGAGTTTTCCTGGAGTTTTCCAAAATAACGGTCACTTCCGCGAGCAGAAACCCGCGCAGAGTATAAAAACTCAAACCGTTTTCTCGTGAGGATTCCGTGTCGGTCATTTCCGTGCGACAGTGCAGACGTTTAGCATAATTCCAGCTTTAGTTCCACCCATAATGCGCTGTTTATTGATGCCGAGTGGCTAATCATTAGTGGCCCTCGGCTCATTGGACAAGTCGTTTTTTCAACTTAGGAAATCGCTGTCGCATGTCACAATGCCAGAAGCAGCCAACTTGGTGGATCGGGCGGATCCGAAGACAATAAATAAATAAATAAATAAATAAATAAATAAATGAATAAAAATAGAAAATAAAAAAATAAATTAGTCATCTCACAAAATGACTGCTTATATGAAAGCAAACTGACTGTGATGCATCATTTTAGTTCCTAGCTATGTCAAGATCTCAAATAACAGCCTAACATTTTGCAGTGAGAGCATTTATATATTTTTAAATATTCAGTCTTACATTTTTTTTGCGTCTGATAAACGGTGCTTTGACATCAAATCCCTTGGTGATGTACTGTACGTGTGTTTCACTGAGGGAGAGACAGACCAAGACCCACATTCATTGACGGATTACAATGCTTGGAGTATCTCCATAATGAGGAAAAAGTGATTGCGGTTCACTCGACACAGGCAGTGGTTGTAGACAGCGATTTGTGCACTCAGTCAGGATGTTGTGCCATGCATAGTAATCCTTTTCCAATTGGGTTTTGGCACGTTTAATTTCACACAATAGCGAGTGGATTTAACATCGTCACAAAGAGAGCCTGATTGACAAAATGCAGCCCTGCAATAATAACAGATGAGAAGACTAGATAACAAAGCTGTAGATTTAGACTTGCAGAAGGCCTTAACACATTCAGTGCCAAGGACGTCTGTGCACGTCCTAAAAAAAAGTAACGTTCAGTGCCAAGGACGTCTGTGCACGTCCTAAAATCATAATTCATATTATTCCATAATTCTGCTGTTTAAGGTCGTACCCAGCCAGTGAGCATGAATCCCTTCAAGGGATCACACGGCGCCACCTTAAACATCGTCACAGGAGCTGCTCCACCCACCTCAGATCCTTTACTTTGTACAGGAGACAGCGGAGAAAGCCGTGGAAACCGATGCATGCTTTCTGCCAGAGCCGTATATATTGCTCTGTCTACAGCGAGAGTGGGCTCGGCTGCATCCGCGCTCACAACTCATAATGGAACTGTCTAGAAACAAAATTTCTTCTTTGGAAGAAGCAGGAGTGTTCAATGTTTCATTAAAGTCCAGCCCCGTTAATATAGCCATAATAGAAAAAATTCTATAGCTGTTTTCAACTGAATGGAAGTGAATCTGGCACAGGCTCCAGACAATTTTACTGAAGCGCTGTGGCACTGAATGTGTTAATGGTCTATATGTAATATATATATATATATATATATATTTATAAAACGGCTCTCTCAAATCAAGTAATCTGATTGGTTCACAGCCATTGTATAAATCCAATAACCCACTCCACGCCATGGCAACTCTCTTACTAAAAGCCTTTGGTTACCTAAAAAAAAACAAATGGCGGAGACAGCTGTCAGATCCTTGTGAATCAATCTTCGCTTATAACTTTACTAATATTTCGCAGAAAATTATGTTTTGTACAAGAATAGACGCGGGCTAATGTCTTCTTTGCAAAAAAAAGGCTGTTAACCCCGCATTTAACCCCGTAACGTTAGTTGGTGTCGGGCTTTGCAGAAAGCTCTCAGCTTCTCAGCAAGCGCTGAGAATGCAGCGCTGCGCTCGAGCTGCCTGTCGGGCTTTCCAGAAAGCGCTCAGCTTCTCAGCAAGCGCCAGGATTGGCCAATGTCAACTTCAGTCTCCAGAACGATCCAATCAAATCACCCGCACGTTCTTGCGGTCCCGCCTTACAGTAGTGTTTCAACTGACTCTATCAGAATACCATGCCAGTCGGAGTCGGACTTATAGTATTATTATTATTATTATATTATCATACTTGGAAACCGTTTTATAAAAGCAATATAGCACTCGAGCTGCGTGTGTTGTGGAATATATCCCCCTGCTCAGCAGTTATCAATATAACTAAATAAAATATATATATAAAATATATTTGCCACAACACACTGGCTCTCATGCTATATTGCTTAAATATATATATATATATATATATATTACATTGAAAATTACTTAATTGTGAAACAATAATAATAATCTAATATAACTGTACAATACACTGGAGAAAAACAAAACATTTCCCATTTCCCATCTCCCAATGCCAAGCTTGTTTCTGGTGCCGCATTTTGTGTTCATGTCCTTCAAACTAAACTAAACTAAAGCTGCCTGACACGACACAGGCTGTTGGCCCAATTATGTTCTATTGATGAAGTTGAAAACAGAAGACCAGCTCCAAAACAATACCGCCCCCATCTGGCGGAGTCAGGTTACAGCTCCGAGGCCGGAGCCATGCATCATCTATGACGATACTGTCACATCTGTGGGCAGCATGTCGGTTGGACTCTTGACAATGACCTTGAAATGGAAATTCACTTGTATTCCAACTAACAATCGACAACCACAAGTAGTCTCATTTTACATAATAGTTACTCTATTGTCTTAAGCACAAGTTCAATGCAAAGTCTTGCAAAACATATTTAACCAAAACGATGTGTGATGCTGTTCGTGTAAGAGAAATTAACTGGGTGATTTGCTGTCGCAAACCACAATTTGAGTGAATTTGACCTTGTGCGTTTGTGTGTCTGCCGACGAATGTGCGCGCGCAGGTCGTGTGTGTGTACGTCTGCCGTGTGTGACGTCTGACAGAGAGACAGACATGTTTGTGGCCGCGACCCTACAGTACAGTGCGCGGCAGGCAGGCCTGATCAGCAGAAATGACACCCAGATTGTCGTCCCCAGACAGTAGTTGCTGAGTAGCGCTGAACGCTAGCTTCTGTAATTATAAACATGTCATTCTTCTCCTCTCCATCCTTTTTCCTTTCTGCCCCCCCGGGTGCCGCCAGGCTCAGAGTAAAGCACACGCCTTCAACGCTCGTCCTTTGCCGCATTTGCATAAACACACCCATGTGTGTGTCCACCGATGCGTCCGCACACGCGCGCGCCGCACAGACACCTTCGCAATCAGGGGAGATGATTCTCACCGCCGACACTGATGTTGATTGAAATGCTGTGCAGCCGAGCGTGCCGGCGTGGAGGTGCTGCGGTAATGATGGATCAGCAAAGTAAGAACCATGTCAGGAGAGCTTTTCGATACGCCTCGGAGAACATGCAGATGTATTAGCGGAGGCGAAATAACCCAAATCCCACATGGCACTGAAGGTGAGCCCGCCACAGTTCTGAATGTACTGTACCACCATGGCGTG
>NC_139627.1:53035540-53045540 GCF_964638095.1 Poromitra crassiceps | reverse complement strand
GTTTACGCCAGCTCTGGGAGTATGAAGTGCTTTAAATGCGGGGATTTTGGTCACAATAAGCTTGTGGAGCGCTGCTTGCTATAGGTAGCCACAACCAGCTAGCTAACGTTAGCCCCCATCACAACAGCTAACGTTAACGCCAAACAAATCCGCTGCCTCCGCCCCACGTTGGTTTAGCGTAACGCCAGCTCAGACTTTCCCCTAATCTCAGAAACCTTGCGGGACATGTATTGCAAATCGCAATAGTGGTTGTTTTATTATAATTTGAAACTGTCAACAGCCACAGTGGAGGCGGCCATGTTTCGCTACCTGCGCCTCCTTGGGTTGGTGCGGACCATAGGTGCGGACGCGTGATTTCGAATCGCACATAGGTTAAGGACGGGTGTGTCTGACGTTTTGGCCCTGGCCATCCTAGGCTCAACGCGGCCTCTGTGTGCTACTGCTGCTGCTGCTGCATGCTGGATAGAAATCCTGGAGCGGAGTCATGGAATGGAGTGCTTATATCGGAGCCTTGGATCGGTCATTTTCGCTGGAATCCGATCCGATCCGATCCATGTTTTTTGGCTGATATCGCGCCGATATCCGATCACATGATCGGATCGCAGCATCTCTACTATTAGTTATGTCTGGTCATCACTGCCTAATTAATGGCGTGTAATTTAAAAGGTTACCCAAGTGTCTGCAAATAGAATCTAAACAAAGCTGTTAATTAGTTTTGGGGGGAATTGAGCAAGGCCGGTAATAATAAGCACTCTCTCTCTCTCTCTCTCCATGAGCAGGCTGTGCGCATCAGCACATCATCGGCACCTTTCTAAACACATTATAAAGACGCCTCGTCATCACAGCAGCCATGCGCTATTTTACGATGTCAAATTGTTAACATTTGATTTCCCTTGTTACTTGTTTGTGGACGGCCGAGGTAATCTGTTGTTAAAGTTGCACTGAAGCAGTGGTAAGCGCTGTCGCCTCACAGCTAGAAGGTCCTGGGTTCGATTCCCACCTGGGACGCTGTGAGCGCTGAAGGAATGCGTGCCCGTCTGCATGTCCTCGAGTGCCCGCCGCCCGGGTGAGGTCGTCAAAAGGTGCCTTTCTGTGTGGAGTTTGCATGTTCTCCCCGTGCCCCCTGGCGGTTTCCTTCATATAGGAACCCCTTCATCAAAACATGCAATATCCTGGTTGCTAATGTGGTTCCTCCTCTGGTCGTTAGGGGCGCCTGTTCGGAGGGAGGGGAACCAGTTGGAATAGCGTGAACCTCCCACGTGCTATGTCCTACCGGTGAAGCTTCCCCTGTCAGGTGAAAAGAAGCGGCTGGCTAACTGCCCATGTCTCGGAGGAAGCATGGAGCCAGTTTCGGCTCTCCCCAGATCGGCAGAGGGTGGAGCAGCAGCCAGGATACATACATTAAAGTTGGCACTAACGGGGGATAGAAATGGGATAAAAAAATCTGAAAAAAGAAAAAAAAGTTGCACTGAAGAGTCCACTAATGGATTCTTTTCTAACAAGTAACTATTAGGCTCAGGGCTTCCCAACCTTTTTTGGCTCGTGACCCGATTTTGACGTCACAAAAATCTAGGGCCCCCGAGACATTCAAACTCCGGTACACCATCGATAATATCATCAGTGACATCATCAGTGATGTCACATGTAACAGTATGCTTCCTTTCCCCCCGCAGAATTCTCACTTTAATCTGAGAATTCTGACTTTAATCTCAAAATTCTGACTTTATTCTGAGAATCCTGATTTAAAGTTATAATCTCAAACATTTTCATTAAAAAAAAAATCACTATCTATCTGATAGTGAGCCCATTGACACTGTTTGGATCTCACCTGCAATTACCACTCATCGCCATTGGTGTCACCCAAGAGAAATCTTAGAGATGATCACTTTCACTTGAAACTCAGAACTAAAAACCAACAAGAAAACGCGAGTGACCCGAATCACCTTTGCTCGTTTTAAATAGTGTGTGCTGTAAAATAATAATAATAATAATCAAATCAAAAATCAGGCGACCCTATTTGAATTCCAGGCGACCCCACTTAGGGTCGCGACCCTAAGGTTGGGAACCACTGTATTATTTGTTTGTTTTGTTTGTTTGTCATGTTTATTTCGAATATGTATGTAAACAAAACAGAGACAATATACGGGGCCTTCAAAATTACACGTTAACAAGTCGATTGAAATAGTATTGTGAAATAAAGTTGAAGGGGTAAGAAACGTAGACATATTCGAAAAGGAGTGAGAAGAAGTATAACTTATTAACTCCCACCCCTTTTCCACAATACTACATTATTATATTTATACTT
Source organism: Poromitra crassiceps (assembly GCF_964638095.1). Classification (NCBI taxonomy): domain Eukaryota; kingdom Metazoa; phylum Chordata; class Actinopteri; order Beryciformes; family Melamphaidae; genus Poromitra; species Poromitra crassiceps. The sequence goes on along the minus strand of NC_139627.1, from coordinate 53,043,235 downwards.
GTATAACAACACATACTATAGAAATATCCACATATATATACATATATATATATACATGTGTATATATGTACATACATACACACATACACATACATACATAAAACACTAGTCATATAGTAATGCATAACAATTATGTATATATATGACAATAATTCTTGTCATATATACACTATCCCATACATAGTATTCAATAACGTAACTATATAGTTATCATTTTTTTTTTTTTTTTATTATTTTTATTAGGCTATAAAGTTTATAATAGAACATCGAGGATGTCACCGGCGGTGACAAGCCTCTCTAAATTTTACATTTTGCAGTTTGGTAGTAGGCTATTCTTCATGACACATTATTGTATGTTGTTACGTACACGTACCTGCTAGGGATGGGCATCGAATTTCGAATTTTCGAATAATCGTTGTTATTATCAAGGTCGACTTTTATTATTGAAATTCGAAATTCGAAAAAAAAAAAAAAAAAATTTTTTTTTAGTGAAATGTTGCATTGTCTCCCCTGATTCTAAGTATAGTCAAATCGCTTGGTTTGAGCAAGTAAAACAATTTTTATAAGCATTTTAAGCAAGGTTTATGGAAAAATGAATGGCGGATGAAATCCCATGAAGAGGGAGAGGGGGTGACTTTAGCACCCCTTTGGCACTCAGACCTGAGCCTACTAAATATTTAATGAACCACTCATGATTGTCAAAACTGTTTTTTATTTTCGAAAATGTCAATGTCATGTAACATGTTCTTTACTTCAGTGGTGCAATGCTTGTTTGAGCTAAAAATCCACAGCAGAAGCTTTTTATATTAATTAATAAAGCCGTAGACTTAGAATCAGGGGAGACAATGCAACATTTCACTCACAAAAAAAAAAAAAAAAAAAAAATTACATTTTTAATTTTTTTTACATTTTTATTTTTATTTTCGAATTTCGAATTAAATTCGAATTTGGCCAGAGAATTTCGAATAGTGTTTTTGCTAGAAATGCCCATCCCTAGTACCTGCCGTCAACACTCGTCACTAGCTGTGCCACTTCTCATTACAGTCAAGTGTTCTTTGAGACACCTTTTCTCTCAATCTCTGATTAATCAACAGTTGCTTGATTAAAATCACCTACTGTGTGATTAGTCGCCTGGCACTTGATTACAATTGGCTGCTATTCGGTGAAAATCACCTGCTGTTTTGTTACAATCCCCCGTTGTTCAATCACAATCACCAGTAAACTGCCTATTAAGAGGGGCCTTGGCCTTGGCTCTCTTGAAAGTCGAGGAGTACTTGTTTCCTTCTTACAAGTTGGGACGCTGAAGCAGTGCTGTAGTGCAGAGGGTAGACACCAGGAAGCCCTACGGCTGCGAGGCGAGGCGAGGCAGACACCGGAGCTGGTCGCAGCCTGTCTAGTGACCGCCTGTGTCCACCAGACGCGTCCCCGAAGCGGCTCTCCGCTCTGCTCCACTAAACAAATCGACCTGTGTTTTTTTCGCTTCCCTCTTTGAGTTGCGTCAAGCAGCACAGAGCAGATCGAACTGGGCAGGAATTCACGAGCATAATAAAATAAAACATCCTGTCGATTTTCAAAATAAAACCTGTTACTGCATGTCAAGAGAGAAACAGTCACACGTTGGGGGGGGGGGGGGGGGGGGGGGGGCAAATTGGCCTGCTTTCTATATACTGCATCCCTTAATTACTGGCATGCTTCCATTATTGAACCAAATGAACTTTCTTGTATCAATGAACTAAATTCAGTCATGTGCAGGTTATGGTACCATAACCTACCAGGACATGATCTCTCCAGGACATCATGATCTCTCCAGGACATCATGATCTCTCCACGACATCATGATCTCTCCATGACATCATGATCTCTCCACGACATCATGATCTCTCCAGGACATCATGATCTCTCCACGACATCATGATCTCTCCACGACATCATGATCTCTCCACGACATCATGATCTCTCCACGACATCATGACCTCTCCACGACATCATGATCTCTCCATGACATCATGATCTCTCCACGACATCATGATCTCTCCAGGACATCATGATCTCTCCACGACATCATGATCTCTCCACGACATCATGATCTCTCCACAACATCATGATCTCTCCACGACATCATGACCTCTCCACGACATCATGATCTCTCCACGACATCATGATCTCTCCACGACATCTTGATCTCTCCACAACATCTTGATCTCTCCACGACATCATGATCTCTCCACGACATCATGATCTCTCCACGACATCTTGATCTCTCCACCACATCATGATCTCTCCACGACATCTTGATCTCTCCACGACATCATAATCTCTCCACGACATCACAATCTCTCCACGACATCATGATCTCTCTCTCCACGACATCATGATCTCTCCACGACATCATGATCTCTCCACGACATCATGATCTCTCCACGACATCAGAATCCTCTGCTCAGAGCAACTCTCATTCTAGCTGTAATGGTGGGATTTGTCACAAAGCGTTGCCTCAGTTCCTTAAGCTGCTACCAGCTGATCCTTCATACGCACCAATCACAGTCCAGCACACAATAACCATGGCTCGCTTAAGCCGAGCTGCCTGGTAGAGTGTTTATATGCCGCCGCCGCTGCTGCTGCTGTCTGCTACTCCACCGACCAAGCCTCTTCTGCTGTGCTTCTACACCCTCCTGCCGGCTAACCTCCAACCAGCTGATAGACCTCCTGTGTTCACATCTTTGCAATAAACGGTTACATTTGTGACAAGAGCGTTTCTGGACTCAACTTGTTTTCCTTTTGTGAGTCAAAGTGTTTTTTTCTGACCTGACATTGCCAAGTCCTGTAAGGATTATAATTGGATTTCCAGAATCTCCTTTCTCTCAACGCCCTGCTATAGTAATTGAGGTTAAATGAAATGGTCAGCCGTGCACTATAAACCTCAGTGTGTGTGTGTGTGTGTGTGTGTGTGTGTGTTGCATGTATGCGTGGTAGAGAAGGTTTCCAATTTAAATTCTTAGTTAGAAATAGCTACACTGTTTCACATTATAGATACGTGTCAAACAGTTTGACGCCTCTTGAGTTTTCTTTGTGTGTGTGTGTGTGTGTGTGTGTGTGTGTGTGTGTGTGTGTAGACGTTGTGCAAACTCACCAGACATCCTCTGCGTCCACATCGCACTCAGCCCCAAACTGGCAAATGTCGCAGGTGGACGTCTCCTTCTGCCCCGCCTCTGCCGAGCCCTCACCTCCTGAGAGAGAGAGGGAGAGAGAGACACAGAGAGAGGGAGAGAGAGACAGAGAGAGACAGAGAGAGAGAGAGGGAGAGACAGACACAGAGAGAGGGAGAGAGAGACAGAGAGAGACAGAGAGAGGGAGAGAGAGACAGAGAGAGACAGAGAGAGACACAGAGAGAGGGAGAGAGAGACAGAGAGAGACAGAGAGAGGGAGAGAGAGACAGAGAGAGACAGAGAGAGAGACACAGAGAGACAGAGAGAGGGAGAGAGAGACAGACAGAGAGATTCACATCAACAGCTCCTGTTTTTTTTCTCCGAGACACATTTAGCAATAACACATTAACACTGAACTCGTCCAGTCCGACATGAAAAGATCCATCAGTCATATTATTTATTATATTATTTGTCTCCAAATGTTTCATTGAGAAGCAGAGCAGAGCCCCCTAACAACACAGAGCAGAGCCCCCTAACAACGCAGAGCAGAGCCCCCTAACAACACAGAGCAGAGCCCCCTAACAACACAGAGCAGAGCCCCCTAACAACGCAGAGCAGAGCCCCCTAACAACACAGAGCAGAGCCCCCTAACAACACAGAGCAGAGCCCCCTAACAACGCAGAGCAGAGCCCCCTAACAACGCAGAGCAGAGCCCCCTAACAACACAGAGCAGAGCCCCCTAACAACACAGAGCAGAGCCCCCTAACAACGCAGAGCAGAGCCCCCTAACAACGCAGAGCAGAGCCCCCTAACAACGCAGAGCAGAGCCCCCTAACAACGCAGAGCAGAGCCCCCTAACAACACAGAGCAGAGCCCCCTAACAACACAGAGCAGAGCCCCCTAACGCTGCACCTCTCACAATGCAATGTGACCCTGAGAAATGAGCCCCGGGCGTCTCGAGTGCATTTAAATGGGCCTCACAGGCCACCATAATCCCACCCTCCATCATCCATTCATGCCTTTGCCTCCTCTCCCCTCCCCGGCTCTGCCTCTCTGCCTCTCCTCCTCTCCTCCTCTCCTCTCCTCCTCTCCTCTCCTCCTCTCCTCCTCTCCTCCTCTCCTCCTCTCCTCTCCTCCTCTCCTCTCCTCCTCTCCTCCTCTCCTCCTCTCCTCTCCTCCTCTCCTCCTCTCCTCCTCCCCGGCTCTGCCTCTCCTCCTCCTCTCCTCCTCTCCTCCTCTCCTCTCCTCCTCCCCGGCTCTGCCTCTCCTCCTCTCCTCCTCTCCTCCTCTCCCCTCCCCGGCTCTGCCTCTCCTCCTCTCCTCCTCTCCTCTCCCCGGCTCTGCCTCTCCTCCTCTCCTCTCCCCGGCTCTGCCTCTCCTCCTCTCCTCCTCTCCTCTCCTCCTCTCCTCCTCTCCTCCTCTCCCCTCCCCGGCTCTGCCTCTCCTCCTCTCCTCCTCTCCTCCTCTCCTCTCCTCCTCTCCTCCTCTCCCCTCCCTGGCTCTGCCTCTCCTCCTCTCCTCCTCTCCCCTCCCCGGCTCTGCCTCTCCTCCTCTCCCCTCCCTGGCTCTGCCTCTCCTCCTCTCCTCCTCTCCCCTCCCCGGCTCTGCCTCTCCTCCTCTCCCCTCCCTGGCTCTGCCTCTCCTCCTCTCCTCCTCTCCCCTCCCTGGCTCTGCCTCTCCTCCTCTCCCCTCCCCGGCTCTGCCTCTCCTCCTCTCCTCCTCTCTCCTTCCATCACTCTCAAATCCCCGCTGATGTGTTTGGAGCGTCTCTTTTCATTTCATGATGTGGATTCTCGCCCGTGTGGCTGTGGGCACCGGCGTCGGGCTTACGGCGGCTTAAGGCCCCCGCCGATGCATATCACACCTCATCAGCGGCCGAGGGGGGGGGGGACATGGGTGTATGGGGGGGGGGGGGGGGGAGAAAAAAGCAATCTGGCCAATCTGAAATTGCATTCCCCCCTCGGCCGCCTGGAGGAATCCTCCAGTCTGTGCACGCTGCACTCTCTCCTCCCCCCCCGGCCTCCTCTCCCCCCCCCCCTCACCCCCCCGGCCTCCTCCCCCCCCCCGGCCCTCTCCTCCATTAGAACAGCTCTATTTTTAAACTCAGCAGGACCCACGAGGACGACTGTGGAAGAGAAGACGACCAGGTGGAACTCACCATCATTTCCGCATGTCATGTCTTTAATCTCCCCCGCAGGCACGCGCGCACACACACACACACACGTAGACGACACACACACACACACGCACACACACACACGCGCGCACACACACACACACACGTAGACGACACACACACACACACACACACGCACACACACACACGTAGACACCCGCGCCGATGATACATGCTGCTCCCTCGTGTCGCCTCTTTCATCTTCCCTTCAAAAACTTTTTGGTGTGGTTGTTTCTTGTGATCCCTGGCGACACGCTGGTGAATTGGATAGAAGTCCTGAGGAGAGGTTTAACCTGATTTTGTGCAAACTGTCAAGCTACAGTTGGGCTTGGCTCTTTCATTGGACCCAGCGTTTTTAGCCCGCCTCCAGCCAGCGTTACTACTACCTGTTTCATGTTTTCCCCCCCCAAACATTCTGTAGAAGCTACGCTGAAGCTACGCTGAAGCTACGCAGCGCGGAGGCACTTTCATTTCAGCGTCCTTGTTAACAGGCGAGACCGATCACACCAGCCGCACGCCACACCACGCTGAAGCCACGCCACGCTGAAGCCATGCTGCACACGTTGCATCAGCAGATTTTTCAAGCAGCCAGACATGGAGTCAGTGCAAGTTGTGAGTGGGGGCAGGGCAGCTTCTGTCTATGGTGTGAACCAAGCGTAATGTCACCTCACCTGCACAGGCTGGGACCCAGTCAGGCGCTAAGATGGCCGCTCTAATGTCACCTCACCTGCACAGGCTGGGACCCAGTCAGGCACTAAGATGGCCGCTCTAATGTCACCTCACCTGCACAGGCTGGGACCCAGTCAGGCGCTAAGATGGCCGCTCTAATGTCACCTCACCTGCACAGGCTGGGACCCAGTCAGGCACTAAGATGGCCGCTCTAATGTCACCTCACCTGCACAGGCTGGGACCCAGTCAGGCACTAAGATGGCCGCTCTAATGTCACCTCACCTGCACAGGCTGGGACCCAGTCAGGCACTAAGATGGCCGCTCTAATGTCACCTCACCTGCACAGGCTGGGACCCAGTCAGGCACTAAGATGGCCGCTCTAATGTCACCTCACCTGCACAGGCTGGGACCCAGTCAGGCGCTAAGATGGCCGCTCTAATGTCACCTCACCTGCACAGGCTGGGACCCAGTCAGGCGCTAAGATGGCCGCTCTAATGTCACCTCACCTCCGCTGGCTCTAAGCTGCCAATGCAGCTCCGACACCAAAACATGTTTGTGTGCGCTGCAAAAACTGCCCATTTTAGCAATTCAGCATCTTATCTAATCTTTGTTGTTTGTTTGTTGCCACTGGGCTGACATGATCACATGATCAGTTGTGTCCAATGCAGCTTGAAACACGTGACTCACAGACTTTGAAGTGAGTTCCCGTGAGCTACTAGAGAGCGCGGAAACGTGCTAATCAGATTATTGCCAAAATACCTGGTTATTCTCAGTTATCGGATGATTAGTGTGTGCATGTAACCACACCCACTTCAAAGACAGTAGCAGATCACAGCACTTTGAGGTTTGATGCCACCACTTGATTTTGGACGACACGGTGGCTCAGTGGTTAGCGCTGCTGCCTCACAGCAAGAAGGTCCCGGGTTCGAACCCCGGCGCCTCCCAGGTCCTTTCTGTGTGGAGTTTGCATGTTCTCCCCGTGTTCGTGTGGGTTTCCTCCCACCATCAAAGACATGTATGTCAGAGTGTGTGAGGCACCGGCAATTCTAACTGGAGTTCCAAGGGAGTGGACACCAGTTGAAAATGAGCCATCAGGCTAACACTGGCGCATTTACAGTCATGTGCATTGTAAATAATAAAAAAAATCAATCAATCAATCAATTTTCTTGAAATCAGTTGAGTTGCATAGGGATTAAGTGAAACAATTTGACAACAATAGCATTTTTGTGTTATGTTCGGGGGGAAAAAATAATATTATAACAAAATACGAGATTAATTAATTTGTTAAAACTGACTTGTGTTACTATTCATGTTAGGCTGCAGAAATGCTACATTTTCCTCACCACGTCTGTCAACAATCATGAATGGAAGCAATGCGTGCAAAAGCATGTGGCTTGATTCCTAGACTTGGATGTGGTGTCATATTCACCGGTTGTGTGGTCGTGCGACGCCTTCCGGCTAAAAATAAATAAAAATAAAAATGGCTGGCTGCTCCAATATCATCTAACTCTGAATTACCTAATAATTTAGCCAATTGTATGTAACATACCAAATAAAAGCAAACGGCAATGTCTAAGAATGCAACCCCATGTAACTGGCTCGTTAAGTCTCGCATTCCAGGGAATTACGTCTGTGGGTCTTATCCACCTTATTTTTGAATGCCCCACTGTAAAAAATAATTGTGCGTACAAGGTCCGGTTTAAC
>NC_139627.1:53023040-53030540 GCF_964638095.1 Poromitra crassiceps | reverse complement strand
TCTGAACATTGACACCTTTTCTTAAATGCTCACATGCCGCTAGCGCCGCCCCTGACTATTTTTATATGATTTGTATCCCTATGAGGTGCCATTCCAGTCCACCAGGATATCTGACTCTTATTGATTGTATTGCATGTTTCTGTTTTTTATGGTTTTTATATTTATTATTTCCTATTTTTTTCTGTGTCCTGATGAGTTGTGATGTTGTAAGTCGCTTTGGACACAGGCGTCTGCTAAATGCAATAAAGTAAAGTAAAGTAAAGTCATGTCAGGAAGTGGCGATGAGGAGCAATAGCACAACGCGTTTACAAAAAGTATGATGTCTAATTCAGTTTGTCTATTCACCTTATTCACCACGCCCACTTTTTCTCTCTTCCGCGTTACCTGCAATTGTATTCGTTCTTCCGGTTCAGCGCTAGCTGGCGGCCAATTTCAAAACAAAACGTCACTATAATAATGAATGAAGTTTGGCAACATTCAGAATTGAGCTACACTGCGGCCAACTTCAGTGACATGTTCATAGCGTTACTGCTGCGAGGAGCCGACGGTTGTACCCGGTCGGCGTTTAACGTTAGTTACAAAAGCACGTCGACAGTGTTTTCTCACTGCCAGTAGCCTAACTACAGTAGGGTTTGACAGATAGCTAGTCCGACCGGTGTCAGCGCAGCCAGTCCTCGCTGCTCGTTAAATATTTCCAAATAGGCGTTATTCTGATAAACTGGTAACATATATGTTACGTTCTCACCCGAAAAATATTAAAACTTACAAAAAAAAAAAAATTGTGCTTGAAAACTGCTTTTTGGCAAGTCTAAAAATGACTACGGTAGACTAGGCGTAATCTACTTCCGTGTCTAAAACCGGAAAGACGGTTACAAAATGACGTCATGCAGAAGCGTCCTTGTATGGGCAAAGAATAAGATGAATACTGTACATGAGAACAGATTATACGATATACAGTTGATGTGTATATGAATATGTTATGGAAACAGGTAAATACAACCTGCTTTGGCTTTCAACAAACATCAAGTGCCATTGTAAGCCAACATGAAGAACTAAATGTGGATAGTTGATTATCAGCAAATGAATGCACAACGTACAATACATTCAGATCAATGGCCTCGGTTCAAAGAGCCACAGAATAACGATACAAAGCCAGTGAAAAAAATGCTTTATCTATTGGCAGGTGTGACAAATCTGACCCCGGGGCTGAATACACTTCCCGCAAATGGACATCATGTGATCCATGAAAGGTGATACAGGAAGCAATAAACATGAGCCAAATGGCTGATAATGTCCTGGGGTGGGGCGCTGTGGGGCGATATACAATCTACATTACAGTAACATCACACTGTAACCTATACACACACCATCTGAGCCCTACTCTGCCAGTAGTGTGTGGCGCTCCATTAAGAGGAGACTGCGCTGACAATTAAACTATGAAACCCATCAATCAAAATGACATTATCAACGGACCGCTGCCCCAAGTGGCCAATCTGACAGGGCGAGCCGGGCATGGGAATAGCAGGCAGCCAACTAATCCATAAACATAATGGACATCAATATTGAAAAAGATGACAGATGACACTGCCGACATGAGGCCAGGATTCAATTTCTATCTATCTTTTTTTTTGTTTGTTTTTTGCGGGGAGACCATATCGCTTTTTTCACCAAGCTATTTGTCAGCCCCGACGTCCAATGAGGAGAAGCCCACCTCCTCCTCCCAAAAGCCAGCCGATGACGTCAAAGACAAAATGACTGAGGCACAGGGGCAATAATGACGGTGATATAAATAATAATGACACTATCAAAATGCTTGGTGGGGCACTGCTATAGGGAAACACAAAAACCTTTCTACACAGTGAAACTGCTTTTAAAGCAACATCAAATCCACCAAACCAAACTCCTAAAAGCGGCAGAATGAGGACACAGAGCACACAAGGACACATTAAGCTTTTTTTATTTACATTGCTATGAAATAAATATATATATATATATATAAGTAAAGGCATTAATATTTGACTGCTGAAATCCGTGAACACGACTGACTGGACTGATGTCTTAACTGGGGGATTTTACTGCTGGGGTTTCTCAGGCTTTGGCACGACCCAATCAGAAATGACTGCTATCAGTGGTAACTGGGGCCTGCTGCCGCATACTAAGCAGACCACTCACACTCCAGCCTTCAGTTTGACTGGCACAACACATGGACCGTTCTCATCACTCACTTAAGGTGCGTTCACACCGACCTATTGAAGTTTTTCGCTGGCATCGAGTTTACATACAAAGTCAATGCAAACGAGCGATTGAGCGTATATTGGCCCGGGAGAAAAATCGCCGGGCGTCCAAGCGACAGAGACAGAGCGATAGGGCGAAAATTCGCTCGTCGCCCGAGATTAAATATCCCAACTCGAGCGAAATTACGCTGGCATCAGTCGCTCGCTGTTCAACGCTGATTGGCTGCCGTGTGAGAGCGAGTCAAGGATCACACTGGCTTGGAACAAACCGCTGGTTTATTGTGTGGCAACAAACCGCATTGACAGCTGATTGACAGGCTGACAGCTGACATGAAGTGAAGTCTGTACTACCGGTATAGAGCTTGCGTTAGGAGCACGCTGATAGGCTTAGCTTGTAAACAACTACGGTGGCTCGTAGTGGACAGACATCATGACATTGCGTAACGTTATAGCCCCCAGATGTCCGTCAATTATTGTGCCTGTTGACGAGCGATTTAAACACAGCGACAGAGCGATTCCAAAGGGTTGAATCGAGCGACAGAGAGAAAAATAAATATCTCGGTGTGAACACAGCTTTACCAAATATTTCCACGTGAAAGAATCAAACTCAGCCTTTCCCACCTTGATGAAACGTAGAGGAATATTAGGACTACCTACCACTAGGGATGGGCCCAACTAATCGATAATCGATAATTGATTGTTAAGAATCACGTCGATCATCTGGAATTTTGATCAATTTTGTGTGTGTGTGCATGTGTGGTATCAAGTCGAGCCACTGAAAGAATGGATTGGACGTAGCAGCAAACCAGGCCTTCAAAAAGTCCATTTTAACCGGCCTCAGTGAGTCGTGCAGTAATACATTAACGTTTTTATTTCGAAAATAAAATCATCTAGCTTCCGTTTACAAGGTTGAGTTGGGCTCAGTATGAAAAATGGTCAGTGAAGAAAAGATCGCCTTGACCACAGATGGATGTGACAGAGTTTAATTTCATGTGGATTCATCTTCTCATATCTATCTCATTCAATGGTCAATGTTACAGGTTACAACGGGACATTTGAGTGGTTGGACCGCCCTCTATTGGACAGAATGGTACATAACAACAACATGCTGATTATATAAGTTGTGGAAGGATTTGAACCTGCGACTTGGCCTTTGGTCAGAGGTCTGAGGATTCTGGGAAGAAACTTGTGTCATGCCAAAATGTCAAAAATAATGAGCAGTTTGTCCCCAAAATGATGGGAATCATGTTGTTTTAATATTGTTGATGGGAAATCATGTCGTCTTTATATTAAATAGATAGATAAATGTTTGTACAATGATTTCACAACTGACCAATTATGAAAAACCAGAAGCTTTAATGCTGCCAGAAGAGGCGACAGGATGGGTCAAGATGACCTTGTATGTTTTGGCTTTCTGATTAGACTATAAAAGTCAACAATTGTGGGGAGACACAGCAGCAGCGAGTTCAAGATCTCTCTGATCACATCTGTCCCTCGCTGTAACCCTCCTTTTCAAAAACTTGGATTAAACCACAGCTATGAAACCTCATCCACGCTTGATTTCATCATTCATTTACCTGTTATCTTACATTTCCTATCCGTTATTTTACCTCATTTTATCACAAGAGATTGACCATTGAGTAAGAATTATGTTCAGAAAGAGCTATTGCAGAAAGGCTCCAGCCGTGGCCTTGTCTGCCCCTCAGACCAACTCTTAAAGCTGAAAAGACAATTTCCTTCTACAAAGTCTATAGGTAAAATAAAAAATTCATAAAAAAAATCGATTGAAAATCCAATATTAAAATAATAAAAGCACTGAAAATCGAATTGGATTATTGAGGAAGATTGACAGCCCTAGCACAGTGACCTTGAACTTTGACCTTTGTCCACCAAAATCTAACCAGTTCATCCTTGAGTTCAAATTGATGTTTGAGCTAAATTTGAAGAAATTCTATCATGTTCCTGAGATATCACGTTAACGGGCATGAAACGGGTGGTCGTGAGGTCATAGTGACCCTTGAACTTTGACTTTTGACCACCAAAATCGAATCTGTGCAAGTTGATCTTTGAGGCAAATTTGAGGCAATTCCTTCAAAGCATTCCTGACATATCGCATTAACGAGCATGAAAATGGTGGTCATGAGGTAACAGTGACCTTGAACTTTGACCTTTGACAACCAAAATCGAATCAGTTCATCCTTGAGTCCAAGTGGCCATTTAAGCCAAATTTGATGCAATTCCATCAAGGCATTCCTGAGATATCGCATTAACGAGAATCCGACGTACGTACGTACTGTACGGACAGACGGACGGACAGACAGACGTACGTCCGTACGGATAACCCTGAAAACATAATGCCTCGGGCCACGGCTATCGCCGGGCGGAGCCATAAAAATCTCCCAACTCCAAGTAAAACAAACAAACAAAACTTAATTCCAATTCAAGCCTAAAGCACTGTGAGAACACACTGACCTCGAACGACTGCTACAAACCCCACAGTAAGTAAGCACAGCTTCATCCAGGTAACCACTCCTAGTAAGCGTGCAGCTGCTAACAAGTCCCTGTAGCCTAGCCTATGGGGCAGAGCCTTTCTGAATGGATTCAAAGCAGGAATTATGGCTTTAAAACATCATCTTTGCCAGCTTTGAGGGGATTAGACCCTGCTTTCTGTTCCCCACTCGCATGGCCGGCTCACTGACTAGCTGCTGGATGACTAGGTGGTAGACCCTGCTTTCTGTTCCCCACTCACATGGCCGGCTCACTGACTAGATGCTGGATGACTAGGTGGTAGACCCTGCTTTCTGTTCCCCACTCGCATGGCCGGCTCACTGACTAGCTGCTGGATGACTAGGTGGTAGACCCTGCTTTCTGTTCCCCACTCACATGGCCGGCTCACTGACTAGCTGCTGGATGACTAGGTGGTAGACCCTGCTTTCTGTTCCCCACTCGCATGGCCGGCTCACTGACTAGCTGCTGGATGACTAGGTGGTAGACCCTGCTTTCTGTTCCCCACTCGCATGGCCGGCTCACTGACTAGCTGCTGGATGACTAGGTGGTAGATCCTGCTTTCTGTTCCCCACTCACATGGCCGGCTCACTGACTAGCTGCTGGATGACTAGGTGGTAGACACTGCTTTCTGTTCCCCACTCGCATGGCCGGCTCACTGACTAGCTGCTGGATGACTAGGTGGTAGACACTGCTTTCTGTTCCCCACTCGCATGGCCAGCTCACTGACTAGCTGCTGGATGACTAGGTGGTAGATCCTGCTTTCTGTTCCCCACTCGCATGGCCGGCTCACTGACTAGCTGCTGGATGACTAGGTGGTAGATCCTGCTTTCTGTTCCCCACTCGCATGGCCGGCTCACTGACTAGCTACTGGATGACTAGGTGGTAGATCCTGCTTTCTGTTCCCCACTCGCATGGCCGGCTCACTGACTAGCTGCTGGATGACTAGGTGGTAGATCCTGCTTTCTGTTCCCCACTCGCATGGCCGGCTCACTGACTAGCTACTGGATGACTAGGTGGTAGATCCTGCTTTCTGTTCCCCACTCACATGGCCAGCTCACTGACTAGCTGCTGGATGACTAGGTGGTAGACCCTGCTTTCTGTTCCCCACTCGCATGGCCGGCTCACTGACTAGCTGCTGGATGACTAGGTGGTAGACCCTGCTTTCTGTTCCCCACTCGCATGGCCGGCTCACTGACTAGCTGCTGGATGACTAGGTGGTAGGATAAAGGGGCAGAGTGGGAATGTACAAACAGGTTGCTCTATATAAAAAAAGGGAATGCAATTCATTTTTGTTGTTGAAACATTAGAGAGACAGAGAATGACCCGCGTGTGTACTCATCTTCATCTTTATAGGAGAAGACATTGAGATTTACAACATACACCTAAACCATCCAGTGAAAATACACCTAAACCCTCCAGTGAAAATACACCTAAACCAGCCAGTGAAAATACACCTAAACCATCCAGTGAAAATACACCTAAACCATCCAGTGAAAATACACCTAAACCATCCAGTGAAAATACACCTAAACCCTCCAGTGAAAATACACCTAAACCATCCAGTGAAAATACACCTAAACCATCCAGTGAAAATACACCTAACCCCTCCAGTGAAAATACACCTAAACCATCCAGTGAAAATACACCTAAACCAGCCAGTGAAAATACACCTAAACCATCCAGTGAAAATACACCTAAACCATCCAGTGAAAATACACCTAAACCATCCAGTGAAAATACACCTAAACCATCCAGTGAAAATACACCTAAACCCTCCAGTGAAAATACACCTAAACCATCCAGTGAAAATACACCTAAACCCTCCAGTGAAAATACACCTAAACCCTCCAGTGAAAATACACCTAAACCCTCCAGTGAAAATACACCTAAACCATCCAGTGAAAGTGAAAATACACCTAAACCATCCAGTGAAAATACACCTAAACCCTCCAGTGAAAATACACCTAAACCCTCCAGTGAAGAAATCCCACATCCACATTTTCCATCGAGGTTGGCTCCCCAAGCCCTGATTAAAAAATGGGGTTAGCATTGCAGCTTCTGTGTAGTCGCAGTCGCCCTTTGGGACACCATGCATGTGTTTCACCAGACAGGTCAGACTGCAAAAGGCAGCCGCACACCTGGCGCGTACACCTGGAGCAGGTAGCGTCTGAGTGGCTGGGCCGGTCATCATGTTGCGGTGTGGCACACCTGGAGCAGGTAGCGTCTGGGCTGAGAGTCTGTTGGCTTTTGAGCTAAATGAGTCAGGGTTGCAGTGGGGCTGCTCGATAAATCGATTTTGAATCGTAATCGGGGGCGGCTTTAGCTCAGGAGGTAGAGCGGGTCGGCCAATGACGCAAAGGTTGGCGGTTCGATCCCCGCTCCCTCCCAGCTGCTGTCGTTGTGTCCTTGGGCAAGACACTTAACCCTCCTTGCTCCCGATGGTGTGTAGGCACCCTGCGTGGCAGCCTGCCGCCATCGGTGTATGAATGGGTGAATGTAGACTATCTACTGATTGTAAAGCGCTTTGGATAAAAGCGCTATATAAATGCAGGCCATTTACCATTTACCATTTAATCGAATGAATTAGTTAGGACGATGTTAAGAAAATGAAAATCGTCAAATCGATTTACACTTTAACTAGGGTAATTACGTTACGGCGGGGCGAATCTCTCTCATGTACGCGTGCTGCTACTCGTCCCTTCTCCCCGCTGTAAAGTCTCTCTGGAGGCTGTGACTACTGGCTACTAAAAACAGCAGC
>NC_139627.1:53010540-53018040 GCF_964638095.1 Poromitra crassiceps | reverse complement strand
GAAAGGGGGAGAGAGAGCCAGTGAAGGCTTGCACGGGGAAGGGGTGGCCTTTTGGAGGATACGACGGAGGTGTTGGTCTGTTGCCAACACATCTGATTGCACTGATTCCTGCACTCTAGCTAACCAAACTCCAATAAAGAAAAATGAAAGATATTCTACAGTCACCAGCACTGCATGTACTGTACAGTATATACTGCTGTATGCAGTATATACTGTACAGTATATACTGCTGTATGCAGTATATACTGTACAGTATATACTGCTGTATGCAGTCCACTGCTTACCGTGAAAAGACAATGAGCAGTGTTGGGGAGTAGTTAACTACATGTAGTTCAATTACTAGTTGAACTATAATTTGCAGTAGTTGGGTGGTAGTTTAACTACATTGAAATCGCAGTAGCTTTTTCAGTAGTGAACTACGTTTGGGTCATGTAGTTTAGGTAGTTCATTACAAACTACATATTCATAGTATTCTCATGATGCAATATGGCACAGTCACAGCTCACGGTTGTCATAATGAAAATAACCTGCTATTTGGTTAAAATTACCTATGTCTGAAATTGAATACTATGAATTTCGCTAGAAATTTTGCATTTTTCTGAATCCACCTCAATAATTGCCCCCTATCCTCTCCTTAAAATGCATCCTCGGGCTGCCTAAGTGAGGATTGGCCTAGATTTAGACCTAGACCTAGACCTAGACCTTACTCAGTGTCAGTTCAGTTGTACCTGTGTAACAGACCTTACTCAGTGTCAGTTCAGTTGTACCTGTATAACAGACCTTACTCAGTGTCAGTTCAGTTGTACCTGTGTAACAGAGCTTACTCAGTGTCAGTTCAGTTGTACCTGTATAACAGACCTTACTCAGTGTCAGTTCAGTTGTACCTGTATAACAGACCTTACTCAGTGTCAGTTCAGTTGTACCTGTGTAACAGACCTTACTCAGTGTCAGTTCAGTTGTACCTGTGTAACAGAGCTTCCGGACTCAGATTGTGATCAATTCCCGTGATGTCGTTTGGATGTAGTTCAACTACGCATAATTTTTGAAAGTACTTTTAGCTAAGATGTAGGTCGACAACTGTTCATTGTGATGTACTAGTTTGGTAAACTACAGTTTTTCAAGTCGTTTCCCCGACACTGACAATGGGCCACTCCAGAGAGGGATGTACTCTTCAAGCTCAGACACAGCCTTCATCTGACATTGGATGTCTAGTCAGTCGATCCCCCTGATCACCTTGAGCAGGGCTTTCAAACAACCACCTGCCTAAGAGCGGTCCTGCCTAAGAGCGGTCCCTGAAGAACCACCTGCCTAAGAGCGGTCCTGCCTAAGAGCGGTCCCTGAAGAACTCATCAGAGCCTAAGAGCGGTCCCTGAAGAACTCATCAGAGCCTAAGAGCGGTCCTGCCTAAGAGCGGTCCTGCCTAAGAGCGGTCCCTGAAGAACCACCTGCCTAAGAGCGGTCCTGCCTAAGAGCGGTCCCTGAAGAACTCATCAGAGCCTAAGAGTGGTCCTGCCTAAGAGCGGTCCCTGAAGAACTCATCAGAGAGCCTAAGAGCGGTCCTGCCTAAGACCGGTCCCTGAAAAACTCATCAGAGCCTAAGAGTGGTCCTGCCTAAGAGCGGTCCCTGAAAAACTCATCAGAGCCTAAGAGCGGTCCTGCCTAAGAGCGGTCCCTGAAAAACTCGTCAGAGCCTAAGAGCGGTCCTGCCTAAGAGCGGTCCCTGAAAAACTCGTCAGAGCCTAAGAGCGGTCCTGCCTAAGAGCGGTCCCTGAAAAACTCGTCAGAGCCTAAGAGCGGTCCTGCCTAAGAGCGGTCCCTGAAAAACTCATCAGAGCCTAAGAGTGGTCCTGCCTAAGAGCGGTCCCTGAAAAACTCATCAGAGCCTAAGAGCGGTCCTGCCTAAGAGCGGTCCCTGAAGAACTCATCAGAGCCTAAGAGCGGTCCTGCCTAAGAGCGGTCCCTGAAAAACTCGTCAGAGCCTAAGAGCGGTCCTGCCTAAGAGCGGTCCCTGAAGAACTCATCAGAGCCTAAGACCGGTCCCTGAAGAAGTCATCAGAGCCTAAGACCGGTCCCTGAAGAACTCATCAGAGCGAGCACAGAGCAGCCTCCGAGCACGAGCGTCTGCAGAGCCCAGGCCCAACGTAAGCAGAGGCTGGATGCCACAGCCAAAGTCATGCACTGCATTCAAAAGCTGCCAACCTGCTACTCTCAGGGGCTCCTGTCTGAGGCAAAAATCTGTACCTTTTAAATCCCGTCTTCAAAACATTTTTATTGGTGGACTATTTTTTAGCTTTATTTGATCTTGTTTTTAATATGAACTTATATTTGATCCTTTTATGTATAATGGATTTGCCTGCTTTATCCAGGTCTGATTTTTTTTTGGAAACTATCTTATTGATTGAATGGTGTATTGTTTTCTAAAGGAAAGCTAGGACAGGGACTGCACTCCAACTGTCGAAAATAAAAGTCACCTCACGGCTTCAATTTGCTGGTTTACTTTTTGTTTTGATCATTTCTTCCTCTTCATGTAGAAGCCAGGGAAGCTTTCAAGTAGCCACCAGTCTCTTTTTCCATACGATTACTTGTGTGTGATTGTGAATAGTTTGCTCATCATCGCCCTGCCTGTCTAAATAAAATACACTATGAATATTGCAAACCAGTAACACCCCCTATCATCCTGTATTGATTTCATCCATTACATTGATTTGATTCACAAAGGGGAGATTTAGATGAAGAGGAAGATGAGGAAGGAATTTTAAGCCTGGAGATGACATTGATTTTGCAAAAGGGCTGCAATTCAATATTAGGTATGAGGCTGCTAACATTTGGTTGACTCAGTGTTTATGATATTGCGTGCGTGTGTGTGTGTGTGTGTGTGTGTGTGTGTGTGTGTGTGTGTGCGTGCGGGTGTGTGTGTGTGTGTGTGTGTGTGTGTGCGTTTATATAATAGGCTCAAAGCTGGTCCCTTCCTCACACTTTGATATTTAGAGGGTTTTTGCTGAATCACAAAGTAAACTCAAAGGCCTCTCACTTCATTAATCGGAGCTCTACTTCCACACTGTTGCCGCTGATCCAATTTCACAAAGTAAACAAACACTCTGCACTGCCAACGCCACCATTTCTCAGAAATGATCCGTTTCTCGGATGTCAACAAACCGCTAGGCGCGCGCCGGGGCGTTCCCAACAGTACAACAGCAACATATAACATCCCAGCTACGAAAAACAACAACAACAACGTCAACAACACAAAGCCCCCCGTAACATGCTCACAGAGTTCCTCCCTCTTCAGTGCCACGAGGGATTTGCCCGGCTCCTCCTGAGATGGTCTTTAAGCCCATAAATAAACAGCCTTCAGATGTTTGCATTATGGAGCACAGCACTGTGGAAGGTCTCCGGAGAGCCCAGCGCAAGCCTCATTTACACACTGTTGATGACGGGGGGTCGCAGGGAAGGAGCACCTCGGTGTGTGTGTGATGATATGGAGGTTAATGTAGAAGGAGCACCTCAGTGTGTGAGTGACGATATGGAGGTTAATGTAGAAAACATCAAAGGTTGGTGTTCATGTGAGTTTTGTCTCGAAGCCACAGAGACAAAGAGGAAATCTGCGCAGTCAAAATGATCAAAACAAAGAGCTACATTTTTTTGCAATGTTTCCACATTCCATGATACTAGTTCTGCTACTAGTCTCTGCCCACCGCCTCATGCTAAAGACTACCCTCGCGCAGACCCCTCCATCTCCATTGACAACATTTCTGTGTTACCCTCTCAAACAGCTAAGAACCTCGGGGTGATCCTGGACAACCGGCTGTCCAGCTCAGCCTGCATCGCAGCGACTACCCGCTCCTGTAGGTTCTCCCTGTACAGCATCTGCAAAATCCGTCCGTTTCTCAGGAGGGAAGCGACACCACTCCTGGTCCAGGCACTTATCTCCTGAACATCTCCTGCAGAACGCTGCAGCCCGTCTGTTGCTGTTCAACCAACCTAAATTCTCTCATGTCACTCCCCTTTTTCCGGGACTTTCACTGGCTTCCCAGCTCACCACTCATCAAATTCGAGACACTGGTGTACTGGCCTACAGGGCAGTGCACCAGACAGCTCCTCTGTACCTACAATCTATGGTCAGGTTCCCAACCTCACACTGCTCCCTCCGCTCCTCCACGCTTGCAGATCGCCTCGCCCCTCCATCGCTACGTGGGCTCAGAAGGCGCTCATCCCAGTCGAGACTCTTCTCGTCCTTGGCGCCACAATGGTGGAACGAGCTCCCCCCTCTTGGGTCAGGATGGCCCAATCACTGCCCATCTTTCTGTCAGGACGGCCCAATCACTGCCCATCTTTCTGTCAGGACGGCCCAATCACTGCCCATCTTTCTTTCAGGACGGCCCAATCACTGCCCATCTTTCTGTCAGGACGGCCCAATCACTGCCCATCTTTCTTTCAGGACGGCCCAATCACTGCCCATCTTTCTGTCAGGACGGCCCAATCACTGCCCATCTTTCTTTCAGGACGGCCCAATCACTGCCCATCTTTCTGTCAGGATGGCCCAATCACTGCCCATCTTTCTGTCAGGATGGCCCAATCACTGCCCATCTTTCTGTCAGGATGGCCCAATCACTGCCCATCTTTCTGTCAGGATGGCCCAATCACTGCCCATCTTTCTGTCAGGATGGCCCAATCACTGCCCATCTTTCTGTCAGGACGGCCCAATCACTGCCCATCTTTCTGTCAGGATGGCCCAATCACTGCCCATCTTTCTGTCAGGACGGCCCAATCACTGCCCATCTTTCTGTCAGGATGGCCCAATCACTGCCCATCTTTCTGTCAGGACGGCCCAATCACTGCCCATCTTTCTGTCAGGATGGCCCAATCACTGCCCATCTTTCTGTCAGGACGGCCCAATCACTGCCCATCTTTCTGTCAGGATGGCCCAATCACTGCCCATCTTTCTGTCAGGACGGCCCAATCACTGCCCATCTTTCTGTCAGGATGGCCCAATCACTGCCCATCTTTCTGTCAGGATGGCCCAATCACTGCCCATCTTTCTGTCAGGACGGCCCAATCACTGCCCATCTTTCTTTCAGGACGGCCCAATCACTGCCCATCTTTCTGTCAGGATGGCCCAATCACTGCCCATCTTTCCTTCAGGACGGCCCAATCACTGCCCATCTTTCTGTCAGGACGGCCCAATCACTGCCCATCTTTCTTTCAGGACGGCCCAATCACTGCCCATCTTTCTTTCAGGACGGCCCAATCACTGCCCATCTTTCTGTCAGGACGGCCCAATCACTGCCCATCTTTCTTTCAGGACGGCCCAATCACTGCCCATCTTTCTTTCAGGACGGCCCAATCACTGCCCATCTTTCTTTCAGGACGGCCCAATCACTGCCCATCTTTCTTTCAGGACGGCCCAATCACTGCCCATCTTTCTTTCAGGACGGCCCAATCACTGCCCATCTTTCTGTCAGGACGGCCCAATCACTGCCCATCTTTCTTTCAGGACGGCCCAATCACTGCCCATCTTTCTTTCAGGACGGCCCAATCACTGCCCATCTTTCTTTCAGGACGGCCCAATCACTGCCCATCTTTCGACAAAGACTAAAATCCTCTTTTCAGGCTCCACCCGGACTAACATCTTTCTCCCTCTTATTACAAAAAATCAAACTAATGTTACTTATTCCTTCTCAAACTACTTTCTACAAGTGCTAGTCTACTTGGCTGTCATAGAATGTGTTGCATAGTTGATTTCTCTACTGTTGACAAAATGTGATATTGTAAGTGGCTTTGGATAAAAGTGTCTGCTAAATGATGTAATGTCATGTAGTTCTGGTACCCGTTTGAGCATACAATCACTGTCTGTCTGTGTGTGCATGCGCACGTGCCATCTGCTGGATGCTGTGGGTAGTGCTATCACTAATTGCTGATACCCTTTGGGGTATGCAATCCCTGTGTGTGTGTGTGTGTGTCACCTGCTGGCTGCTGTGGGTAGTGTAATCCTTAATTGGTGCGTGCGTGTGTGCGTGTGTGTGTGTGTGTGTGTGTGTGCGTAACCTGCTGGATGCTGTGGGTAGTGCAATCATTAATTTGTGTGTGTGTGTGGGGGGGGGGTGTGTGTGTGTGTGGGGGTGGGTGTCACCTGCTGGATGCTGTGGGTAGTGCAATCATTAATTGGTGTGTGTGTGTGTGTGTGTGGGGGGGGGGGGGGTCACCTGCTGGTTGCTGTGGGTCATGCTACAGTATGACTAATTGGCCATTTTGGACCATTTAATTGTCCATAATGACCTCATTAAAAAATCTGGCCCTGTCACCGTCTGCTTGGGACCTCTGCCGGCACCCGTGCCAAATATGAATGCTGTCAGGCCGACGGTTTTTATTTAAATTTTTTGGACAGAAAATTGGCTGATCAGTATCTATAGGGAAAGACATATTAGATTACAACCTATAACATCTAACATCTTCTTTTGGAAATACTGGATTAATTGTAATCTTTTCCGTATTGTGGCCTATAAGCAAGTACCATGTCAAGATTGTTAATGGTAGATGTAAAACCAGTGTTTCCCATACATAAAGGAATTTGTGGCGGGCCGCCACAAAAGGATTTTGACCGCCACAAAAAGATGTTGACCAAAAAAAATGTTTTTTCTTTTTTTTTACAGTGCACCTGAACGCAACATGCAAGATACCCGCTGAATAAGTGTCCAATAAATGTTCATGTCATTCTGGCCAATACTTCTGTTATAGCATTTCAGTCTGGAATATGGAATATCTTTCAATAATCTATGATGCTAAATTGTCAAATACCGCCATCTGCTCGCTACCCAGGCACTTATGTATGTACTTATTAACCTAACTAACTTAACCTAACTAACTATCCGGTGTGCACAACATTGTCAGCCTAAACTCCGGCTGACACCCCAAAAACCTACAATCCGCTACAGAAAAATGTATATTGTTTGTTTATTAACTGGCCCCTCGCCTTCTATCATTTCACGAAAGTGACAAAGCAAGTTGAGTATCCCTGACCTATAGGGAGAAATTTAGTTTGTCATTGTAAACCCACAGCACAGTAATGATGACATGTTCTTCATAGATCTAGCCTTTTAATTTTGCTCTCAAGCTTTCTCAAAGTACACCAAATTCATGCATTTTACTTTAAAATGTTTAAAAAAAAATCTTGCCCCCGCACCCCCCTAGGGGGTCTGCGGTCCCCCACCACAAATACTGAAAATCCTGTGGGAAACACTGGTAAAACAAACAGCACTGACCCTAACCCCCTAGCCCTCTTCTCCCTCTGCATTCATCTGCTCTTCTCTGGTTTACCACAGTAATGGTCTCTTCTCCCTCTGCATTCATCTGCTCTTCTCTGGTTTACCACAGTAATGGTCTCTTCTCCCTCTGCATTCATCTGCTCTTCTCTGGTTTACCACAGTAATGGTCTCTTCTCCCTCTGCATTCATCTGCTCTTCTCTGGTTTACCACAGTAATGGTCTCTTCTCCCTCTGCATT
>NC_139627.1:52978040-53000540 GCF_964638095.1 Poromitra crassiceps | reverse complement strand
GCATATTGCATATTTCCACAGCATGGCATAGCCTGTGAAACATATATAAACATAGAAGCCTAGATATATGAAAGACATTTGCGTCAGCTTTTAAGCCGCGGGCACTGCCTCTAGGGGGCTACAGCTCACTTGAGGCTGTGCGTCGCAGCTCTTCCTCACACTGAGCTGATGGAGGAGGAGGAGCCAGACTCAGTCAGCCAGCTTGTCTTAGTGGTGGAGCTGATGGAGGAGGAGCCAGGCTCAGCCAGCCAGCTTGTCTTAGTGGTGGAGCATTGCGCTTGTCGTTGTGTTGCATGTGTACACAGAATGACAGTATTTGCAGGTGAGTATCGTCTCCTTTCTGTTCACTTCACCCACTTTACATTGGCAAAAGATGGCGTTCTGCTCTTTCTTTTTCCTCTCTTTGCAGACCTGGAGATGACTGCCTGGCCAGGTTGTTGCGCCCTCTGGCGTGCTCATTGAAACATGCATTGAAAATACCCAATTTTACTGACAGTTAGAATGTAATACGAGACAACACATGGTCTGATAGTAAATCGAGTAAATTTCACGGGTTTGAGTAAATCCTTAACGAGCAAGTAATTGATCTTTGATTGTTTGCATCCCATGTATATACCCATATATATATACAGTATATATATATATATATATATATATATATATATATATATATATATATATATATATATATATATATACAGTATATATAATTTTTTTTTCAATCAAAACTCCTGCAGTGGAGGCTGCAATCAATCAATCAATCAATCAATCAATCAATCAATTTTATATTTATATAGCGCCAAATCACAACAAGAGTTATCCCAAGATGACTCACCGTCATCTAGTTCAAATTTAAAACAGGTCTGCACATTATGTAATTTATTATTCATGACAATTTGGCAGCGCTCCAAAAGACACAATAGGCTACGTCGTTCAGTGCAGCATTTCTCAATATTACTGTGTCACCAAGTCAGGTCTACGACGTCAGCATGTGCCTTCAAGTCACGTGAGTCGCAGCCTCAGACAGCAATTATTTGATCACCCTGGCTGTAGCCTACTTCACATTTTTTAATATGAAGTGAAATTATGAAAGGTTAATTCAGTATCTCACCTGGTGATTAAATGAAGTCGGGGGGTAAATGTCAAAGTATTTCACATCAGGGCCACAGTGTGGGATCATTTATCCAGCTTTACTGGAGTTATGAAAAAATACATTGATGGAGGCCAATTATGTTAATTTTTTTCAGTACAGTTCCCTCTCTGTTTGGAGGTAGTGTCGTCAGTACAGTACAGTTCCCTCTCTGTTTGGAGGTAGTGGCGTCAGTACAGTACAGTTCCCTCTCTGTTTGGAGGTAGTGTCGTCAGTACAGTACAGTACAGTTCCCTTTCTGTTTGGAGGTAGTGTGGTCAATACAGTACAGTTCCCTCTCTGTTTGGAGGTAGTGTGGTCAATACAGTACAGTTCGCTCTCTGTTTGGAGGTAGTGTCGTCAATACAGTACAGTTCCCTCTCTGTTTGGAGGTAGTGTCGTCAGTACAGTACAGTTCCCTCTCTGTTTGGAGGTAGTGTCGTCAGTACAGTACAGTTCCCTCTCTGTTTGGAGGTAGTGTCGTCAGTACAGTACAGTTCCCTCTCTGTTTGGAGGTAGTGTGGTCAATACAGTACAGTTCCCTCTCTGTTTGGAGGTAGTGTCGTCAGTACAGTACAGTTCCCTCTCTGTTTGGAGGTAGTGTCGTCAATACAGTACAGTTCCCTCTCTGTTTGGAGGTAGTGTGGTCAATACAGTACAGTTCCCTCTCTGTTTGGAGGTAGTGTGGTCAATACAGTACAGTTCCCTCTCTGTTTGGAGGTAGTGTGGTCAATACAGTACAGTTCCCTCTCTGTTTGGAGGTAGTGTCGCCAATACAGTACAGTTCCCTCTCTGTTTGGAGGTAGTGTCATCAGTACAGTACAGTTCCCTCTCTGTTTGGAGGTAGTGTCGTCAATACAGTACAGTTCCCTCTCTGTTTGGAGGTAGTGTCGTCAATACAGTACAGTTCCCTCTCTGTTTGGAGTTAGTGTCGTCAATACAGTACAGTTCCCTCTCTGTTTGGAGTTAGTGTTGCCAATACAGTACAGTTCCCTCTCTGTTTGGAGGTAGTGTCGTCAGTACAGTACAGTTCCCTCTCTGTTTGGAGGTAGTGTCGTCAGTACAGTACAGTTCCCTCTCTGTTTGGCGGTAGTGTGGTCAATACAGTACAGTTCCCTCTCTGTTTGGAGGTAGTGTCGTCAGTACAGTACAGTTCCCTCTCTGTTTGGAGGTAGTGTGGTCAATACAGTACAGTTCCCTCTCTGTTTGGAGGTAGTGTCGTCAGTACAGTACAGTTCCCTCTCTGTTTGGAGGTAGTGTGGTCAATACAGTACAGTTCCCTCTCTGTTTGGAGGTAGTGTCGTCAGTACAGTACAGTTCCCTCTCTGTTTGGAGGTAGTGTCGTTAAATAACTCTTTGACAGGCCTGTCTACTCGAAAACAGGAAAATCCTTGTCAGGCTCCATATCTGATGGACTCCAGATCGCCACTTTTGCCAGTTTGTCGTTTCCCCCCATGATGGGCGTGGCTTTCAAAGTATGACGCGATCCGTAGTGTGTATATAGTCCCATAGGTGTGTGTGTAACAATAAGTGTGTATATAGTCCCATAGGTGTGTGTGTAACAATAAGTGTGTATATAGTCCCATAGGTGTGTGTGTAACAATAAGTGTGTATATAGTCCCATAGGTGTGTGTGTAACAATAAGTGTGTACAGTATATAGTCCCATAGGTGTGTGTGTAACAATAAGTGTGTATATAGTCCCATAGGTGTGTGTGTAACAATAAGTGTGTATATAGTCCCATAGGTGTGTGTGTAACAATAAGTGTGTATATAGTCCCATAGGTGTGTGTGTAACAATAAGTGTGTATATAGTCCCATAGGTGTGTGTGTAACAATAAGTGTGTACAGTATATAGTCCCATAGGTGTGTGTGTAACAATAAGTGTGTATATAGTCCCATAGGTGTGTGTGTAACAATAAGTGTGTACAGTATATAGTCCCATAGGTGTGTGTGTAACAATAAGTGTGTATATAGT
Source organism: Poromitra crassiceps (assembly GCF_964638095.1). NCBI lineage: Eukaryota > Metazoa > Chordata > Actinopteri > Beryciformes > Melamphaidae > Poromitra > Poromitra crassiceps. Next base: position 52,997,435 of record NC_139627.1, on the reverse strand, counting down.
CCCATAGGTGTGTGTGTAACAATAAGTGTGTATATAGTCCCATAGGTGTGTGTGTAACAATAAGTGTGTACAGTATATAGTCCCATAGGTGTGTGTGTAACAATAAGTGTGTATATAGTCCCATAGGTGTGTGTGTAACAATAAGTGTGTACAGTATATAGTCCCATAGGTGTGTGTGTAACAATAAGTGTTTAGTGACCTCACTGGACTCAATAATCAGCTCGACTTTTTCAAAGGGGGGCCATCATTGTGTGTTGCTCTGTATTGACCGGGGGAGATCAATAGAAATTGAATTCATAATTGCTCAGTAGTGGAGCCTCACACTTAATTCAAATTAATGAAGTACCTGCAAATCTATAGTGCGGTGGGTTCACAATGATCATTTGAGTAATTACCCCAATCAGGCTATGGTATTTCAATTCAATTAAATGCAGTGTTTATCCCTTCATTAGTCAACACACGTACCAAGTTAAATACATAATGCATGCTGGTGACAGGGCTTGCGTAGGTGAACTGAACATGCTAACATGCACACAGGCATGTAGTCTACCTAGGCACGTCTAACTTTACCCTCAACAATGATGGATTAAGAGAGGAGTGATTTACATATTCTTCATAGCAATGAAGGATTATCGCTCGATCACAAGTTTCACTCCAAAATGACTGTTGGACATAATGAGAGCGATAGAAAGGAAATGGGATAGGAGAGATGAGCGAGAAAGAAGAGAAAGAAGAGAGACCAATGCCTTAGAAAGGCTGATAATTAGACTATAGAGACGATCACAGTGCTCTCTACCTGCCGCGGAGCGCTCGTAATGGAGTCGTTTCTTTTGGCCATTCAAACAGAAAGAATGGCTCCGATAAGTTGTGACCTTGACAAAGCCCTTCCTCTGGATAACAGTTAGCCTTCTCAACTGCAGAGGAACTGGGTCACGTCGATGCCACAAGTCCACAGAGCGTGGCAGGGTTTGGCACCACTGACTCTGAGGCCCGCAGGCAGTCGTTTCTTACCGCTTTCTAACCAGTGTTCTAGTTTCAAGTTTTTTATTTGGGTCTTAGAAGATTTCCATTCTAACAATATATCCACAATTAAACTGGAAGTTACTATGGAAGCACAAACCTAAAATGATCCATTTTTTTTTATGATAATGATGGCGCATTTAAGTCATTGGTTGACAAAATTACACTCTGACAGACTGGATTTTCTATATTTTAGACATATTCAACGATGAACTCTGGGAAGAATGCACTTTGAACAGGAGTGTTACCAAAGATGATACTTTATACATGATCAAGATGAAGCATTACAGGTTCTGCTAATAGTATGAAATATACTCTTCTGGTCTCCTAAATGGGCGTGGTCACCTCTCCCACTGAGACAGTTCATTTTCTCCTGATTTGTCTGAAAAAGGCCTTTTTAGTGTCAGAACGTTCAGAACATACTATAGGTGGCTGGTGAAAACTCTGTCCTCTATATAGGCGCGTGACATCACAACCCTCACGGAAATGCGGATCCCCGCAGCTGTTAACTAGTATGAGTTGTGCCAAACAAACGTTAATGTCTCAAAAACCATACATCACATCGCTTATATTTTGACATTCTGAGTGAGAGCAGAAGTAGCTCAAGAGTCTGATGTATTATAATATGCAGTAGTATGTATGTCGTGTTAAAAGTTGTGTGAACTGTGGCGGTTTTTAAAATGAAGTGAATTTTAGACAAACAGCACAGCCTGCTAGGCTGGCTCCTATAGGGTCCCATTATAGAGTTAGCACCAGTAAGCTGTTTGCTTACCAACACTGATCCCTCGCATACTCGGGTGACTATGGGACGAAATAATCAGTCCTAATCTATGATCACGTTCACACATTGACTCCAATAGACCCATTTCACGGGGGCCATTTTGTGTCAAAAAGGCAGGGTAAACACAGGTGCAAGCAAAACACTAATGAGGGTTTCCAACTTCCAATCATGGAAGTTGGAAACCCTCATTAGTGTTTTGCTTGCACCTGTGTTTACCCTGCCTTTTTGACACAAAATGGCCCCCGTGAAATGGGTCTATAGACTCAAGACCTGCTGCTCTAGTCTCCTAAAGGGGCGTGGCCGTGCTGAAAGCCACCTGACACAGATACAGGAACTGACTGGCAGCTGGAGCGTCTCGCTCTAATAAAGCGTCTCTGGTGTTACTCAAGTACCATATAAATAATTTAGGTTCAAGGCTTCAGCCTCCTTTGTCCTTCCAGGATCTTGCGGGGGGGCAACTCCATTTCTCCACTGTTACAATTTGATTTGGACAAAACGACGGCTTCTGACCATGTGACCAGATTGATGCCCCAAGGGCAAGTCCATCTACAGCTGACGTGTGTTTGTGCTTATCAGATCAAAAACAACAACAACAGTAAACACACACACACACACACGCACACACACACACACACAGAGCCCCCCCCCCCCCCCCCCCCCCACCAGATCCCTGTGTGTGTATATGTGTGTAGATTTATCAATGGCCAGTAAATTATTTTTACTGGGAAGGCTGGTCCCTATGAGCCGAGGCACCTTTTATAAGCGCCGTCTTTAACCTTCTCCTCTGCTCATAAAACCTCCTCTTCCTCCTCCTCCCCCCCCCCCCCCCACCCCCACCCCACTTCCTCTCCTCTCCTCCCCTCTACCTCCGCTATCATTCTATCTTTATAGGGTGTGCTCCTGTTTCTCCTCCCCTGTCCTTGCCTCCTCCTTTTTGTTCTGTCTCTCCCCGCTGGCCATTCTCTACCCCCACAGCTATTCTCCCTTAATTGTCTTCTCTCCCCTGAATGATCAATACGTTGCATTTATTTGACAGTTTCCCGTTTGAGAATAGAGACAGCTCCAAAAGCTTCTGCTTTAGGCCTCCCAGAGCTTTCACAAAGGGAGCATTCAAAGTGAGCTTTCAAGAAGGTTCAGAGAAAACCTTGGTTGAGAGGTGCATGGCCTATTTTCAAAGTCTTTAATCATAGCATGATAATAATAATAATAACAATAATAATAATAATAATAATGATGATGATGATGATAATGATGATAATGATGATCATAGAGCACCTTTAAAAGCAGAGTTTACAACAAAGTGCTTTGACAGACGAAATAAAAGCACGATACTCAGATTATGAATTTAAAAGGCAATCAAACAATAATAAACAGGATTAAATTCATAGGAGGAGAGAGGTGGAAAAGAGCAAACATTCAAGTAAATAGTGGTATAATCATAGGATGAAAACCAAAATGAATAAAATAATAGAATAAAAGTAAGATCAAATTAAGATTAAGACTTCAGATAAAAGACGTCAAAAGACAAAGCCGATAAACAGACCTAGTCTGGGTCTGTGACCATCAGTAGAGTGCCAAAGTCACCCCCTCTCCCTGCCCATGGGATTTCATCCGCCATTCATTTTTCCATAACCTTGCTTGCAAGATGGATAACCTCGCGAGATCAAAAGAGATTCTCTCGACGTACCCATCTTGTCATGCACAGGCAGTTAAGATGATTGGTCGAGCCATGCCGGCCCGACGAATCAGCGGCAGCCGTAGGCGGGCTCAGGCTCATCTGGGCAAGTAGTGGGTACATGGTCTTTGTAGTTCTTTTCACTCGTCAACATGGCTGCCGCCGCGGAAGTGACAGGCAGTCTGAATGAAATTGAATGTAACGTTCCCAATTCTATGTATTAAATTCTAAAAAACGACCCTCAACATTTGGGAAGGCTAAGCCACACAACCAGTTCGTTATAATCTAACTAAATGCTTCGAAGGTGACTTTACGACCGTGAGGACTCAATCAATGAATACCACGGAGATCAGGCACAAGCACCTTCGGCGATCTGATTGGTTGAAGTTAACACCCACCAGCGGTGATAGACAGATGGGTCATCCAATCACCTGCCAAGTAGCTTGGAAAAAGTGCCCGCCTCCGTCAGCGGGTCTGGTTAGTGCATTCCCAGATCGACTGGTTTAGTGAAATGTATGTGGAGCTATACCGTCCATCTGGCAGCGTCAGGTTAATTTTTCCATAGACCTTGCCTAAAATGCTTATACAAATTGTTTTACTTGACCTATAGCATTTAACTCGCCTTTTCTTTTTAATTATTATTATTATTTAGGGGGGGGCGAATTTCGACGAAAACTCGACTTTGGCCCAGCGAATTTCGATGAGTGTTTTTGCTAGAAATGCACATCCATAGTAAAGTCACCTTGGATAGTCCACCCACCTCTGTATTTACCTCTACACCCCTGCTGATATCTCTTTGTCCATTCTTAACAATGCCAGTAAAAAAAAAAAGTGCCATTTTTACTGTCATTTCAGCTTTACCAGATGCAACATGAGGCTAGAAAGAAGGCGCAAACACAAATATGACATCAAAGCTCAGATTGTGGTCCTTTGTCTGCTGAGTCACAACAAGGCTCCTCCACACACAGCAGAGTTTGAATTCAATGTGGCAATAACTCAAAATATTCTCATTACTGCGCTCAGAGAATGTATTTACAAATGTTGGTTTCATTTTGTCGTTCCGCCTGATCCCGGGCTTCTTATCGCTGTCTGCACTCCTCTCCTCCCATCTCTCTCTCTCTCTCTCTGTAACGCTCAGCTTCTGTTTCCTCTCTTATCTATTTCCCTCCTCTCCTCCGGCCATTTTTTTTTGTCTCCCCATCTCTCTCTCTCTCTCTCTCTCTCTCTCTCTCTCTCTCCCTCTCTGTGTCTCTTTCTCTCTGCTTGACCTAGCGACCAGTTTAATTTCCGCTCACCCGTCCGTCCGTCCGTCCGTCCGCTGTTTTTGGAGACTAATCTCTGTTCAAATCAGTCTCTGATAGATATTTGGTGATGTGCATTAGAGTTAATGAAGAAAGGGTCAACACAGACAGAGACACAGGAGTGTGTACATATACACACACATTCTAATGCACACTAACAGATGAGCCGGACCACCAACTGTGTACTCTCCACGTTTGCATTAGCGCTGGCTATTGTTAGCCAATTAGCCAACTGATTAGAGTCTTAGTTGAATGACACATTAATCCCTTTTGCATTGTTCATTTTGTATGATGAGCTAGCAGATGCACATGTATACATACATACAGCTCCCTAACAGACACCCTGCATACACATCATGTGCACGTGCAAACAACCTGCAATGACAAACAGCAATACGAGAGCGATCAGCAGAGCAGCATTTTGCTAAAACAAACCGCGTCACTGGGTGGCAACGGCAATGGAACCCTATGGAGCCTGAGTTTGAGCGTCTGACTCTAGCCGGCCGACCGCGTTTACAATTTTAAAACAGTTGACACAACATTAACACGACACGTATTATACATCAAACTCTTGAGCTAACTCTGCTCTCACTCAGAATGTCAAAATATACGCGATGTGATGTAGACTTTTTGAGATACAGTATTAACGTTTGTTTGGCACAACTCTTACTAGTTAACTGCCGCAGGGCTACGCATTTTTGGGTGGCATTGACGCTGATTCGTCCTATCCGGCTGAATGGGAGAGGCTTCTTCTGCGTTTTGTGTGTGCAAGTGCGTCCAGCCATCACACCACTCCACAGTGCCCCTCTGGCCGGGAGCTATATAGGCCTATTGGAACAACACACACGAGGTAGAACCCAGAGACCAGAGGGGGCGCTATATGGCTGGGTGCACCGGCACAAACGCAGGAGAAGACTAGCTGCCATCCAAAATAAAACCAATCAATCAATTGACAGGCTCTGCTAATAGTATGAAACGGTATAAGTCTTCCGGTCTCCTAAATGGGCGTGGTCACCTCTTCCCCTGAGACTGTTCATTTTCCCCTGATTTGTATGAAAAATGCCTTTTTAGTAGGGCTGTGGCGATTCACTTATCTCCCGATTCGATACTATCACGATTCTTGGGTGCCGATTCGATTTATATTGCGATTCTTAAGTATTGCGATTCTACGATTATTGCGATTCGATATTACGATTTATTGCGATTTTTGTTTATTTTTTTCTTTTCTTTTTTCAGTTTGTTTGCTTTTTTACACTAGATTAGAACATGGGAAAAGTTGAATCATACACTAGAGACTGTATATTATATATCATGAGTAGGGCTGGGCGATATAGTTAAAAACAGGGGCGGACTGGGATCATAATTCAGGCCGGGCATTAGATACCAAGCAGGCCAGGCCGATATGGGCCAACGCGTGTGAAATTTGGGCCGTTTGAAGCCAGATTTGGGCCGTTTGAAGTCCAATTTTACAATGAGATGCACCCACTTTAACCCTGAAGTGTAATTATTACTTCAGACTAACTAATAAAGTAATAAAACCACTAGTAAACCAGTAGGCGGCGCCTGGCCTGCTGTTCAGTGAGTGGCCTGACTGCAAGCACCCAAAAAAAAAAAAAAAGAAAAAAATTTAATTTGCGATTATCGATTCTGGAATAAAAGATCGATCCAAAAAATCGTGACATTAAAAATCGCGATACTTAGGTGAATCGATTTTTTCCCCCACCCCTACTTTTTAGTGTCAGAATGTTCAGAAGATGCTATAGGTGGCTTGTGAAAACTCGGTCCACTATTTACTTCGGTGACTATGGGGCGAAAGAATCAGTCATAATCTATGATCACGTTCACACACTGACCCCAACAGGACGAACCAGCGTGACGTCACTCGCCACCCAGCAATGCGGAACCCCCGCGGCAGTTAATAGTATCAGTTGTGCCAAACAAACGTTAATATCTCAAAAACTACACGTGACATCGCTTCTATTTTGACATCCTGAGTGAGAGCAGAAGTAGCTCAAGAGTTTGATGTATAATATTATGCATGTCGTGTTAAAGTTGTGTGAACTGTCGCAGTTTTTAAAATGTAAAACAGAGTTAGCCGGCTAGAGTGAGACAGCAAGCCTCGCGCCACGACTTGGGCTCCATAGGGTTCCATTGCCGTTGCCACCCAGTGACGGGGATTGTTTACCAAAATGCTGCTTGATCCCTCGTATAGACTCAAGACCTGCTGCCATAGTCTCCTAAAGGGGCGTGGCCGTGGTGAAAGCCACCTGACACAGACACAGGAACTGACTGGCAGCTGGAGCGTCTCGCTCTAATAAAGCGTCTCTGGTGTTACTCAAGTACCATATAAATCATTTAGGTTCAAGGCTTCAGCCTCCTTTGTCCTTCCAGGATCTTGCGGGGGGCAACTCCATTTCTCCACTGTTACAATTTGATTTGGACAAAACGACGGCTTCTGACCATGTGACCAGATTGATGCCCCAAGGGCAAGTCCATCTACAGCTGACGTGTGTTTGTGCTTATCAGATAGAAAAACAACAACGACAGTAAACACACATGATTCCTAGGGTGGAGACTCTGGAGATGATGCGCCATGGCTGCAGTTATGGAAATCACTCGCTCCGCGGGCTCCCAAAATCGTGACTGACAGACAGACACCGCCCACCCACCTGGGTGCCATCGTGCAACTGTGCGCCATCGGCTCATTACTACATCACAGTTGCTCGAGTGACATCACTGATGACATCACAACAATTGCTCGGGTGAGATCACTGATGACATCACAATGAAACAGACACCGCCGCCACAGACACCACCGCCAAATTTTAACTAAGATGGTATGTTTCTGTATGGTAGGTATAATATCCTTGTTTAGGCCTATTTGGCAACTAGACTATAATACACATGATTTATGGATGGGTTATATAAAATAAAGAAAGTATTTTGAGATTAGCCTTATGACGTTATGAATTACCTGCTCTGTGCTATGGATTATAACCAATCCAGTCATTCAGGTAGCTCTCTCTTTTTTTTCCACCATACATGTGTTTGCATCCCTGACATATTGTCCACCCACGGGTGGTAGAAATACACAAATTCCCTACTCAAGTAAAAGTGCAAATACTCATCTAAAAATATACTCCTGTCGAAGTTGAAGTAACATTTCAAATCCTCAAGTCAAAGTATAAAAGTGAAATGTACTGAAAGTATGAAAGGAAAAGTGGTTGTGTAAAAAAAAAAAGTCATTTCTAATGAGCTAAACTGCTTTTGTGCTGAGCGTTCCTCTGAATCCCAGATGAGAGTCTGTAGCTCAAATCATTCACCTGAAGCCTTGCAGCTGAATTCACTCATGTTCAAATCATTCACCTGAAGCCGTGCAGCTGAATTCACTCATGTTCAAATCATTCACCTGAAGCCTTGCAGCTGAATTCACTCATGTTCAAATCATTCACCTGAAGCCTTGCAGCTGAATTCACTCATGTTCAAATCATTAACCTGAAGCCTTGCAGCTGAATTCACTCATGTTCAAATCATTCACCTGAAGCCTTGCAGCTGAATTCAAATCATTCACCTGAAGCCTTGCAGCTGAATTCAAATCATTAACCTGAAGCCTTGCAGCTGAATTCAAATCATTAACCTGAAGCCTTGCAGCTGAATTCAAATCATTAACCTGAAGCCTTGCAGCTGAATTCACTCATGTTCAAATCATTCACCCGAAGCCTTGCAGCTGAATTCAAATCATTCACCTGAAGCCTTGCAGCTGAATTCAAATCATTAACCTGAAGCCTTGCAGCTGAATTCAAATCATTAACCTGAAGCCTTGCAGCTGAATTCAAATCATTAACCTGAAGCCTTGCAGCTGAATTCACTCATGTTCAAATCATTAACCTGAAGCCTTGCAGCTGAATTCACTCATGTTCAAATCATTAACCTGAAGCCTTGCAGCTGAATTCACTCATGTTCAAATCATTAACCTGAAGCCTTGCAGCTGAATTCACTCATGTTCAAATCATTAACCTGAAGCCTTGCAGCTGAATTCACTCATGTTCAAATCATTAACCTGAAGCCTTGCAGCTGAATTCACTCATGTTCAAATCATTAACCTGAAGCCTTGCAGCTGAATTCACTCATGTTCAAATCATTAACCTGAAGCCTTGCAGCTGAATTCACTCATGTTCAAATCATTAACCTGAAGCCTTGCAGCGGAATTCACTCATGTTCAAATCATTCACCTGAAGCCTTGCAGCTGAATTCACTCATGTACAAATCATTAACCTGAAGCCTTGCAGCTGAATTCACTCATGTTCAAATCATTAACCTGAAGCCTTGCAGCTGAATTCACTCATGTTCAAATCATTAACCTGAAGCCTTGCAGCTGAATTCACTCATGTTCAAATCATTCACCTGAAGCTTTGTAGCTGAATTCACTCATGTACAAATCATTCACCTGAAGCCTTGCAGCTGAATTCACTCATGTTCAAATCATTAACCTGAAACCCTGCAGCTGAATTCAAATCATTCACCTGAAGCCTTGCAGCTGAATTCAAATCATTCCCCTGAAGCCTTGCAGCTGAATTCACTCATGTTCAAATCATTAACCTGAAGCCTTGCAGCTGAATTCACTCATGTTCAAATCATTCACCTGAAGCCTTGCAGCTGAATTCACTCATGTACAAATCATTCACCTGAAGCCTTGCAGCTGAATTCACTCATGTTCAAATCATTAACCTGAAACCCTGCAGCTGAATTCAAATCATTCACCTGAAGCCTTGCAGCTGAATTCACTCATGTACAAATCATTCACCTGAAGCCTTGCAGCTGAATTCACTCATGTTCAAATCATTAACCTGAAACCCTGCAGCTGAATTCAAATCATTAACCTGAAGCCTTGCAGCTGAATTCACTCATGTACATTTGCTCTCTTCTTGCTTATCTCTCCTTTGTGTTGATTCTCAAGCAGCCACTCTCATCTCGTCTCATTTCATCTCATCTGATTGGAATTGAATGGGTTATTTTCCGTCGTACATTTGAATCTTGATCAGTTGCTTCTGGGATGGGAGCTGTCTGATGCACAAAGTATTTATTATTATTATTATTATTATTATTATTATTGTTGTTGTTATTATTATTATTTTAGAAAATCAGTTGTTTTGAGTAACGAGGAAAAACTTGAGTAAAGTACAGATACGTGAAAAATCCTACTTACAGTAAGTACAGTCATTTTTACTTTGTTACATCCCACCTCTGCATACACCTCGCTAATAATAGCAACTTGAACAATGCACTTTTCACAGCCAGACGGAGGGAAAAACAACAGCCTTAGTTTCTCCCAGAGTGTGATATGTGATATGGACGACCAGAAGATTATGGCCGCTTGATCCTAAGTGAAGACAGGTGAAGAACATCCTCCTGCCCGGTGCCTCACTGTTTGACACCAGTCGGATTTCAGTGGCAGTTCAATGTAAATGTGTTTGTGTTTTGGATCTGCCAACTGGACAAATGAGCCATCGTCAAATGAATCAATTTGAATTGATTGGAAAGATCTCTCCGGCCATAATTGACTGGTAAGTGAATCATGCAGATCATTGGTGATAGTGATTTTTTTTTTAAACACACACTATTCTTTCTTCACTGCTTCACACTTTTATAGCACCTCTCAGCATACTGTGTCGTTTCTAATTGAAGCTGGCCTCCGTCTATCTACACTTAGGGCACTTTCACACCTGATAAGGTGCGAACCAAGGAAGTGGACTGATGCGAAAATGATACATTGTTTCGTTTTTCAGCTGGTTCGGTTCGCTTTCATGCAGGCAGCCAAAAATCAGACGGTCCAGATAGGGTTGCCAACCCTCTTGGATTGGTCAGGAAACTCCGGTAATTATATAGAGAGGCAAAGTGGAACGTCACTTCCTGCTTCAGCACTGTACCAGAGATTTTCTTCCGCTATTTATTTTCCCATAGACATTTCATAAAATGCTTATGAAAATAGTTTTACTTGTTCAAACCAAAGGGTTCAGCTATATTTAGAATCGGGAGAGACCATAGAACATTTCACTTGGACCAAAACATAACAAAACAACATAGAAAAAATTTAAACCCGAATTCTTTTACGTTTTGGTCCGGGTGAAATGTTATGCGATCTCTCCTGTTTCTAAATATATCTGAACCGTTTGGTTTGAACAAGTAAAACTATTTTTATAAGCATTTTACTAAATGTCTATGGGAAAATAAATGGCGGATGAACATTTCTGGTACAGTGCTGAAGCAGGAAGTGACGTTTCACTTTGGCTCTCTATAGCTCCAGTCTCCTGGGATGGAACAAATAAATTCCCAGAACAGTGATGTACTGTAAGTTGGTCCAGTCCAAACTGATTAAAATCATGCGAAAAAATCCCCAAAAGTTGATCCACGCAAACGTGAGTTTCACCAGTCACCAAAACAGGATATGAAGATGTGTTTAACCAATAAACTCCAAAAATACACAATGCTTCCTGCAGTTGCGTCGGATTGCGGTCGGAACAGGTTCTCACCACAAACGAACTGCAGCACACTTGGGACCGTTTGGGACAGTTTGGAACCGGACGGAGACCACCTCTTCAACAAGGTCTCGGTCCAGTTCTTTTGGTCCGCACCCGAGTGCGATTGCTGTGTTCACACACCCGCCCAAACAAACCACACCACCCACCTCTCACGCTTCCTCTTTGCCCTTATCAGTCAGCCAACACTTGCCCTCTTTTCGCACACAGCCAGTCATCTAAGTTGCTATAGGAGTATCCATGTTACCTATAGAGAGCCAAAGTGGAACGTCACTTCCTGCTTCAGCACTGTACCAGAGATTTTAATCCGCCCTTTATTTTCCCATAGACATTTCGTAAAAATGCTTATAAAAATTGTTTTACTTGTTCAAACCAAACTGTACAGATATATTTAGAAACAGGAGAGATGGCATAACATTTCACTCGGACCAAAATGTAAAAAAAAAAAAATGCGGGTTTAAAGAAAAAATTAATTCGAGTTCGTTTTTTTTGGTTTTGGTGTGAAATGTTCTATGGTCTCTCCCGATTCTAAATATAGCTGAACCGCTTGGTTTGTAGAACTATTTTTTACAAGCATTTTACGAAAAGTCTATGGGAAAATAAATTGCGGAAGAAAATCTCTGGTACAGTGCTGAAGCAGGAAGTGACGTTCACTTTGCCTCTCTATTATGCTACTGTGCTGCTGCTGATGAGCGTAGTACAGTATGCTGTATGCCTCTGTCATTCCAGTCACAGTGCTTACCTTTGCCACCAATGTCAAGCCTCCAATGTGCATTGCTCTAGCCAGTGTGTTGTGTTGTTTGCCCTGAAAGTGGTGACGGATGTGATGGACTTTGTCTTTTTACCATCACGCAAAGGAGTATTTGCTTATCTGTGTGTGTGTGTGTGTGTGTGTGTGTCCCCTCTCCCACTGCACATCTCTGGTCATACGTTGCAGGGCTGCACAACCCCGCAATTGTCACAAATAAGTTTCATAATGAACGGTAGCTTCACACAATGAGCACAGAGCCGGCTAGGGCAGAATAACATTAACATGCAGAGTAGAGGAGGACGTGAATCATCTTACCATCGTCTCCTGATCCTGAGCCGGCGTCTGTGGAGGAGAGCAAACAGTTATTAACCAGAGGCCCATGCAATCACAGATGAGCCCAATGAGTGTGTGCACTTGCATAGTAAGTGACTGTGTGTGTGTGTGTGTGTCTGTGTGTGTGTGTGTGTGTGTGTGAGAGAGGGAGAGAGAGAGAGAGAGAGAGAGAGAGAGAGAGAGAGGGAGAGAGAGCATAACAGACAGAGACCTGTGATATGCTGAGCTGAATGACAGAATATCTCTCACTCTGTAGTCTGTAGACCACTAAAGCCGTCTAACACACTTGTTGTACTGGATGTGTGAGTAATGGGGATGCACCAATAGCCGATTGTTGTTATGGCCGATAAGTGATACGATTCGTATAAAAACACGTTTCTATGATCATCAAATGTTGTACATACTGAAAAACACTGCATTTCTTTATTTCCAAAACATTTGGAAAAGCATATAGATTTACCACATTGTTTCCTCTCAATGTGAACATTTCAACTGATACCGAATTGATCACCGATATTAACATATGTTAAAATATTACTAACATCAGCCGATGCCGATATGGTTGCCGATATATCGTGCATCCCGAGTGAGTGAGTGAGTGAGTCAGTGAGTGAGTGAGTGAGTGAGTGAGTGAGTCAGTCAGTCAGTCAGTCAGTCAATGAGTGAGTGAGTGAGTGAGTGAGTGAGTGTCACTGGGACAGAGTTGACTTTGTTTTAGTGTCTTTGAAGTGGGCACAGCACCTGATAGTTATGTGTGTTTGTGCATGTGTTGTTGGTGTGTGTGAGAGAGGCAGAGAGATGCCTCTAAAGACAATGCAGTTAAAGAGAAAGAGGAAGAGGAAGAGAGAGGGAGACAGAGAGACAGAGGAAGAGAGAGGGAGACAGAGAGACAGGGGAAGAGGAAGAGAAAGGGAGACAGAGAGACAGAGGAAGAGGAAGAGAGAGGGAGACAGAGAGACAGAGTGCGCCCTGTGGCCCGGAGTGCATCATGCATCTCTCCATAGAGACACTGCATGAAATAGGCCACGCCCATCACGGGGGAAAAGCTCCGTTCACTTCCACACACCAGCGTAATTTCCCTTGAATTAAACATAGCTAAAAGCTGTTGTGTGGTGGGGCTGCGCAGACAACAAATGTAAAAAAAATAGCCAGTTAAAGTTTTTTTGTACTTCCGAGGAAAACAAGGAAGCCATTGAGAATTGGCGAGAAGAAAAATGTGGATGTTGCTGTCAATGAAGTAAGTTGGAGTGTTCATCTTCCGTATATACGATCTCTTTGCGCCACACCCGACCATGCACACGACCATAGGAGAACGCTAGGATTGGACAGGAGTTTGTCTTTTCCCCCGTTTTGGGCGTGGTTTCTGAATGACGACGCGCTCCGCAGTGTCTCTATGCTGTAGCGCGTGCCACACTCCAACCCACCTTCCTGTGTGGAATCTGTTGGCTGGTTCTTCACTATGCGTTTACATGCTAACTTCCTGTGTGGAATCTGTTGGCTGGTTCTTCACTATACGTTTACATGCTAACTTCCTGTGTGGAATCTGTTAGCTGGTTCTTCACTATACGTTTACATGCTAACTTCCTGTGTGGAATCTGTTGGCTGGTTCTTCACTATACGTTTGCATGCTAACTTCCTGTGTGGAATCTGTTGGCTGGTTCTTCACTATACGTTTACATGCTAACTTCCTGTGTGGAATCTGTTGGCTGGTTCTTCACTATACGTTTACATGCTAACTTCCTGTGTGGAATCTGTTGGCTGGTTCTTCACTATGCGTTTACATGCTAACTTCCTGTGTGGAATCTGTTGGCTGGTTCTTCACTATACGTTTACATGCTAACTTCCTGTGTGGAATCTGTTGGCTGGTTCTTCACTATGCGTTTACATGCTAACTTCCTGTGTGGAATCTGTTGGCTGGTTCTTCACTATACGTTTACATGCTAACTTCCTGTGTGGAATCTGTTAGCTGGTTCTTCACTATGCGTTTACATGCTAACTTCCTGTGTGGAATCTGTTGGCTGGTTCTTCACTATACGTTTGCATGCTAACTTCCTGTGTGGAATCTGTTGGCTGGTTCTTCACTATGCGTTTACATGCTAACTTCCTGTGTGGAATCTGTTGGCTGGTTCTTCACTATACGTTTGCATGCTAACTTCCTGTGTGGAATCTGTTGGCTGGTTCTTCACTATACGTTTACATGCTAACTTCCTGTGTGGAATCTGTTGGCTGGTTCTTCACTATGCGTTTACATGCTAACTTCCTGTGTGGAATCTGTTGGCTGGTTCTTCACTATACGTTTACATGCTAACTTCCTGTGTGGAATCTGTTGGCTGGTTCTTCACTATACGTTTACATGCTAACTTCCTGTGTGGAATCTGTTAGCTGGTTCTTCACTATGCGTTTGCATGCTAACTTCCTGTGTGGAATCTGTTGGCTGGTTCTTCACTATGCGTTTACATGCTAACTTCCTGTGTGGAATCTGTTGGCTGGTTCTTCACTATACGTTTACATGCTAACTTCCTGTGTGGAATCTGTTGGCTGGTTCTTCACTATACATTTACATGCTAACTTCCTGTGTGGAATCTGTTGGCTGGTTCTTCACTATGCATTTACATGCTAACTTCCTGTGTGGAATCTGTTGGCTGGTTCTTCACTATGCGTTTACATGCTAACTTCCTGTGTGGAATCTGTTAGCTGGTTCTTCACTATGCGTTTGCATGCTAACTTCCTGTGTGGAATCTGTTAGCTGGTTCTTCACTATGCGTTTGCATGCTAACTTCCTGTGTGGAATCTGTTAGCTGGTTCTTCACTATGCGTTTGCATGCTAACTTCCTGTGTGGAATCTGTTGGCTGGTTCTTCACTATGCATTTACATGCTAACTTCCTGTGTGGAATCTGTTAGCTGGTTCTTCACTATGCATTTACATGCTAACTTCCTGTGTGGAATCTGTTGGCTGGTTCTTCACTATGCGTTTACATGCTAACTTCCTGTGTGGAATCTGTTGGCTGGTTCTTCACTATGCGTTTGCATGCTAACTTCCTGTGTGGAATCTGTTAGCTGGTTCTTCACTATGCGTTTGCATGCTAACTTCCTTCTGTGTGGCTCTGCGGCTCAATCCATGTAAAGCTCCCTCAAAGACCTTGAGCCTCATGCATGAATCCCAATGGGGCGTTCATCAATACTTGCCTACTTCCTGCTTTTGTTCGTAGCTAAGATCCTTAATGTAAGGGTGCCCTGGTGGGCCAATACGCACAAAAGCCAACTTGCTTTTTGTGCCATGAAATATTAATATTGATGATGAAAAAGCAATTTACGTCATAAAACGCAGACTCGTTTAGCAAACATGTTTGCTAAACCCCCCCCCCCCCCACTATTCTAAAGCATGGCATCCAACTTGATATAGTACTTTGTTTATTATTGGCACATTGTATTTATGTATTTATCCTTTGTTTATTGGAACATAATGTTCCAATAAACCAATAAATACATGTAAGAATAATTTGCAAACAGTAAGTCAGAGGTCACTCAGTATTCACAATGAAATTGTGAGAAACGTATTGTGTCAGCAAACACAAACATTAGTCTACCGGTAAATGATCCGCCCTGAAGCATTATGTGATGGGACACCACAGAGTAACGCTACCGTTAGCCTGCTCCGAGGAAACACAGCCAAGATACGGCAGCAGGTCTCAGAAACACAACACACGCATAATAGTCTTTGACAATGATTTGACGTTAGTCGCTTTACATTGATGCATTCAGCCTCCCCTCCAAACGGCACAAGGTCATTGACCTTGGAAAATGTGCAGCACTTGATGCTGGGTGTTTCATCCAAAAGCTTTTGAGAGAGAAGGCAGAAGTTTGCGGGAGTTCATGTGAGGTCAAAAAAGACAAGCTTGACTTTAGCATCTTCTCCGCGCTGCAGCACACGGGCAGAGGTTGGAAGGGAGAGAGATGGGGAAGGAGCGGGGGAGGCAGATAAGCAAAAGCTTATTTTTCTAGCTGCCAAAGAAAAGATCACAATGGAAAGGAGGCGCGTGATTTTTACAGTGCCTTCCGGAGAGAGCTGGAGTATACTCCTCCACGCTCGCCGCTCTGCTGTTGATTCAATTCATCATAGGAATTTCAATCGATCAGTCAAAGATAAGGACAAGTAATGGTGGAGAGGCACAGAAGAGCAGGGGGAGGAGGAGGAGGAGGAGGAGGAGGAGGAGGAGGAGGAGGAGGAGGACGAGACGAGCAGGAGGAGTGCTCACATCTCCAGACAGCACATGATGAAAGTGTCTCTTTTTCACTTTGGCTGCAGTTGATTAGGAGAGGAAACTTCCAGGGAAAATGTTATTAACCTTAAGCTGTGTTAGCCGTACTCTGCTGCTGCTTAAACCTTGCACACACGTCACGCACACGTGCACAGAGTCAACAGGCAGCTACCCACGTACACACACGGCGGGGGTGGGGAGGAGGCAGGCATTTTGTAAGGGGCTCTCTGCTGTACATGAGGTGTGGCAGTCAGGGTTCAGTGCAGTAATGCTGACAGATACTCTGTGCCCCCCCCCCCCCCCCCCCGACAGGCAGTTGAGTGTATCTACACCTCTTCTGCTCTCTCTCGTAAAACGTGCTGTGCCGTCTTTTAATGGGCTACCTTGACTGTGCGCACCCCTTCGCAGTCTTAATATAGACCCTTTTCGCAGGCGCCATTTTGTGTCTAAAAGGCAGGGTAAACCACAGGTACTCATTCGGGCCGCAGCACCGGAACACCTAAATGGACGGGAAGTTGGAAATAGGGCTGCAACTGACAATTATTTTCATAATCGACTCATCTGTTGATTATTTTCTCGATTCATCGATTTGTTGTTTGGTCTATAAAATGCCAGAAAATGGTCGCAAATGATGATCAGTGTTTCTCAAAGCGCAAGATGACGCCCTCAAATGTCTTGTTTTGTCCACAACTCAAAGGTGATATCAGTTTACTGTCATATACAGGTGTAAAGAAACCAGAAAATATTCACATTTAAGAAGCTGGAATTAGAGAATTTGTAGACCTTGGGCCCTATTCTCCCACAGGCCTTCGGCGCTAAAACGGGCCTTAAACGCAAAAAAACGTGCCTTGCGCCTGTTTTGGGACGATATCAATATGGTTTACGCTGCCAAATGCGCTTTAGGCCGAATGGGCGTGGCGCAGTCCCAGAATGGGCCAAAGTGGGCGTGTCGGCCTTAAATCTCGGCATACTGCTATCTTCGCACCTGCCGTAAATTTAGCGCTTTGCGCCTTTGAAAACCAGGCCTATTCAGTGCGCCAGTGCTCTTCTGCTGCCTCTCCCCTGTCACCCTTCTCTGTCTCTCTCTGAAACCAGGCCTATTCAGTGCGCCAGTGCTCTTCTGCCGCTTCTCTGTCACCCTTCTCTCTCTCTCTCTCTCTGACTCCCTCGCTCAGACAGACACAACACATAGCAGCACCCAGCTTCCCATAGGAAATAGCAGTTGTAAGTTTACTGCCTGTGAATGTCCCTGTCCCAGCATGCAATTGGGTCCTCCATTTCGCTACTAAATAGCAACCAAATGAGCCGAAATAGATATAAAAGGTAGATCTAAAATAATGTGTAATGGTAAGACAACCTGCAATTGTAGAACATTTCAATATTGGACCAAATAAAACATGAAATGAAACACCACCCTATGTGAAACATATATGTCCTCTTGAGCCTATATATACTCTGTGTGGATTTAACGTGATTTAGATAAGTGACAGCGGAACGCGCTTCGGAAGCTTCTACTGTCATCTGCTATATACTGTGATGTCCGCTCCAATAATTTGGCCCTACTCCACATTTAGTTTTACAATAAAAACACATTTATGCAATGACTTTACATAATGTAGGCTATATTTATGTGCATCATCCTTCCTGCAGCAGGCGAGAGAAAATTATATCTTTCTGGACAAACTTTCACCAATCTAATAGGCTATATTTTTCTAGCTGATGCGTTTAGAACATTATTTTCACTTTGATCTTGCTATAGTGTAGCGTATTTACATGCTTGCAGTATTGAAACTGCAGTTAGATTGGTTTGAGAAGCATAATAATATGGAATAATAGCCTATAATGCAGACAGACAGACTGGATGAAGGGAGGGGGGGGGGGGGCAGAGCGTTTGGCTTTCGTCTGGTTTTGCGGGATCACTGGAATTGGAGCTAAAAAGGCAAGCGTGCGATTCGTTTATTGCAGTTATCCAATAAGCATGACGGTGCATAATTTTACGCTTAAAAGGCGTGGTTGTAATGGTTGAGGCTGCGTCTAGCGCCAGCACGACGATATCAAGTGCGCTGGTCCACGCCCACTGATTTGAGCTGCGCCAGGCGTTCGGCCTAGAAACAGCGCCAATGCAACGATAGGGACCCTTTTCTTTTAAAATTGTACTCAAAACGATTTTTTTTAAATGTAACCTTTATTTAACCAGATAAGACATTTGAGATACAAGATCTCTTTTGCGAATGTGATCTGGCCAAGAAGGCAGCAATTACAAGCCAGGTTACAATCAACATAAATTACAGTACATATAAAGGAAACATAAAAACAGGGCTATAGAGCTGAAACATTTCAAAAAGCAAGGATTAATCGATTATCGATTACGGTAATCGATTATCAAAATAGTTGCCAATTAATTTGATCGACTAATCGATTAATCGTTGGAAACCCTAATTCATGTTTTGGTAGACCTGTGTTTTTCCTGCTTTTTAGACACAGAATGGCCACCGTGAAAAGGGTCTATTCCACGTAGATGATGGATGATGTCTACCAACATGATGTCCAGCGTAAAAATTGACAATGGGCGCATCTAGGCGAAGCAGCAGCAGTGGAGTAACGGAGGACTGATGGTTGTTATAGGTTGTTGTTATAGGTTGTTATAGGCTATTATTTAATATTGCTGTTATAGATTGTAATACTGTAATACTTCTAAAGGTGTGGCTTTAACTGCAGCATTGTGTCTGTGAGAGTGT
>NC_139627.1:52968040-52973040 GCF_964638095.1 Poromitra crassiceps | reverse complement strand
AGTTGATTTTACTTGGGGGTGATAAATAGTAGGGGTGGGGGCAAAAAATCTATACACCATAGAATCGCGATATTTTGCCTGACGATATTGTATCAATATTTGGACGCCAAGTATCGATATAAACCCCCCCCCCACCCCCCCTTTTTTTTTGCAGGCCATGCCATGCCAGACCACCGGGCATCTGCCCGAAGCGCCCGATGTTGCAGTCCGCGCCTGCAGTGGCGTATTGAGTCCAGAGAAGCTTAATAATGTAGCATAGGTGTGGGGCAAAAACAAAACAAAACAAAAAAACACTGCATGTTTTACTTCCGGTGACGTCAAGGAAAAGGTAGGAAAAGGAGTTAGACAATATACCGGAATATCGCAATATTCAATATATCGCAATATTCAATATATCGCAATATTCAATATATCGTAATATCGGCGATATCGCAATACTATCGTATCGTGACTCAAGTATCGTTTTAGTATCGTATCGTGGGCATCTGGTGATACCCACCCCTAATAAATAGTATGCCATGGCAATCATGTTTGTCCGTGCCACAGTGTCATCACATGGCACCTCAGTGTCCTCACATGGCACCTCACTGTCCTCACATGGCACCTCACATGGCACCTCAGTGTCCTCACATGGCACCTCACATGGCACCTCAGTGTCC
This sequence comes from Poromitra crassiceps, assembly GCF_964638095.1. Taxonomy (NCBI): domain Eukaryota; kingdom Metazoa; phylum Chordata; class Actinopteri; order Beryciformes; family Melamphaidae; genus Poromitra; species Poromitra crassiceps. The sequence goes on along the minus strand of NC_139627.1, from coordinate 52,972,381 downwards.
TCACATGGCACCTCAGTGTCCTCACATGGCACCTCACATGGCACCTCAGTGTCCTCACATGGCACCTCGGTGTCATCACATGGCACCTCGGTGTCCTCACATGGCACCTCGGTGTCCTCACATGGCACATCGGTGTCCTCACATGGCACCTCGGTGTCATCACATGGCACCTCGGTGTCATCACATGGCACCTCGGTGTCCTCACATGGCACCTCTGTGTCCTCACATGGCACCTCGGTTTCCTCACATGGCACCTCGGTGTCATCACATGGCACCTCGGTGTCCTCACATGGCACCTCGGTCTGGCCTTTTGGCCTGGCCAGTGTCCAGCAGGGCTTATGAGAGGACGGGCAGCTGTTGGGCTTGTTTACTGAGGTAAACATCAATACGGAGCGTCCTGCTCCGTCACGTACAGCCAACACGGGCGCAGATCTGCAAATGTAACAACCGTCTGGGGGCTGACGCGAGTCTACAAGGGTTTAAATCTCCACACTGGCTGGACAAATCTGAAAGGGGAAAGTGAATTCACGCAGTTCCTACTCTTAGCAACTGTGGAGGTGAGCTTGAGCACTCTCAAGCGGAGTTACAATAGTGGTATAATTATCATCCTTGTCCTGGGATAAATAAAGGTTAAACTCATAGAAGACAATGGAGCCAGTGAGAGGCGCACTCATGCAAGAACACTGATCGTAAAGGGGCTAAAGAGACATAACACTGATCGTAAAGCGGCATTGGTGGGCTAAAGAGACATAACACTGATCGTGAAGGGGCATTGGTGGTCTAAAGAGACATAACACTGATCGTAAAGGGGCATTGGCGGTCTAAAGAGACATAGTACTGATCGTAAAGCGGCATTGGTGGTCTAAAGAGACATAACACTGATCGTAAAGCGGCATTGGTGGGCTAAAGAGACATAACACTGATCGTGAAGGGGCATTGGTGGTCTAAAGAGACATAACACTGATCGTAAAGGGGCATTGGCAGTCTAAAGAGACATAACACTGATCGTAAAGGGGCACTGGCGGTCTAAAGAGACATAACACTGATCGTAAAGGGGCATTGGTGGTCTAAAGAGACATAACACTGATAGTAAAGGGGCATTGGTGGTCTAAAGAGACATAACACTGATCGTAAAGGGGCATTGGTGGTCTAAAGAGACATAACACTGATAGTAAAGGGGCATTGGTGGTCTAAAGAGACATAACACTGATCGTAAAGGGGCATTGGCGGTCTAAAGAGACATACAGTAACACTGATCGTAAAGGGGCATTGGCGGTCTAAAGAGACATAACACTGATCGTAAAGGGGCTAAAGAGACATAACACTGATCGTAAAGGGGCATTGGCGGTCTAAAGAGACATAACACTGATCGTAAAGGGGCATTGGTGGTCTAAAGAGACATAACACTGATCGTAAAGGGGCTAAAGAGACATAACACTGATCGTAAAGGGGCATTGGCGGTCTAAAGAGACATAACACTGATCGTAAAGGGGCATTGGTGGTCTAAAGAGACATAACACTGATCGTAAAGGGGCATTGGTGGTCTAAAGAGACATAACACTGATCGTAAAGGGGCATTGTCGGTCTAAAGAGACATAACACTGATCGTAAAGGGGCATTGGTGGTCTAAAGAGACATAACACTGATCGTAAAGGGGCATTGGTGGTCTAAAGAGACATAACACTGATCGTAAAGGGGCATTGGTGGTCTAAAGAGACATAATACTGATCGTAAAGGGGCATTGGTGGTCTAAAGAGACATAACACTGATCGTAAAGGGGCATTGGTGGTCTAAAGAGACATAACACTGATCGTAAAGGGGCATTGGTGGTCTAAAGAGACATAACACTGATCGTAAAGGGGCATTGTCGGTCTAAAGAGACATAACACTGATCGTAAAGGGGCATTGGTGGTCTAAAGAGACATAACACTGATCGTAAAGGGGCATTGGTGGTCTAAAGAGACATAACACTGATCGTAAAGGGGCATTGGTGGTCTAAAGAGACATAACACTGATCGTAAAGGGGCATTGTCGGTCTAAAGAGACATAACACTGATCGTAAAGGGGCATTGGTGGTCTAAAGAGACATAACACTGATCGTAAAGGGGCATTGGTGGTCTAAAGAGACATAACACTGATCGTAAAGGGGCATTGTCGGTCTAAAGAGACATAACACTGATCGTAAAGGGGCATTGGTGGTCTAAAGAGACATAACACTGATAGTAAAGGGGCATTGGTGGTCTAAAGAGACATAACACTGATCGTAAAGGGGCATTGGCGGTCTAAAGAGACATAACACTGATCGTAAAGGGGCATTGGTGGTCTAAAGAGACATAACACTGATAGTAAAGGGGCATTGGTGGTCTAAAGAGACATAACACTGATCGTAAAGGGGCATTGGTGGTCTAAAGAGACATAACACTGATCGTAAAGGGGCATTGGCGGTCTAAAGAGACATAACACTGATCGTAAAGGGGCATTGGCGGTCTAAAGAGACATAACACTGATCGTGAAGGGGCATTGGTGGTCTAAAGAGACATAACACTGATCGTAAAGGGGCATTGGTGGTCTAAAGAGACATAACACTGATCGTGAAGGGGCATTGGTGGTCTAAAGAGACATAACACTGATCGTAAAGGGGCATTGTCGGTCTAAAGAGACATAACACTGATCGTAAAGGGGCATTGGTGGTCTAAAGAGACATAACACTGATCGTGAAGGGGCATTGGTGGTCTAAAGAGACATAACACTGATCGTAAAGGGGCATTGGTGGTCTAAAGAGACATAACACTGATCGTGAAGGGGCATTGGTGGTCTAAAGAGACATAACACTGATCGTAAAGGGGCATTGGTGGTCTAAAGAGACATAACACTGATCGTAAAGGGTCATTGGTGGTCTAAAGATACATAACACTGATCGTAAAGGGGCATTGGTGGTCTAAAGAGACATAACACTGATCGTAAAGGGGCATTGGTGGTCTAAAGAGACATACAGTAACACTGATCGTAAAGGGGCATTGTCGGTCTAAAGAGACATAACACTGATCGTAAAGGGGCATTGGTGGTCTAAAGAGACATAACACTGATCGTAAAGGGGCATTGGTGGTCTAAAGAGACATAACACTGATCGTAAAGGGGCATTGGTGGTCTAAAGAGACATAACACTGATCGTAAAGGGGCATTGTCGGTCTAAAGAGACATAACACTGATCGTAAAGGGGCATTGGTGGTCTAAAGAGACATAACACTGATCGTAAAGGGGCATTGGTGGTCTAAAGAGACATAACACTGATCGTAAAGGGGCATTGTCGGTCTAAAGAGACATAACACTGATCGTAAAGGGGCATTGGTGGTCTAAAGAGACATAACACTGATCGTGAAGGGGCATTGGTGGTCTAAAGAGACATAACACTGATCGTAAAGGGGCATTGTCGGTCTAAAGAGACATAACACTGATCGTAAAGGGGCATTGGTGGTCTAAAGAGACATAACACTGATCGTAAAGGGGCATTGTCGGTCTAAAGAGACATAACACTCATCATAAAGGGGCATTGTCGGTCTAAAGAGACATACAGTAACACTGATCGTAAAGGGGCATTGGTGGTCTAAAGAGACATAACACTGATCGTAAAGGGGCATTGGTGGTCTAAAGAGACATACAGTAACACTGATCGTAAAGGGGCATTGGTGGTCTAAAGAGACATAACACTGATCGTAAAGGGGCATTGTCGGTCTAAAGAGACATAACACTCATCATAAAGGGGCATTGTCGGTCTAAAGAGACATACAGTAACACTGATCGTAAAGGGGCATTGGTGGTCTAAAGAGACATAACACTGATAGTAAAGGGGCATTGTCGGTCTAAAGAGACATAACACTCATCATAAAGGGGCATTGTCGGTCTAAAGAGACATACAGTAACACTGATCGTAAAGGGGCATTGGTGGTCTAAAGAGACATAACACTGATCGTAAAGGGGCATTGGCAGTCTAAAGAGACATACAGTAACACTGATAGTAAAGGGGCATTGGTGGTCTAAAGAGACATACAGTAACACTGATAGTAAAGGGGCATTGGTGGTCTAAAGAGACATAACACTGATCGTAAAGGGGCATTGGCAGTCTAAAGAGACATACAGTAACACTGATAGTAAAGGGGCATTGGCAGTCTAAAGAGACATACAGTAACACTGATCGTAAAGGGGCATTGGTGGTCTAAAGAGACATACAGTAACACTGATAGTAAAGGGGCATTGGTGGTCTAAAGAGACATACAGTAACACTGATCGTAAAGGGGCATTAGTGGTCTAAAGAGACATACAGTAACACTGATAGTAAAGGGG
>NC_139627.1:52940540-52963040 GCF_964638095.1 Poromitra crassiceps | reverse complement strand
AATATATATATGCGAATATAAAGATTAAAAGAATATTCGAATATGAAAATTAATATTCGAATATATTATTATTTTAATATATATACCGTATATACCTGGCCATCGTTTGCCTGGTTATTTAAAAACATTACAAGCTACTACTAGTAGGCTACTATGACTGAATAAATATGGGGGGGAATGTTCAAATAAATATACCAAGTAGTTATATAAGCTCTCTGGTTGTATTAATTTGCCTTGCCACGCACACACGCACACATAAAAAAAAAAAAAAAAAAAATATATATATATATATATATATATATATTTTTTTTTAAAGTATTCCAATATATTCGAACGAATATGATTTGCGGGGAATTTTGACAGCCCTATCAACTGCCTTGAGAATGATTATGATTATTCGGATTAATTTTTATTTTATTTTTTACCATTGACTGGTCTCAATTTTCTGCACTTTCATAAAGAACCTATAGAAACAGCAGTGCTTTTACAACGATAGACGGTCATTGTTCGACTATTGTGTTGGTCTGGGCGTCTTTCTATGGAAGCTTATTGCATTCATCTTGGGGGAAAAGCACAAGGCTATCTCATAATAATGAAGTCTATTCTTGATATGATGAGAAAAGGATCTTGTCATTTTCAGATCTCTTCTCATAAGGAAAAGCTTTTCTCCCCTTTTTTCCTCCAAGATTAATTTAAAGATTAATGCAATATACTTCTGAAATACATGTAGACGCCTCTGTTCTGTAGCTGACCCTGCACTTTGTTCTCCCTGTGGAGGCGGCCTAGCACTTCCCTATGGGGATTAACACACACACACACACACACACACTCACACACACACACACACACACACAGTACGCACGCACACAGTACGCACGCACGCACACACACACACACACAGTACGCACGCACACAGTACGCACGCACACGCACACACACACACACACACACACACACACACACACACACACACACACACACACACACACACACACACACACACACACACACACACACACACACACATTATAATGGTTGATTGCTCATTCATGAAAGTGTGAACAATCCTCAGGATGCTTCCCTGGGTGTTGCAGGGTCATGACCTCAGGATGCTTCCCTGGGGCGGCTTTAGCTCAGGAGGTAGAGCGGGTCGGCCAATGACACAAGGGTTGGCGGTTCGATCCCCGCTCCCTCCCAGCTGCTGTCGTTGTGTCCTTGGGCAAGACACTTAACCCTCCTTGCTCCCGATGGTGTGTAGGCACCCTGCGTGGCAGCCTGCCGCCATCGGTGTATGAATGGGTGAATGTAGACTATCTACTGATTGTAAAGCGCTTTGGATAAAAGCGCTATATAAATGCAGGCCATTTACCATTTACCATTGGGTGTTGCAGGGTCATGACTCGGTAAAGAAGTCATTCTGGCACAAATGGAGAAAGAACCAATGACACAAAATAATCACGCTGTCATTGTTCCAGACCAGAGCCTGAGTAGGTGTGTGCAGCAGCAGCATTTCACAGCATTCTGAATAGATATTATATATATGAAACACCTTTCACTTTGTTTTTTTTCAGCTGGCAACTCAATTAGCTAACTCAATTAGCTATTAACTATTATTTCGGAACAGGAGATAAACTGTGAATGGACTGTGGCTCCTTGGCATTCAGTCTTGAAACCTCCGTGTCCCAAGGTGCTTTGGTAAATCATGTCGAATTTGTTTTTTCTTTTTTTTAACAGAGTCAGGCAGTCTACTCCTTTTGCATTTCAATTCGTTCAAAATGTTTAGTCTTTTAATTTGTGTTTATTCTTTTGTCTGTTGGCCATCGATGTGCTGCGTATTAGATTTTGAATGTCCTGGGAAAACTGTTTCCCCTCAGGCCTTTCAATTTATTTACTGATTATCATCATTTGTTGATATGATGCCATATTCAACAAGTGAAGTTCACACCCCAGTTAGATATTAGCTTTTACAAGCTGCTTTTCAATTTCTCACATTTTCCCCACCCAAATGTACAGTATTTCAATAAAGAGCGACTAGTAAGAAGGTTCAAATAAACTTGAATAATACAATGAACAAATTAGGTTTGGCGTATGACTCATGAGAGGATGACACTCCTCCTGAGATGAGAGAGGAGGGCGTTAGCGATGTATAGGATAAAGAATCCCCCCCATAGAGAATTCTTCAGGAGTCACGGCGTTGGTGGTGGCAGGGGAGGAGGAGGTGGGGCGAAAACAACTGCTTCAACGGCGATCACAGCAACTGTGTGGCATGGTGACAACGCAAGTGAGGCGTAACAACAAAGTATACACTCAACCGCGTAGGCTCAGCGGAAAAGCGAGCGAAAGGAACGGCTTGAGCTGATTGGCTATTGCCAGAGAGGGAAAGCGTGGGTGACTGTGAATGAAAGGGGGCGTGCATAGCAATGTTGAGCTGGGTGTTGGCTGGGAGGTAGTCTTCATTGTTGAAATGAGTCTAAGACATCACATAACCACAGACTAATTAAAACCAGATCAGCTGCATGGAAGCATTCGAGAGTAGCATGCCAGTCATCCGACATACAAAACCACACCACTGCTCTATTCACCTTATGTTGCCACGCCCACTTTTTCTCCTCCGTGTCAGACACAATTGTACTTGTTCTTCCGGTTCAGCGATAGCCGGCCGGCCGGTTGCATTGGAAACTCCATGAATGAAGTTTGGCAACATTCAGAAGCTACTAGGGGTGGGGGAAAAAATCGATTCACCTAAGTATCGCGATTTTTAATGTCACGATTTTTTGAATCGATCTTTTATTCCAGAATCGATAATCGCAATTTTTTTTTTTTTTTTTGTGTGCTTGCAGTCAGGCCACTCACTGAACAGCAGGCCAGACGCTGCCTACTGGTTTAATAGTGGTTTTATTACTTTATTAGTTAGTCTGAAGTAATACTTACACTTCAGGGTTAAAGTGGGTGCATCTCATTGTAAAATTGGACTTCAAACGGCCCAAATTGGGCTTCAAACGGCCCAAATTTCACGCGCGTCGGCCCATATCGGCCTGGCCTGCTTGGTATCTAATGCCCGGCCTGAATTATGATCCCAGTCCGCCCCTGTTTTTAACTATATCGCCCAGCCCTACTCATGATATAATATACAGTCTCTAGTGTATGATTCAACTTTTCCCATGTTCTAATCTAGTGTAAAAAGCAAACAAACTGAAAAAAGAAAAGAAAAAAATAAACAAAAATCGCAATAAATCGTAATATCGAATCGCAATAATCGCAGAATCGCAATACTTAAGAATCGCAATATAAATCGAATCGGCACACAAGAATCGTGATAGTATCGAATCGGGAGATAAGTGAATCGCCACAGCCCTAGAAGCTACACTGCGGCCACCTTCAGTTACATGTTCATAGTGTTACTGCTGCGAGGAGCCGATGGCTGTACCCGGTCGGCGTTTAACGTTAGTTACAAAAGCACGTCGACAGTGTTTTCTCATTGTCAGTAGTAGCTGGGCTGACAGATACTAGCTAGTCCGACCGGTCACACAGCCAGCGCTCTCAGTCCTCGCTGCTCGTTAAAAATGTCCAAATTCTGTAGCCGTTATTCTGATGAACTGGTCACATATTTGGAATGTTATGTTCTCATCCGAAAAAATATGAAAACTTTATAACAGTTTGTTTGGTTTTTTTTGCTTGAAAACAGCTGTTAAAGGTTGGAGGAGTAATCTACTGCCGGGTCTAAAACGGAATAACGATTACAAAATGACGTAGGCAGAAGCGTCCTGATATGGGCAAATGATAATACTTTATAATAATAAAGTATTACTTTACTAATACTTTAGCACTCTAGTCTTCATGGAAACAGTGGAGGAAGAGAACCTTACATGTACAATGAATGCTGTTTGTTTGCCTGCTTTGTGTTATCTGATTGAATGAAAGACAGCTATAAGCCACAGCATACGATGGACTGGACTTTCTTGGTTTTCCCTGCGCACTTGACTATGATCCATTTCCCTGACAAGAACCTTTCAAAACCGGACGGCTCCACTTCAGTGGACCATTCCCAGCCCATAAACATGCACAATATGTTGTGACTGAGCGGCCCATGGCCTGCATGGTGGGAGATGTGCACAATATGTTGTGACTGAGCGGCCCATGGCCTGCATGGTGGGGCCCATGGCCTGCATGGTGGGGCCCATGGCCTGCATGGTGGGAGACGTGCACAATATGTTGTGACTGAGCGGCCCATGGCCTGCATGGTGGGGCCCATGGCCTGCATGGTGGGAGACGTGCACAATATGTTGTGACTGAGCGGCCCATGGCCTGCATGGTGGGGCCCATGGCCTGCATGGTGGGAGACGTGCACAATATGTTGTGACTGAGCGGCCCATGGCCTGCATGGTGGGGCCCATGGCCTGCATGGTGGGAGACGTGCACAATATGTTGTGACTGAGCGGCCCATGGCCTGCATGGTGGGGCCCATGGCCTGCATGGTGGGAGACGTGCACAATATGTTGTGACTGAGCGGCCCATGGCCTGCATGGTGGGGCCCATGGCCTGCATGGTGGGGCCCATGGCCTGCATGGTGGGAGATGGCCTGTTTGTTTGCTGTTAGCTTGTTTTGAAGTTGCTCTGGATGAGAGCATCAGAATGTAACTGTACATGTAAAGTGAGAAGCCCAGAAAGGAGGGGATGGTGTTTCTCCCGGCCCGTTGGCATCACAGACAGAACAAGGACAGCGTCAGACCAATATCTCTTTTCTTGCACCAGCACTACAAAATGAACTCTTAAGCCCAATTTATGCTTAGTCTGCTGACACTTTTGAAACGGTCGCCGACAGAAATGAGGACTTGAGTCGACACTTTCAAGTGTCGGCGAGCAGCAGTGTCTGCTACCTGGTGAAATGTCTAGTGTCGCTGACTACGTCATAGTATCGCACAAGTCTGATTGGCTATATAGACGGCACGCGTTTGACTTCCTTGTTTTGGTTGTCACTCGATTGAAATGAATGAACGTGTCTCCGCTATTTTTATCAGCCTGTCCTTGATGTGTGACTTCGTGAAAATCACAAAGAACATTGTGCATTTCCCAGAGCGAGAGGAGGTGAGTTGTGTGTCGTTTATATGCGGCTGCAGTCAAGTACGTTACATCTTGCCTCCGAGGTGGTTTCACTGTGCATTCCATTCCCTCTCTTCTCTTGGCTGTCTGCAGCACGTTCGGGTGTCACGTGACCGTTGAACAGAGGCGAACATTCACTGAAGTATAAATGCAACACCATGAGCGACACTTTCTTTTTCGTCTGCGACCATGTGCTGAGCGACACTTTCTAATAAGTATAAATTAAGCTTTAGCGCACAGAAGATACGCCTCTCTGTCGATAAACTATTGCAATTTTCATAAACATGAGGGGGGGGTATCTTTCATGTGACTGAAACTGAATGTGTCCGTGTGCACACGCCCCTGTGGCCTAACTAACACAGACTTATGTGTCCGTGTGCACACGCCCCTGTGGCCTAACTAACACAGACTTATGTGTCCGTGTGCACACGCCCCTGTGGCCTAACTAACACAGACTTATGTGTCCGTGTGCACACGCCCCTGTGGCCTAACTAACACAGACTTATGTGTCCGTGTGCACACGCCCCTGTGGCCTAACTAACACAGACTTATGTGTCCGTGTGCACACGCCCCTGTGGCCTAACTAACACAGACTTATGTGTCCGTGTGCACACGCCCCTGTGGCCTAACTAACACAGACTTATGTGTCCGTGTGCACACGCCCCTGTGGCCTAACTAACACAGACTTATGTGTCCGTGTGCACACGCCCCTGTGGCCTAACTAACACAGACTTATGTGTCCGTGTGCACACGCCCCTGTGGCCTAACTAACACAGACTTATGTGTCCGTGTGCACACGCCCCTGTGGCCTAACTAACACAGACTTATGTGTCCGTGTGCACACGCCCCTGTGGCCTAACTAACACAGACTTATGTGTCCGTGTGCACACGCCCCTGTGGCCTAACTAACACAGACTTATGTGTCCGTGTGCACACGCCCCTGTGGCCTAACTAACACAGACTTATGTGTCCGTGTGCACACGCCCCTGTGGCCTAACTAACACAGACTTATGTGTCCGTGTGCACACGCCCCTGTGGCCTAACTAACACAGACTTATGTGTCCGTGTGCACACGCCCCTGTGGCCTAACTAACACAGACTTATCGTGTTGCTGCAGTAGCACTTTCCCTTCCATCTCCTCCACATGCGTTTCCTTCCAATGTGCAGCCTGCTGAGCTCCTCTAATGGAGTTGATCCTGCTGCCTGTCAGGATGAAGCCTGCAGTAGGCTACTATCTGTGATTCACACATGCCAGAGGGTGCCCAAACCTTTCCATCCAAGTACCACTATGTACCAAACCAGATTTCCCAGGGACCACTTCCACTGCGTATAACCCCCCCCCCCCCCCCCATAAAATAAAATTAGCTGATTTAACCATGCAATAGCAGCAGAAAGGCTAAATTACAATATAAGGCTATTAAAACTGGTTCAAAACGGGGACACACACAGACACACACAGACACACACACACACACACACACACACACACACACACACACACACACACACACACACACACACCTGCCAACATTAGGCTGTGAAAAAGAGGACCCCTTTGAAAATGTTTTTCCCCTTGCCAAAATTTAGCCTCACTTTGGAACGTTATTTAGCTACCTTCCTGATGATCAGCTAGTTCATCAGGGGCTGATGAACTAGCATGTCATGGTTGGTACAAATCGATTCCTTAAGTCTTCTAGTTTCATATGATACCAGAAACTTCACTCTGGCTTTAAAACTGAGCCTGCTGGAGAATTGGGATATTTCCCAAATATCGCGATATTTATGATCGGCCCAATCCAGCTACTCCTAAGGGTTAATGTGTATGTAAAAACTGTTTTCTGTAGTTAAAAAAAAAAAAAAAAAAAAAAAAAAGCAATTATCTGGCGGACCACCATGCGGAGCCCCGCGGACCACAGTTTGGGAACCAATGACATACGCTATTCATAACATGACTCGTCAATATGGTTGGGGATGCTCTGATCGTGTGTTGTTGTTTTTTTTTGGCTGCCGATCGCTGATTGTCTATGAGCCGTATCTGCCATGCCGATGGGTTTTCCTTTTCTTTTGTTACAGCAGCTGGTATAGTAGTATTATAGGTTCAATTGTGCGATCACACCAGATTACATACAAACTCAATACACGCGAGTAGACGCGGTGCGGATGACATGATATTCGCCTCGTCGCCCATTCGCTCAAGTGGAACTTTAACAACTTTGCAGAATAATTTGTGCGGTCAAACAAACTTTTTTTTTTTTTTGCCTTGGTCTGAACGCACAGTAACAGTTTCCATTTTACATACATTTTGTCCATCAAATTGAGTCCTGGTTAAAAAGTATTAAAAAAATATCACCCTCAATATTGACTGTACTTGATCATTGTAAACAAAGCATGTGCGTGTGCCGTATAGAATGCTTTTTGAAGATTTTGATTATGATTATGAAATGCATTACTTAAGCCCAATTCATGCTTTGTCTGTCGACACTTTTGAAACCATCACCGACAGAAATGACGACTTGAATTGACACTTTCAAGTGTCGGCAAGAGGTGTCTGCTACCTAGTGACATTTCTAGTGTCGCGCGTTTGACTTCCTTGTTTTGGTTTTCCCTCGATTGAAATGAATGAACGTGTCCCCGCTATTTTTATCAGCCTGTCCTTGATGTATGACTTCATGAAAATCACAAAGAACATCGTGACCAATTTCCCAGAGAGAGAGGAGGTGAGTTGTGTGGTTGTGTGTCGTTTATATGCGGCTGCAGCCAAGTACGTTACATCTTGCCTCCGACATGGTTTCACTGTGTATTCCCTCTCTTGGCTGTCTGCACTAGTTCTCGGTCAAAAGCGTTCGGGTGTCACGCGACCGTTGGTTGAGCCGAGGAGAGAAGCATAAATGCAGCAACACGAGCGGCACTTTATTTATTGTCGGCGACCATGTGTTGAGCGACACTTTCCAATAAGTATAAATTTGTTAAACCTAAGTATAATACCTGTTCAAATCAAACAGCGAAAAGGGGAAGGCATAGACACCACCTGCTTTTGTGCAGATTTGATCATTTTGAAATTTTATTACAAATAAAAATAGCAATTAGGCTAGTTACTTCCAAAACATTGCAAATGTTTTTTTTTATAATAAAATGTCTTATGCCATCACCTCCCCATCAGAGCACGCTATTTCTCAAATCTCATTATTAACAAATGCTGCTTGTTGGCAAAACTCTGGCTCAGCTATGTGTCACTTATGCTCAGTCATCAACATGTAGGACTTTCATAAATGATCTAAGTTCTACAGTAGTACTCTACCTATAAGAATGTATTAATACAACAGTTCCCACACTTTTTACTTTCTTCAATCTCCTACTCCTACTGCATATACCCCGCAGCAATAATCATTACTTGTTTTCTCTTGTGCAATAAGTTGTTTTTTTAAGTTGTACTTTATTTATCCCCATGGAGAAATTCATCCTCTGCATTTGACCCATCCTCTACTAGGAACCCCTCCTAGAACTAGGAGCAGTGGGCAGCCGCAGTGCAGCGCCCAGGGACCAACTCCAGTTCTTCTAGTCAGGGGCACTGACAGGAGTATTAACCCTATAACATACATGTCTTTGATGGTGGGAGGAAACCGGAGCACTCGGAGAAAACCCACACGAACACGGGGAGAACATGCAAACTCCACACAGAAAGGACCTGGGACAGACCGGGGTTCGAACCCGGGACCTTCTTGCTGTGAGGCAACAGTACTAACCAGTAACCATGCCGTCCAATAACGCAGGGAAAACATCAAAATCCAACATAAACACACAGACAACCCCATACGTACAGTCAGGCTTATTTGTAGCTCACAACATCACCCAATCATTTCTAAACTTGCTATTGTTCTCAACAACGGGCTGACGGCTAACAACGGGCTAACGGGGCAGCTGAACCTTTCAGGCTGAAGCAGTCCGCTCAGCAGTTAAGAACTCAAATTGTATTCAGCAAACAGTAAACATAATCACGTACTGTAAGATAATAGCAAGTGCTGAGAACGGCATATGACTATGCACCACTGCTACCTTAGCTGTGCCATCACTTGTCATATAACTCCCGTCTTCAGATAGAATTTCGATATTTCAACTTTTCAGTCGGCAGTCGCAGGTCCTTGTTTGCGTGTATGTGAAATATCCGATTGCTTTGATGTGTCTAAATATATACGCATATTGTTGAAATTTAAGATTGTATCTTCTCAAATATGTCTCACATCACTTGAACACAACAGAGTGTTTGTGTGTCGAGATTTAGCCAAGAGTGACCGGAATTGACCAATGTTCTGCTACAAACTACGAAAACCAATATGCCAGCAGGGATATGACTAAAAAGTGGGGGAATACTAATCAACTAATCGGCTAATGGTTGCAGCTCTGCTAACAAGCTAATATAGCATTACCAGCCAACACACACCACCCGCAAACAACATAGCAGCAGTAGAGAGCTAGCAAAGACATCAGCATGTCAATAAACCAATACAGTAAATCAGCAAACATATGACAAACAAACGCTAACAAACTAATATACCAATAAACTGACAAACACACACCAGCAAACACAAATCCTCCCTGGTACACTGTAAAGTATTTACTTCAGTGACTTTGTATCCCAGTCAGTATTCTTCTCAGTTACAGCCACTCACCGGTTGGTTCCGACCGCAAAGTTTCCTACCTCTAACTCGGAAATAGTCTTCACTGCCTTCTTTAATAATCTGGAAGATTTTTCATGTAAAGAAATGTCTGTAAAGTCACTATATATCACCAACACAATGTTCATGTTAACTAGGGCTGGGTTAAAAAAATCGATATATCGATATTGAATCGATATTCATGTGAAGGAACAAGTATCGATACATAAATCCCAGTATCGATCTTTTAAAATGCAAAAAAAAAAAAAAAAAAAAAAATAATAATAATAATAATAATAATAATAATAATAATAAACATCGGCTATAATATTATAGGCTGTGTGGTAGTTAAAACATAGTTTCAAGTTGACGTTTATTTATGTTTGTAGTTGAAACAAAAACATAAATAGTAGGCTACTGTACATGTGCATTGTGCATGCACCATGAGCCAGATGTACAGAGCTCAAATCTGTTTGCACTATAATGTTTGTCAACTGGAAATGTTCATGAGCTGTATTTAATTTTATTTTATTTTATTTACAAAGCATTTATACTTTATGAAACACTGTTTACAACATGCTGCTGTTCAATGATTCTGTTGTATAGTGGAAATCTAAATTTGTTTGGCTTCTCACAGAAGACTGTAAAGAAAGAGACAGAAGACTGTAAAGAAAGATAAGATGTTGAATGACTACGGTATGTTGGTCATGTTTAAATAAAAAATAATTACATGATGTAACTGCTTGCTTTATGGTTAATTCTTAATGTAAATATTGATATTTTTTAATAATGCACCAGGTTAGAGGGTTCCTTGTACAATTTACAGCATTCGTTCTTTGAGAATCTCTTCCATTATCAAAGCAAAACTGGTATTGTAACTAAAATATCGATATCGAATCGTATCGTATCGGAAATCGTATTGACTTGGGACCTTGTGTATCGGAATCGTATCGTATCGGGAGGTCAGTGGCGATACCCAGCCCTAATGTTAACACAATGGTGATTGAGCCTATGGCCCATTGATGAAAGCCCTTGCATCTCTCTGTATTGCAACATTTATGAACTTGTGTCTGAACTTGTGTCTGAACTTTCCCCGCCCCCAAAACACAAAACACAAAAAGATATCACAAGCGGCGCACAGTTCTTGACGTGTTTCCCATCACCCAGCACCCGCCAGAGAGGGTAGGCCGAGTAGGAACCAGCTGCTGTTGTTTCCGCGTTATTATGATCCCACTGGAGATTTGGGCAGAACACACCCTGCGCCCGCCTACGCAGCAGTCAAGCGCCGGGATTGGCCAGGAGCGAGCCTTTTGTTCCCTTTTGACAGCTCAAATCTCACACACACACACACACACACACACACACACACACACACACACACACACACACACACACACACACACACACACACACACACACACACACACACACACACACACACACACACACACACACACACACACACACACACACACACACACACACACACACACACACACACCGCCCAGCCGCCCACGTGTCGATCTCCAGTGGGATCCATAATAACGCACCGCTGACCAACTTCTTCTTCTTTTGAGTTGTGTGGCAGTTGGCAAGTATTGCATTACCGCCCCCACTGGCCAACTTGAATGTATTAAGGAGAAGAAGAAAAAACCTTCACGTCACACTGTGCGGATCTCACCTGCAATTACTGCTCATGGCCATAGTATAGGTGTTGTCAGAGACAAGAACACGGAAATCTTCTGCATTACAACTTTAAGCTCTGTTCTCAAATGCCTACATCAACTATTAGCGTTGAGGTGGACTGTCTTTGCTCCAAAACCTCCACTCGTCCCGCTCCTCTGCCTCCACTGCCAACTCTGTGTCCCTCTCCCATAGGTCCACAAAGTCCATTTTGATCTCCTCTAGCTACGCATTAGGGAATGATCAGCATGGTTAGAACACTACTGCTTACAGATGAAGTAGTGTATATTGTATAATTATGCTTAATGTGTTTTAAAAGTTGGAAAATAAATGAAATCACATCAGACCCAACAAGAAAATAATTATTTCCTCCTGACGATGAGTTCTTATGAAGTAAATATACAATATAAATTGTTTTCAGTGCCATGCTTTTGTCACTGCTAGTGTTGATTAGAGAAAATGAGGCGACACATCTCAAGAGGTTTATCCCGATATAATCCTCAGAGAAGTTACTTGTTACACTATTTAGCATTCATTGACAAGCTCCTTGAAAATATAAAAGCACAAAAGACAAAACACAATTCTGTAGAAAACTGCCACGGCCACCGAGTAGAAGTCTAGAATTTAAATAAATGTGTGGTTGAGTTGCTCAATTTTCTGCTGTGTTGAACATGGCTCTCAGCTAAATAAGCCCTATAGTGAGGCAGCATGCCACTTACTACCTATGACAATTTGGCACATACAGTACTTACACTAGATACCGTTTGACATTAATTAAAATGCTACAAAACTAAAACGTCACGGACATCATGTTCCATTCTGCTTACTGTATTGAATTTGAATAAAGTACACGATTAACTCGCGCCATCATCTGCATTGCTGAATGTGCATCTTGGCCACATAATGTCCTTTCTTTTTTTCATTTATATTTATGAAAGGAAAAAATTAAAGCTGGATCTCTTCAATGAGAAACATTGTCCTTGTCGTAAGTTGTAGTTTGTGTCAGATTGAACCTGGGAACTGCATTGGTCCAGGGCGAGATTGGCCAAATTTACACCAGACATGGATCCCAATTGTGATCGCTGTCAAACAACCCCAGCCACTTTATCACATATGTTTTGGCTTTGCCCAAAATTAGTAGATTTTTGGCAGTCCATATTTAAATTCTTTTCTGATATACTGGAAATATCCATTGAACCTCTTGCCATAATTGCAATCTTTGGTGTGATACCACATGATCTCTCCCTCAACCAATGCAGTAAAAAGATGATAGCGTTTGGTACACTTCTGGCCAGAAGACTTGTACTCCTTAAATGGAAAGACAAGTTTCCTCCAACTTTCAATCACTGGGTCAGAGATCTCATGTATCATCTAACCCTAGAAAAAATCAGATACGCTACAAGGGGCTGTGCCCTCGACTTTTATACCATCTGGCAGCCAGTCCTGGACCAGGTAGAGAAAATGGACGCTAAAAGCATTTCAAATATATAGATTTACCCCCCCCCCTTTCTCATATTTATTTTCATTAATCTGTTTTTGTTGTTGTATGTTTTTTCTTTTCTTTCTTTTTCTTTTGTGTGTATTTGTGTATTGATATACCGTAAATTCCGGACTATAAGCCGCACCTTTTTTCCCGTTTTTTGGCCTTTTTTGGCCCATGCGGCTTATATAACGGTGCGGCTTATCTATGGATTTTTTCAACAAAAAAAACAAAAACAAAAAAAATCTCTCTTTTTTAGCACTCTTTCTAACTATAAATCCTATATAACTATAATAAGTTTTAATTTCCTCTCTTGCCCTCTTTTCACCACACTGTATGACACTGTATGACACTGTGTGCACTGTGTGCACTGTAAAAAACAACACAGGTGGTGTTGTGTTATGTTGTTTTGTTGAAATGTTAATAAATGGGAGCTTCCTCAAACAGCCATCTCTTTCCCGACAATCCCCTCTGTGCATGAACCCTTACATATGGTAATTAAACATTAAAACACAATAAAAAATAAATAAATAAAAATACCATTAAAACACCCGCGGCTTATAGTCCGGTGCGGCTTATATAAGAAAAAAATAGTCAACTTTGCAGGTGCGGCTTATACACCGGTGCGGCTTATAGTCAGGAATTTACGGTACTGTGATGTATGTATGTGGTGTAATAGGCCAGGGGTTCTTGTGGGATGGGTTTTTGTTTAAAAGTGTCAAGTGTATTTGAATTTGTATTTTGTATTTTGTATAATATACAGAAAACAAATAAAAAAACTTTGAAAAAAAAAAAAAAAAAAAAAAAGATTGAACCTGGGAAGACTGCCTCAAGATCTACTGACCAAAGTTTAAATATGTGTTGCAATGTTTCTCAATTGTGTGCACTTTAGTGATATTGTACAGCAGTTGCTAAAGGACCACATAGTCAAAAAGATTTAAGTACAAATCTAATATATATTATTATATTATATAATATAATCACACATCATCCTATACTATAATTGGAGAGCCGTATATACGGCATGACACTGGCGTGGTGAAAAACGGAAAAAAGAAGAAGAAAAAAAAACGCCCATAGGGGGCGCTACGGCAAGGTTTTAGATTTTTAAATGTCCATAACTCGCACACCATTGCTCCGATCACCACCGTCTGGCAACACAAAAAGCAGAGTGCGGTGCCCAATTTCGGACACGCGCAGAGTCATAGCGCCACCTACTGGCAACACACAAAAAGCAGCTTATCTCGAGAAGCGTTCATTCGATCAACTTCAAACTCGGTGGGTGCGCTGTTGGGGACCCGACAGAGTGCCGTGCCAAATTTTGGCCCGAGTTTGGTCACACTCCAAAAAAGTGTGGCGCTTCATCTCCAGAGTCTCCCCCCTAGAAATGAGCACAATAATACTTCTATCCGTTGGGAGTTGCTGTATAGATGGATTTTTATTGTGTGAGGCTGACATGAACAGCAACCTGACACTGTGTGTGTGTGTGTGTGTGTGTGTGTGCGCGTGTGTGTGTGTGCGTGTGCGTGTGCGTGCATGCGTGTGTGTGTGCGTGTGTGCGCGTGCGCGGACTTTGATGCTTGCCTGAGTAACTACCAGAGTCTGTGTCTGCTTGTATATTATGTATTTGTGTGTGTATCTGTGCGAGCGTCTTATAGGAATAAACGTACGTACCGGCCGGACAGGCGCCTTCTGAAACCATAAGCACTTCCGACTGCTGCTTGCAGGCGTCCCTGCGCAGGAAACACTCGTTCTGGTAGTTCTGATTGTTGGAGCCGCACACCGGGACATAATCGTTGTTGCACTGTGGAGAGGAGAGGAGAGGAGAGGAGAGGAGAGGAGAGGAGAGGAGAGGAGAGGAGAGGAGAGGAGAGGAGAGGAGAGGAGAGGAGAGGAGAGGAGATGAGGATAAGAGAATCCAGGATAGACAAGCCGTGGTTTACGTTGTCTCTATAATGTGATGTGTATGGATGATTGTGCGTTGGCACAACATGTGGCTATACATCCTTCAGCCAACACAAAAACTAGCAGAGACAAGAGATTGTGACTCATGCCAGGAGCGGTGCAGGGGAGAATATTTAAATTGCCCCTGTCTCCACCTGTCCACTGGGTTGCCAGGTTTTCTGACGTTAGTACGTTTTTGCAGGTTTTCTTGCAGCTGACAGGCTCTGTCAGTGGGCTTTGCCAGGTTTCCTGTCAGAAATGTAAAGTGCTATAGGCCGACTGTAAATAGATGCACAGCATACATTGCATAATGTGCTCAAAAGCTACACTTTCCCAATGATAAAAAGCAGGAAGTATGTTGCATCGCACGTCAGAATGCATAGCTGCTCAAGACATGCCAAGTGACAGCTTTAGTGCACCATTTTATGGGTAAAGGTGCACCATTTTGCATGTAAATCCCCAGATAAAAGCTGTGTTCAATCAACATTTCAAATCCCAAACGAGAAATAGCGCATGGCGGTTGCATGCCTCCTCCAACAAGTCAGCAGTCTACATTAGGGATGTTCATTTTGAAAATTTTCCAAAATCGATAATCGGTGAGAATTAACGATCAATTATCGATTATCGATTTTATTAATACTTAGAAAATTTTCAATATTTTCAATTTTTTTTTTTTTTTTTTTTAAACAAAATGAATGCCTATGGCAGAAAATACGAAAGACAACGTGTTCTCCTCAATGAACTCTTTATTTCAATGTGTCTCCTCTCCAACACTGCTGTCCCCGGCGCATGCCGGTGTGAATTTCTCATGTTTAAAACAGTTTTGTTGGCACAAAGGCCCGTGCCCAGCCAGAAAACTAGACTATATGAAGGTCCGCCTCACGTTAGTCGGCTGTGCAATGGAGTGGGGCGAGGAGGAACGAATTCCACCCAAACCTAGTCCAAAAAAAAAAATTTTTTTTTTTTTTTTTTTAATAATTAAAAAATCGATCCAAATGCCACAGGATCGATTCCAATCCTTAACACCTTAAGTGCCATAGCCGAAATAATTCGTCTTACATAATCCAACGCTTAAGTGCCAGAGCCGAGTTTACTCGTCTTACATAAACATTTTTTTTTTTTGACGGTGGGACATCAATCAACAACTTTTACATCTTCGAGATCACTATTGGAGCAAGATAATGTGTATAATCTATTTTACCGACCCACTAAGTGTTGACAGTGCTCCCCCAGACGACCGAAATCAAAGAAAAAACTGCCGGGAGCAAGCCGTTCAAGGAAATGGCGTGGCGATTTTACAGTAATCCATTCAAGACTTGTCTTGCCTGAGAGCGGCCGCGCACCGGCAGCAGCACACAGAGAGCGGAGAGCGATTTGCAAAATAGATCATAGGTGAAACACACTTTGAAACACCTCAGAAAGGCCAGAATCAACATCTGCCCATCGCCCACGCATTCCCCGGCCCATCTTGACTCGCACAAGGAGCGTCCGCACGCAGGCAAGCAGGCAGGCAGGCACACAGGCAGGCAGCAGCAAAAGCGCTTCTGACACGCCCGCTGTACAGCCAGGAGGAAGGAGGAGAAGACACACGGAGGGAGGAGTTTGAATGAGAGGGGTGTTTCCTGTTGTTATGGAGGAAATTACTGTTCAAAACTATTGTTTAGAATGTCTGACGGTCTTACTGATGCCAAAAATGAATGGTTAAAGTGACTGTTTCACAAAAAGCCATTTATCTCTGAATAAATTTCCAGACGCTGAAACCATGCTGTACTCAACGGCTAATATCTACATAACTACTAACTCTGCAAACTAACTCTTTTAGACAGAGAAAGCACACATTCTATTAGTTATTTTTAGATGATTGGTGTTCATGAATTCTTAACAGAAAAGAATCCTCGGCCGTTGTAAAATGAGCCAGAATCGTCAAAAACACCCCTGGCACAACTTACCCACAGGATTGAAAACATGGCTGGCACTGAATGTGTTAACGATCGATTATCGATTTTCGATAATTGATGAACATCCCTAGTCTACATCCCATGTCTGTCCCAGACTCATACAAGCACAAATACCTTGAAGCCCACAGCGCAGTAGGGCTGTGAATCTTCACTGGCCTCACGATTCGATTCGATTACGATTATTATTATAATCGTAATAAATCGATGCATCACTTTTTTTCCCCAATACATGATTTATTTTTTCTCACTTTCTTTTTTCTCACTGTGTGGCTACTTTTAAAATAAAAGTGCATTTGGAATTGCATTGTATTATGATCCATAATTAAAATAAACAACTGCATGTACTTCCATTATATTTTATTTTATTATTTAAAAAAAATAAAAAAATAAAAAATAATAATAATAATAATAATAATAATAATAATAATCGATTTTTGACATTTGTGAATCGATGCAGAATCGTGCATGTCCGCATCGCGATGCATCTTATAATCGATTATTTTTTACACCCCTACAGCGCAGTGGTGTGGCCATTCAGCCGTATGGAACTTTAGGCAATGTTTTGGGAGTACCTCAACAACACGGATAATTGTTTTCAAAATGGAAAATGGTCGTAAACCACCCGCCTTGAACATTGACCTTTGACCAGCCATCCTTGAGGCCAAGTGGACGTTTGAGCCACATTTGAAGCAAGTCCATCAAGGCGTTCCTGAGATATCGCATTAACAAGAATCGGACGGACGGACAACCCAAAAACATAATGCCTCCTCCGGCCACGGCTATGTCATCATTTGTGTTTTCTATATGATAGAATGCCGAGACATTTGCAGATGCACACTACATTTCACATTCAAATTCTGATCTACTATGGAGGGACAGGGACGCCATTGTACAATACTGTTATTGTAAGTACATACTTATACTTTGCACTGCCAGGTATGTACTCATATGCCATATATGCAAGGGTCAATCCCCTATTCCATTGCCATACAAGATGATACTGAGAAGATGCCATACATTTTTTAGGCTCGGAGACCCTGCACTTTACAGTGCTATAGGCAAATAGCATCAAGGCCTTTACTTTGATATACAGAAGCTATGTTCAGGTGTGTGATGATGTAATGGCACAGTCACACCACCAGGCTAAGGCACATCATGCCATGTCACGTGTTTGTGATGCATAGGGTCACATTTCTTTTGTTGATGTTATTGCAAAACATGAACTCAATTCAATCAAAATGTCACATAGGCCAAGTCCTTCCAAGCCCTTGATTTACTTTACCTTGATTCTTTTTGAATGAATGTGAAGCGTTCTCTCAAATGAGTTGAGCCCTGACATCACATGCTGCACCCTGTTCAAAAAAAGACTGATCAAAATCAGACTTGGTCCCAATTACTGGAAAAGCACAACATTTGTTTCAACCTTAACAGGCCTTTGTAGGCGATGTAAAAAGCGTTTTGTTTTTTGGTCTGCATTTACAGTTATAAAGCAAACCCTTCTTTCCCTCCCATTCCTTTCCTTTCCCTGCAAGCTCCTCTTTTCCTGCCATTCAAGCTCCATTTGTCACATTTTGAGTTTAACTGACTGGTAAAAAAAGAAAAAAAGAAAACTGACATAATGATGAAATATGAAAATATACCTGTAACCAGAGTACCATTGTTGGAGGTTCCATGTTGATACACAACCGGAAGCCCTTCAAGTGCGATTGAAGGGTTTTTTGAGAAATGTCAGCATGTCTGTGTATCATTAGAAAAGCTCGCTGAACTCAAAACGTTTGGACGTAATGAATCCAAAAAGAGGAAGGGCCAAAGTCCCGCCCTCACAACATAAGTGAAGATGCTTATTGGATACACAGCAGCAGACATGTGAGATGTTTGAGCAGATGAAGGCGCAGGGCAGAAGCGCCTTCGTTTCTTTGTGTGCTTCTGGGCGTTAATTAAGCACGTTGTAGCAGCAGACATCCCTGCTCTTTTTGAACAGACGTCGGTTAATTAGGCATTTCCAAATCATTCTTAATGTCAGTTTGAACTTGCTCCGAGGTCAAATGATTTGAACTTCATAAATCTCCAAGGGGTAATAATGAGGCCACTGCAGTGGCAAAGAATAGACTGTAGATAAACGTACAACAGATACATCATTATAATGAGGATTATACAGTGGATGCAGCATTTGCATGAAATCCACTCATATTTGCCGGAGAGAGTTCTCATTACTATTGGCAGAATTACATATGTACTCATTTGCAGTTTAGAAATGTACACTTACAGTCCCGTGCAAGAACATTTATGAAGGCTGAGCAAGTGTGCTTCACTGGCTATCCACATTATAAGATTTCACAACTGTTCTGTACGTACAAAATGTGCAGTGTTTTCTAATCACATGAACACATTACTGTTAGAACAGTATACATCCCAGAAGTATGTGCCTGATCATGTGCAGAGATGTGCACAGAAATACATGTATGTACAGTAGGGCTGTTCGATTTTGCCTAAAAATAAAATTGATGATTTTTTCTCTCAGAACTCGATTTTCGATTTCGTTTTCGATTTTTTATACTATTATACTTCTCTAAACATTTGTTGCCCTGCAGAGCTATTTTTTTTCTTCTTTTTTTCATAAGTGAGAATTTACGCTTTTACTCTGAAGGCAGAACAACCCAACTTCCTGTTTTAGCTTGCCGCTGCTATGCCTAACTTCTCTTATTGCTATCTTCCCAGCGTCTTAAGCTATCCTCTGCCTCCACTGTCCAGTTTTGCGCTGGGATCTAAGCGCAGACACAGGTGTAGGCGTGGCCCAGGCGTGTCCGTGGGCCTCTAGCCTATCATCTGTCTCCCGCAAGTGCCATTTTGTGCTCTGGCGAAGATACCGTCGCTATGTTCCGAGCGCAAAGAGAGGTTTGGGCGTTGCCCGTGCCAAAATAGGCGTTCCAGCGCAATGTGTTATAAAAAGGGGCCTTGGGTGTCTCAATTTTAACGCCACCAAATAGCTGGTCTTAAGCTGCGTTCACACCGACATATTAAAGTTTTTCGCTGGCGTCGAGTTTACATACAAAGTCAATGCAAACGAGCAATTGAGCGTATATTCGCCTGGGAGAAAAATCGCTGGGCGTCCGAGCGGCAGAGACAGAGCGACAGGGAGAAAATACGCTCGTCGCCCCAGATGAAATATCCCAACTCGAGCGAAAATACGCTGCCATCAGTCGCTCGCTGCTCAACGCTGATTGGCTGCCGTGTGAGAGCGAGTCAAGGATCACACTGGCTTGGAACAAACCGCTGGTTTATTGTGTGGCAACAAACCGAATTGACAGCTGATTGACAGGCTGACAGCTGACATGAAGTGAAGTCTGTCCTACCGGTATGGAGCTCGCATTAGGAGCACGCTGATAGGCTTTAGCTTGTAAACAATGACGGTGGCTCGTAGTGGACAAATATCATGACATTGCGTAACGTTATAGCCCCCACATGTCCGTCATTTCGTGTGCCTGTTGATGAGCGATTTAAACAGAGCGACAGAGCGATTCCAAAGGGTTGAATCAAGCGGCAGAGCGAATAATAAATATCTTGGTGTGAACACAGCTTTAGCGCAAAAAAAAACACTACGCCAGGCGTACGCCCCAGCGCAGAGAGTAGGCTATTCTCCGCGCAGTCCAGGAAAGTACTGCTCTCACAAAAGAACTACAGTACGTACTGCTCTCACAAAAGAACTACAGTACATACTGCTCTCACAAAAGAACTACAGTACATACTGCTCTCACAAAAGAACTACAGTACATACTGCTCTCACAAAAGAACTACAGTACATACTGCTCTCACAAAAGAACTACAGTATGTACTGCTCTCACAAAAGAACTACAGTACATACTGCTCTCATGAAAGAACTACAGTACATACTGCTCTCACAAAAGAACTACAGTACATACTGCTCTCACAAAAGAACTACAGTACATACTGCTCTCACAAAAGAACTACAGTACATACTGCTCTCACAAAAGAACTACAGTACGTACTGCTCTCACAAAAGAACTACAGTACATACTGCTCTCACAAAAGAACTACAGTACATACTGCTCTCACAAAAGAACTACAGTACATACTGCTCTCACAAAATAACTACAGTACATACTGCTCTCACAAAAGAACTACAGTATGTACTGCTCTCACAAAAGAACTACAGTACATACTGCTCTCACAAAATAACTACAGTATGTACTGCTCTCACAAAAGAACTACAGTACGTACTGCTCTCACAAAAGAACTACAGTACATACTGCTCTCACAAAAGAACTACAGTATGTACTGCTCTCACAAAAGAACTACAGTACATACTGCTCTCACAAAAGAACTACAGTACATACTGCTCTCATGAAAGAACTACAGTACATACTGCTCTCATGAAAGAACTACAGTACGTACTGCATGCTCTCACAAAAGAACTACAGTACGTACTGCTCTCACAAAAGAACTACAGTACATACTGCTCTCATGAAAGAACTACAGTATGTACTGCTCTCACAAAAGAACTACAGTACATACTGCTCTCACAAAAGAACTACAGTACGTACTGCTCTCATGAAAGAACTACAGTATGTACTGCTCTCACAAAAGAACTACAGTACATACTGCTCTCATGAAAGAACTACAGTATGTACTGCTCTCACAAAAGAACTACAGTATGTACTGCTCTCACAAAAGAACTACAGTACATACTGCTCTCATGAAAGAACTACAGTACATACTGCTCTCACAAAAGAACTACAGTACATACTGCTCTCATGAAAGAACTACAGTATGTACTGCTCTCACAAAAGAACTACAGTACGTACTGCTCTCATGAAAGAACTACAGTATGTACTGCTCTCATGAAAGAACTACAGTACATACTGCTCTCATGAAAGAACTACAGTACATACTGCTCTCATGAAAGAACTACAGTACATACTGCTCTCATGAAAGAACTACAGTACATACTGCTCTCACAAAAGAACTACAGTACATACTGCTCTCATGAAAGAACTACAGTACATACTACTGCTCTCACAAAAGAACTACAGTACATACTGCTCTCACAAAAGAACTACAGTATGTACTGCTCTCACAAAAGCAGACACATGAACACCTATACCTGCATGCCTATGTAGCCTATGTGTTCAGCAACATGATACACACATACAGACATAGACACACACACACACACACACACACACACACACACACACACACACACACACACACACACACACACACACACCACACACACACACACACACACACACACACACACACACACACACACACACAGTCTGCTGGATGCCAAGAGCAGCACAAAAATAACCACACCATCGATTCTGGAGCCTGAGCTTCACAGTGCTCATGTGCCACCACTGTTTTTAACCAAGTGAGGGGGAAAAGGCAGTCCAATGCACAGAGAGGAGAGGAGGAGGAGGAGGAGGGAGGAGGAGGAGAGGAGGAGGAGGAGGAGAGGGGAGGAGGAGGAGAGGAGGAGGAGGAGGGGAGGATAAGGAGGAGGAGGAGGAGGGAGGAGGAGGAGGCGGAGAGGAGGAGGAGGAGGAAGAGAGGGGAGGAGGAGGAGGAGGAGGAGAGGGGAGGAGGAGGAGGAGGAGGAGGAGGCAGGAGGAGGAGAGGAGGAGGAGGCAGGAGGAGGAG
Organism: Poromitra crassiceps; assembly: GCF_964638095.1. Lineage (NCBI taxonomy): Eukaryota > Metazoa > Chordata > Actinopteri > Beryciformes > Melamphaidae > Poromitra > Poromitra crassiceps. The sequence goes on along the minus strand of NC_139627.1, from coordinate 52,940,559 downwards.
GAGGAGGGGAGGAGGAGGA
>NC_139627.1:52932829-52937829 GCF_964638095.1 Poromitra crassiceps | reverse complement strand
TGCATAAGAAGATGCTCTAACCCACCCGTGTGTTATGGTCCTCTCTCATCTGGAAACACTGCTACACCTGCATAAGAAGATGCTCTAACCCACCCGTGTGTTATGGTCCTCTCTCATCTGGAAACACTGCTACACCTGCATAAGAAGATGCTCTAACCCACCCGTGTGTTATGGTCCTCTCTCATCTGGAAACACTGCTACACCTGCATAAGAAGATGCTCTAACCCACCCGTGTGTTATGGTCCTCTCTCATCTGGAAACACTGCTACACCTGCATAAGCTGGTTATGATGATGGTCCTCTTACTGATGGAGAACTCATGTTTTAGGTGAGGCAGAAAAGAAGAGAGGGTGTTACAGTGGAATGAGGTGGGGGGAGTCCACATGATAATTATGCCAATTGCCAAATACAAAACGAAGTATTCACAAAAGACAAGATGCCTTTCCCACCCACTTCTTCCCTATACCTTCCTTTCAAGAGTTTCCGTTATATACGTTTGTATTGCCGCCGCTGCTTCAGCATCTGATGAACTGTAATGAAGTCTTTGCAGAGGGCTTTTAAGTTGAAACGACAGATACAGGAAGTGGCGACACCCGGCTGAGGCGAGAGGGAGAGAGAGAAGGGAAAGAGAAGAAGAGAGAGAAAGGTAGACGTAACTAGCAAACCTTAAGTGAGATAGATTTTACATTCGCAATGTATTCTCTATTGATGTTCATGGACAATTCATTATTATTAATATTAACTTCAAACCAATGTGGGCCGGGGCGTACATTTGGGGAGGCATTGAGAGAGCCCCATTTCTTTGATTACGGTCTTTTTTTTTTACTTTGGTACTTCCTGCTACAATAGGTGTCCCCAGAACCCCATTTTGCCTTGATGACAAATTCAAAACAGACGACAGTGAGGAGCAGAGTGAACTGAGGGTACAGATTGTACATGACAGTGAGGAGCCGAGTGAACTGAGGGGGCAGATTATACATGACAGTGAGGGGCAGAGTGAACTGAGGGGGGCAGATTACACATGACAGTGAGGAGCAGAGTGAACTGAGGGGGGCAGATTACACATGACAGCGAGGGGCAGAGTGAACTGAGGGGGGCAGATTACACATGACAGCGAGGAGCAGAGTGAACTGAGGGGGGCAGATTATACATGACAGTGAGGAGCAGAGTGAACTGAGGGGGGCAGATTATACATGACAGTGAGGAGCAGAGTGAACTGAGGGGGGCAGATTACACATGACAGTGAGGGGCAGAGTGAACTGAGGGGGGCAGATTACACATGACAGTGAGGAGCAGAGTGAACTGAGGGGGGCAGATTATACATGACAGTGAGGAGCAGAGTGAACTGAGGGGGGCAGATTATACATGACAGCGAGGGGCAGAGTGAACTGAGGGGGCAGATTACACATGACAGTGAGGGGCAGAGTGAACTGAGGGGGGCAGATTACACATGACAGTGAGGAGCAGAGTGAACTGAGGGGACAGATTACACATGACAGCGAGGGGCAGAGTGAACTGAGGGGACATATTACACATGACAGTGAGGAGCAGAGTGAACTGAGGGGACAGATTACACATGACAGTGAGGAGCAGAGTGAACTGAGGGGGGCAGATTATACATGACAGTGAGGAGCAGAGTGAACTGAGGGGACAGATTATACATGACAGTGAGGAGCAGAGTGAACTGAGGGGGCAGATTACACATGACAGCGAGGAGCAGAGTGAACTGAGGGTACAGATTACACATGACAGTGAGGGGCAGAGTGAACTGAGGGTACAGATTACACATGACAGTGAGGGGCAGAGTGAACTGAGGGTACAGATTACACATGACAGTGAGGGGCAGAGTGAACTGAGGGTACAGATTACACATGACAGTGAGGGGCAGAGTGAACTGAGGGGGGCAGATTACACATGACAGTGAGGGGCAGAGTGAACTGAGGGTACAGATTACACATGACAGTGAGGAGCAGAGTGAACTGAGGGGACAGATTACACATGACAGTGAGGAGCAGAGTGAACTGAGGGGGGCAGATTATACATGACAGTGAGGGGCAGAGTGAACTGAGGGTACAGATTACACATGACAGTGAGGGGCAGAGTGAACTGAGGGGGGCAGATTATACATGACAGTGAGGAGCAGAGTGAACTGAGGGTACAGATTACACATGACAGTGAGGAGCAGAGTGAACTGAGGGGACAGATTGTACATGACAGTGAGGGGCAGAGTGAACTGAGGGGACAGATTATACATGACAGTGAGGGGCAGAGTGAACTGAGGGGACAGATTGTACATGACAGTGAGGAGCAGAGTGAACTGAGGGTACAGATTACACATGACAGTGAGGAGCAGAGTGAACTGAGGGTACAGATTACACATGACAGTGAGGGGCAGAGTGAACTGAGGGGGCAGATTACACATGACAGTGAGGAGCAGAGTGAACTGAGGGGGCAGATTACACATGACAGTGAGGAGCAGAGTGAACTGAGGGGGGGCAGATTACACATGACAGTGAGCAGCAGAGTGAACTGAGGGGGGCAGATTATACATGACAGTGAGGAGCAGAGTGAACTGAGGGGGGCAGATTATACATGACAGTGAGGAGCAGAGTGAACTGAGGGGGCAGATTACACATGACAGTGAGGGGCAGAGTGAACTGAGGGGACAGATTATACATGACAGTGAGGAGCAGAGTGAACTGAGGGGGGGCATATTACACATGACAGTGAGCAGCAGAGTGAACTGAGGGGGGCAGATTATACATGACAGTGAGGAGCAGAGTGAACTGAGGGGGGCAGATTATACATGACAGTGAGGAGCAGAGTGAACTGAGGGGGGCAGATTATACATGACAGTGAGGAGCAGAGTGAACTGAGGGGGCAGATTACACATGACAGTGAGGGGCAGAGTGAACTGAGGGGGGCAGATTACTAGGGGTGTCACGATACACTCAGTTCACGATACGATACGTATCACGATACTGGGTTCACGATAACGATACGATACGATTTTAACAATATTTTTTTAAACTTGAATAATGACAATATATGACTGGAAAAGTAGTATTTTATTTGAAATGCACAAATACAAAACATGCTGTTGTGGGAAATTGTTATTACAATAACAACTAGAAAAAACATGAGATTGGAGATAAGGCTTATCTTGAAATAGAATGAGTTACACCGTCACTTAGATTTACTTTGAACTAAAAGGTTTCTCAGCAGTATAAATTCTCATTATGCATCTTCAGTTTTTCTTCAAACTCAAACAACAAGACTTTTCTTAGTCTATTTTTTATGCATCTTCAGTTTTTCCTGTCAAGTAAACAGTTTTGCCAGAAACTCAATTGAATGGTTTCTCTCCTGTATAACTTCTCATGTGTCTCTTCAGAGACTTGTTCAACTGAACTACTTTCCACACATTGAACTTCAACAAACAAAGACGTTTCTTTGTCTATTTTTGATTTTTGATTTTTTTTTTTTTCACGATATGAGATTTCATCTCAACGATACATATCGTGACGTTTTACTATCGCGAAATTTCGTGGGACGATATATTGTGACACCCCTACAGATTACACATGACAGTGAGGAGCAGAGTGAACTGAGGGTACAGATTACACATGACAGTGAGGGGCAGAGTGAACTGAGGGTACAGATTACACATGACAGTGAGGGGCAGAGTGAACTGAGGGTACAGATTACACATGACAGTGAGGGGCAGAGTGAACTGAGGGTACAGATTACACATGACAGTGAGGGGCAGAGTGAACTGAGGGTACAGATTACACATGACAGCGAGGAGCAGAGTGAACTGAGGGTACAGATTACACATGACAGTGAGGGGCAGAGTGAACTGAGGGTACAGATTACACATGACAGTGAGGGGCAGAGTGAACTGAGGGTACAGATTACACATGACAGCGAGGGGCAGAGTGAACTGAGGGTACAGATTATACATGACAGTGAGGAGCAGAGTGAACTGAGGGGGCAGATTATACATGACAGTGAGGGGCAGAGTGAACTGAGGGTACAGATTATACATGACAGTGAGGGGCAGAGTGAACTGAGGGGGCAGATTATACATGACAGTGAGGGGCAGAGTGAACTGAGGGTACAGATTACACATGACAGTGAGGAGCAGAGTGAACTGAGGGTACAGATTACACATGACAGTGAGGGGCAGAGTGAACTGAGGGGGGCAGATTACACATGACAGTGAGGGGCAGAGTGAACTGAGGGGGGCAGATTACACATGACAGTGAGGAGCAGAGTGAACTGAGGGGACAGATTACACATGACAGCGAGGGGCAGAGTGAACTGAGGGGGGCAGATTATACATGACAGTGAGGGGCAGAGTGAACTGAGGGTACAGATTACACATGACAGTGAGGGGCAGAGTGAACTGAGGGGGGCAGATTATACATGACAGTGAGGAGCAGAGTGAACTGAGGGGGCAGATTATACATGACAGTGAGGACCAGAGTGAACAGATTACACATGACAGTGAGGAGCAGAGTGAACTGAGGGGGGCAGATTACACATGACAGTGAGGAGCAGAGTGAACAGGGGGTACAGATGGCTAAGGTAAAAACAAAAGGTGTCTGTTATCACGCAGCACAATGATCAGATCATGGTTATAATGGTTGTCATTGTCAAGGTGCTGTGGCTCGCCCCCCGGCCACTCCCTACTACTGTACTTCAATCTGTGGATTTGATACTAAGGGGCTCCTTACACGAGGACAGTTTCTGAAAGAAACGACACAATAGCGTTTCCTTCACACCTTTTCCTTCACACCTTCTCCCTGTTTACATGAGCGCTGTTGAATTTTTAAAACGCCGTAATGTACATGCCAGGTCGCTAGGTGGCAGTGTGATCACCTTATTCTTTGCCCATACAAGGACGCTTACTGCATGACGTAATTTCGCTTTAAACGCGGAAGTAGAGTACACTTTCCGCAGTCATTTAGACTTGCCAAAAAGCTTTTTTCAAGCTTAAAA
>NC_139627.1:52847829-52927829 GCF_964638095.1 Poromitra crassiceps | reverse complement strand
GTGAATTTTCATTTTGGGCAACTATTTGTTTAAACAATGTATCATTAATCCCTATTTCAGATTCTAATAGCGCCCACTAATATGGGCTGCGCCTGGCGCTAAGCGCTATTTGAAGGCCAGTGGGACGATAGAGCCCAGGGTGTGTGCACTGAACGAGATGACTCAAATTCATAATTTCCTCCAAGGTTTGAATATAGAGGAGCAGATCCATATGCAGATGTTTCAGCCCTTGGCTTTAATCAGTGTACTCTCATGATGGATTCAGTGCGCCGATGGACTTGGAAAGCTTTTGCAGTGGCAAGGCGCCAGAGATCCTGACAGACTGGAGGTTCTGGAGATCATTCGGGGACACTGCTGCCGGGACACTGCCGCGAGCCATTTGGTTCCTGACTGAGACACTCCTAGTGAGAGCTGTGTTCCCATTCCTGGCAAGGAGTCAAGGTTGATCAAGGTGGGCGTTTGGAATCCGACAAGGATGCACGGTGTCCCCTCTCATATTTGTGATAGTCGTGGACAGGATTTCAAAGAGCAAGCCGTGGCCTAAAAGTGTCGACTTCAGAGACACTGGAGTACGCTAGCTTTCTGCTGTTTGCAGATGATACAGTATCGTCATTGCACTATTATCTTTTTTTAAACTCAAGACAACTTAAAGGAGAATTTCGGGTTTTTTTTTCCAACCTGGACCCTATTTTCCCACACTGTAGGGACTCATCGTGACATATTTTTTTCAAATTGGTCGAGAACTCACCGAGATAGCCTTGTTTACAGCTTGAGCAATGTGCTCAAACAACTATGCAGTGTAACAACACAGGGCAATCCTGCACCGCATCGTCAATACACGTTCACTAATAAAAACTGCTTGGGGACGGCTCAAACTGTCAATAGTGTCTGGCAACATGGAAACGACTCTATACATGAATTCTCCAGACAGAGAAAATGGGCGTGAACAGGCGAGGAGAGAGATAGAGAGAGAGAGAGAGAGAGAGAGAGAGAGAGAGAGAGAGAGTAGCAGGGAAGCTTGCACTGTGTCAACACGGAGGATTTCACCTCTCGTCAACAGCGCTGTGCTGTGCTTCTTTCTCTCTCTCTCCCCTCGCCTCTTCATACGCACATTTTCTCTGTCCGACAGTAAACCCCGGAGAATAATATTCATGTATAGAGTCGTTTCCATGTTGCCAAACACTATAATGACAGTTTGAGTCTCCCAGCGGCAAACCAAGCAGTTTTATTAGCGAACGTGTATTGACGATGTGGTGCAGGATTGCCCTGTGTAGTATCACTGTGTAGTTGTTTGAGCACATTGCTCGAGCTGTAAACAAGGCTATCTCGGTGAGTTCTCGACCAATTTGAAAAGAATATGTCACGATGAGTCCCTTACATTACACTACATTACATTACGTCATTTGGCAGATGCTTTTATCCAAAGCGACTTACAATAACACATTTTTGTCAGCAATAGAGCAATCAACTATGCAACACAGTCTATGACAACTACAACTTCTGTAAGGAATAGTGGTACCAGTTTAGTTTAGGTTAGTTTAGATTTTTTTTTTTTTTTTGAGAGAAAGAAGTTAGTTCAAGAAGGGCCCAGATGGAGCCTGAAAAGGTGAGTCTTTAGTCTTTTCCGAAAGATCGGCAGTGATTCGGCCGTCGTGACCGAAGGTGGAAGCTCGTTCCACCATTGAGGTGCCAGGGACGAGAAGAGTCGCGAACGGGATGAGCGACTTTTGAGCCCCCGTAGCGAAGGAGGAGCGAGGCGTCCTGCACTGGTGGAGGAGCGGAGGGAACGGTGAGAGCTTTGGACCCTGACCATAGATTGTAGGGGTGTTGGAAAAAATCGATTCACCTAAGTATCGCGATTTTTAATGTCACGATTTTTTGAATCGATCTTTTATTCCAGAATCGATAATCGCAAAAAAAAAAAAAAAAAAATTGGGTGCCCGCAGTCAGGCCACTCACTGAACAGCAGGCCAGGCGCCACCTACTGGTTTACTAGTGGTTTTATTACTTTATTAGTTAGTCTGAAGTAATAATTACACTTCAGGGTTAAAGTGGGTGCATCTCATTGTAAAATTGGACTTCAAACGGCCCAAATCTGGCTTCAAACGGCCCAAATTGGGCTTCAAACGGCCCAAATTTCACGCGCGTCGGCCCATATCGGCCTGGCCTGCTTGGTATCTAATGCCCGGCCTGAATTATGATCCCAATCCGCCCCTGTTTTTAACTATATCGCCCAGCCCTACTCATGATATAATATACAGTCTCTAGTGTATGATTCAACTTTTCCCATGTTCTAATCTACGGTAGTGTAAAAAAGCAAGCAAACTGAAAAAAGAAAAGAAAAAAAGAAACAAAAATCGCAATAAATCGTAATATCGAATCGCAATAATCGTAGAATCGCAATACTTAAGAATCGCAATATAAATCGAATCGGCACCCAAGAATCGTGATAGTATTGAATCGGGAGATAAGTGAATCGCCACAGCCCTAATAGATTGTAAGTACAGAGGGGCTGTCTGGTGTACTGCCCTGTAGGCCAGAACCAGTGTTTTGAATTTAATGCGTGCCGAGACACATACAGTGTGGAAAATAGGGTCCAGGTTGAAAAAAAATGAAATTCTCCTTTAAGTGTTGATAACCCTTGGCTTATACTTTGGCAGGGAATTTAATATGTGGCATTTAAAATAGTTCATAATTTTCACTTTTTTTTTCTTTTTTTTTTACTTTGCACCCGTTGATCCATGAGTGTTAGACTTGGGACAAGATGCCAAAGAAAAAATGTGCTAATCATGTCAACACGCCCATGCCGCCACAATCTAGTGAGAATTGGCAGAGCAGAGAGTAAGGGACACCAATGCAGTTATAACTGAAGACTTTACACGAGGAATGCAAAGAAAGTAACATAGTGTCCTTGCAGCAAATAAATAAATATAGCCTATATAGCAAAGGGCTGTGCAATAAAATCGAGACGGCAATATATCGCGATACCTTTTTCCGCAATACTGTATCGATATTTCAGAAAAATAATGTGATATATCGCCAGATCGATTTTTTTGCACAGCCGTCTGTTCAGTGACACAATAAGAATACTTTTTATTTCAGTGCGTTCAGTAACACACTCAACACTCAGTAGTTTTGACTCAATTTGTCCACTAAGCTATCAATATAAAGTGATGTATATATTATTACACTACCTGGGTGGTACACAGCGAATTTACTTTTCAGTAAATTTTGTCAAGTATTGCAATATATCGCAATATGTATTGTATCGCAACATATCGTGATACAATCGTATCGTGAGGTCCTTGCCAATATCCAACCCCCAGTTGACTTGCTTTAGTTTCACTCAATTCCTAGATGCCTATGGGATTATGATTCTGTGATTTGATCACATTGACACACTCACTAACTGAGCCAGGATCGCCTGATATCGCTGTTTAACTTCATACTACATCAAATACACAAAAAGGTCTGTATGAAGGCATGCATTAGTTTCTGACTCTGGGAGTGGAGTCACACACATTTTTAGGCTATGCAATGTGATCTAATTTTGATAACTAATGTTTATGTCTATATATTTCATGTCTCTATTGTTTCAATTCCATTCACTGAGCCTCCCCTGAAAAGTGTTTAAAGCCCCCCTGGGGAGGCCCGCCTCCCACTTTGAAAACCTCTGCTATATCTAAAACCAGTGCTGTGATATTTGTTCATATATTGAGGGATTCAGCACCTATAACATTACATTACATCCTTTAGCAGACATGTTTTATCCAAAGCGACGTACAATAGCGACCCAGTATCAGGAAACGGAAGTCGCCTCAATCAAGTAGCATATTAAGATGAACTTCTCACACTAAGCTCTGATTTGTGTGAAACCAACTGATAAGCAACACTACTGTCTCTTCAAGACTGTGTCCAAGCTCACATGTGAGCATGTGTCCCAAAGTCCCAACATCCTACTGTACAAAATAACTCCAATGGCACCAGAGTCTACAGCAGTGGGTCTCCATATCCTCCATGGCACCAGAGTCTACAGCAGTGGGTCTCCATATCAAGATTCAAGATTCAAGATTTTTATTGTCACTCCTACAAGTATCACGTGTGAAATTATTGTGCTGTGGACTCCGTTTACAACATAGTGCAAATAGTACAAATATAACAAATATAACAGGGCATATGGGTGCAAAACAACAAGAGACACAACAAGCATAAGGCAGTATAGTGATAAGACAAGTCAGAGACAGTGGCATATTCACTGCACATAGGTGCACGTGTCGGGTGCATACTTTAGACGTGCTTAAACATTTTAAATTCTGCGTATTTGACATACAGGTGCAAATAACATATTCCTTATTAAACATACAATTAAACTCGGCATTTTAAATTCGGCGTATTTGGCATACAGGTGCAAATAGCATATTCCTTATTAAACATACAATTAAACGTTAGACATACGTAATGGTAGCAGCTACAGTACGGTACAGTGCGGCTACTACACTATTTGTGTATGTTAAGGAGTCTCGTGGCCTGCGGGAAGAAACTGTTCCTCAAGCGATTTGTGCGTGCTTTCGGAACCCTGTATCTTCTCCCTGAGGGTAGCAGGGAGAACAGGCTGTTGTGGGGATGGTTTGTGTCTTTGATGATCTTCAGGGACCTCCTGAGGCACCGCTGTTTATACAGTTCATGCAGATCTGGCAACTCACATTCTGTTACGTGCTGTGCCGCGCGTCTCACTCTCCGTAGCGCCCTGCGGTCCATGGTGGTACAGTTCCCGTACCAGGTGGTGAAGCCGCCAGTCAGCAGGCTTTCAATGGTGCCTCTGTAGAAGTCCGTAAGGATTTCTGGCCTTAGCCCAAATTTCTTCAGGCGCTTGAGTCCGTGTATTCGCTGTTGGGCCTTTTTGACGACAGTGGCGGTATGGCCGGCCCAAGTCAGGTCCTGGTGGATATTGACTCCCAGGTACTTGAAGCTGTCCACCCTTTCCACCACTGTGCCGTTGATGGTGATTGGGGGGTGTGCGCCATGGCACCAGAGTCTACAGCAGTGGGTCTCCATATCCTCCATGGCACCAGAGTCTACAGCAGTGGGTCTCCATATCCTCCATGGCACCAGAGTCTACAGCAGTGGGTCTCTCTATCCTCCATGGCACCAGAGTCTACAGCAGTGGGTCTCCATATCCTCCATGGCACCAGAGTCTACAGCAGTGGGTCTCTCTATCCTCCATGGCACCAGAGTCTACAGCAGTGCAGGTCTCCATATCCTCCATGGCACCAGAGTCTACAGCAGTGGGTCTCCCTATCCTCCATGTCACCAGAGTCTACAGCAGTGGGTCTCTCTATCCTCCATGGCACCAGAGTCTACAGCAGTGGGTCTCTCTATCCTCCATGGCACCAGAGTCTACAGCAGTGGGTCTCTCTATCCTCCATGGCACCAGAGTCTACAGCAGTGCAGGTCTCCATATCCTCCATGGCAACAGAGTCTACAGCAGTGGGTCTCCCTATCCTCCATGTCACCAGAGTCTACAGCAGTGGGTCTCTCTATCCTCCATGGCACCAGAGTCTACAGCAGTGCAGGGCTCTCTATCTTCCATGGCACCAGAGTCTACAGCAGTGGGTCTCCATATCCTCCATGGCACCAGAGTATACAGCAGTGGGTCTCTCTATCCTCCATGGCACCAGAGTCTACAGCAGTGGGTCTCTCTATCATCCATGCACCAGAGTCTACAGCAGTGCAGGTCTCCATATCCTCCATGGCACCAGAGTCTACAGCAGTGGGTCTCTCTATCCTCCATGGCACCAGAGTCTACAGCAGTGGGTCTCCATATCCTCCATGGCAACAGAGTCTACAGCAGTGCAGGTCTCCATATCCTCCATGGCAACAGAGTCTACAGCAGTGCAGGTCTCCATATCCTCCATGGCACCAGAGTCTACAGCAGTGGGTCTCTCTATCCTCCATGGCACCAGAGTCTACAGCAGTGGGTCTCTCTATCCTCCAATGGCACCAGAGTCTACAGCAGTGGGTCTCTCTATCCTCCATGGCACCAGAGTCTACAGCAGTGGGTCTCTCTATCCTCCAATGGCACCAGAGTCTACAGCAGTGGGTCTCTCTATCCTCCATGGCACCAGAGTCTACAGCAGTGGGTCTCTCTATCCTCCATGGCACCAGAGTCTACAGCAGTGCAGGTCTCCATACAGGGCTCCAAACTCGTTTTTTTCCAGGTAGCACTAGTGCTACCTACTGTTTCATTAGGTAGCACAAAAATAAATTAGGTAGCACCATATTTTTTGATGTGAGTTAATGAGTGAGAAGACTGTGATTTGATCATGACAGTTGGGCTTTTGGTGAAAGGAAGAAGAGGACTCCTCAAGCACCCTTGAGGAGTCTTTAGGAAAACACCTCTACCTTTAGTATGAGAGAAGAGAAATGGACTTAGGCAATAACTATAAATTGCTGGTTTTGATGTTTCACAAGTTCTCTCGCAAAGTCTTTGGCTGTTACTTATATGTTGTTGTTTTTTTTAACTATAGCCTGCTAATCACTATTTAATGTCCCAGGAGATGAGTCTAGTAAAAGGGACAGCAGCTTCCACTTGCATGGAAGGATATTTTTTGACAGTGCTACATGTGGTCTTTTCAGGTAGGTATGCTCTTGAGGTACAGTGACTAACTTGTACAGTTGTCATATTAGTGTATTATCAGCATTTTAATTTGTGCTTTTGCCATTTAAGTGGATAGTTGATAGTCCTCTAGGCTATTAAATGTTTTGTTATTATTTGTATTTTTTATTTTTTTTTGTCTTTTTGTAGTGTTATTTTTCCCATGAAGTGGGAATGAAATGAGTCTTGCACTGAAAGCATATCCTACATAGGTGAACAGCAGTATTATCAAAGATCAAATTGGAGTCTCTTAAGTATGTGCTTTTGTGGCAAATTGATTCCCAGATACCTCATTGATTTCAGCTCCCAATTAATATCATATCTTTCTCTAATGGCTTGGTCTGGCCTATAATTAACTCATTCACTGCCAATATCTGACTGGCATTTTTGGCACAGGCCAAGTATTTCCATAATGTTTGGTCATCTTTCAAGACCCACAGTAAATTCTGTACTAGGACTACAGTGATGTCCAATACCTCGAAATGAAGATCTAAGTCTCTACTTTCACCCCCAAAAAGAAAGTTAGCTTTTAGCATGTTCTGTACTCTACTTATAACCCTTTTTATACACCCCATGTTCACCAAAAAAGCCTGTCTGGGAAGAGAAAAGGGAGAAAAAAGCATTTTTGTAAAAGGGCACAATCTCAGGCATAACTCACTCTCAATTCTTTTATTTTGAACTGTATTGACATCAGACATGTAAATATTATTCGTTAGGACACAAATGACAAAAAAAAAAAATATATATATATATATACACACATGAAGTGCTTTTTTTTTACATTCAACAATACAGTTTACTCGGTGTGAGTGTGCAGACAGACAGACAGACAGACAGACACACCGACAGACAGACAGACAGACAGACAGACAGACAGACAGACACACACACACACACACACACACACACACACACACACACACACACACACACACGATCCCCCTTTTAGATTTCTAACCCAACATAGGATAAGCAATAACCACGCCCTGTGGCGCTGGGTTTGGCCAGGAGCAACACTGGAGGGCGAGCAGCCCAGCGATTTCATGAACCAACTGAAGAGCTCTTGAGAAGGACAGCGGGCTGCTGTGAGTGCCTTCTGCCCGCTGCTGCCTAGCTGTTCCTGTGTTTATTTTGATTTGTTCTGGTACACCGTCCTCGTCCATGTCTCCCTGTCATATCTATGATCGTTCCCGTTTTCCCCTCGGCTATTCAACACGTCCTCACCGCCCTCGCAAACTGATCGATCATTTCCTCATTCCTCCGATGATCAAACACATCTCTTGATCACTTTCTCCCGTTTTCTCCTGGCTGGCACAGAGGAAGGCGACTCCAGCTCGGCGTTTCAATGGCGTTTCTCCTGTCTGCACAAGGAAGCGTAACGGTACGTGCACATCTACAATGGCACGGCGGCTTGCCTGCTGAAAAAGCCGCTTTGACGCTGCATCTTGATAGGCTGTCTTGCTGTATTCTCGATTCTGATTGGTCCATTTCAACATCGCGCTGGAACCGCCCCCAGCGTTTCAGCGTTTCACTGTCGCAGACTAGAGGCGGCTTCTCTCCGAGCGGCTTCACGCTCGCGGGGCGGGACTAGGGCGGGACCTTTCGTTGAAGCTACCCAATGACAGCTCTTCCTACACATTTCCTCCCCGCACCCTCCTGTGTACAACGTTTCTACAGGCTACAGCTCCAAGCTGGAAGCTGGTTTGCACGCCCACAAAACGCTGCGACACAGCGGAAAAGCGAATTTGCCATTGTAGATGTGCACGTACCGTTACCCGTTCTCTGCTTTCCCTCTTGCTCAATTTCAAAACAACAGCTGCGGTATGTGTTTGATCGCGTGCTGTCGGCTACCCTTTGAAGGCAGGGACCTGTGTCTGTGTGACAGGCTGGGCAAGTGTTTGCTGCAGGCGCTGCACCAATAAAAACAGCACAGAGGCACGCGCAGGCAGACGGGGAGCAGAGGGGACAGAAAGATGCGATCTGAAGCAGGCGATTGGTTGGGGGGGAAAAAAATATTATCCTCTCTCATTCTCCCAAGTCGCACGAGTGCGACCTGATTGCAAATTAACTCGCACATTTTGAAATTAGGTGGCACATGCGACCTAATAGGTCGCACTTTGGAGCCCTGTCTCCATATCCTCCAACGCTTATTCAGCTGAGCTCCTCAAACAACATGAACACTTCTCTGAGTGAATACCAAACACCGTGGACTGTCGGCTCTGCCCACGCTGACCCTGTGAAGCACCATGGCACCCGGCACAGGCTCCACCATCAGCGATGAACATTGATATTGTAATCAGTTGATCCTGGGCCCATTCTTTTTGACATCCATGGCCAATGAACTAAACCCTGGCTGATGCCAGCAGTCACAAAACACTCCGACGAGGCTGCCAGGCGGGGAACTCTGAAGCCCAGAGAAATCTGGCCCAGTCTTTGTTTGTTTGCCTTACCTCTAACTAATGAGGAAGGTTACAGTAGGGTTGTCATGATACTATCATTTCTATTTCGATACCGATACCCAGGAAAATATCAATACTCGATACCATTTACGATACCACGGGAAGGGGGGATGACGACACATCAAGAGGCATAAAAATAAAGTTAGACAGATGGACGGACAGACGCACACTTCTCCATAATCTAGGCCTGATAAAACCTTGAATTTAGACGGCAGATTACCGCTGCTCTATCCATCAGCCTATCAGAACACGTTTCACTTGTTGAAGCAACAGATACCCACCAATGATAGGGAGGGAAACAATATTTTTCATAAAAAGAAAGCACCGATGGTATCGAAACTGTTGCAAATGAGTAGTGTATCCATTTCAAATGTTTAGATACTTATCGATACTATCGATACCTGTTGCAAAATGTGTATTGAATCCGATTCAAATTTTCAGTATTGATACTTTTCGATACTATCGATACTTTTGACAACCCTAGGTTACAGTAACACTTGAAGCCAGGCAGTGAGACCTCACATACGTTTTATAAGTCTATATATGAAGAGTTCATTTGCAAAAACAGGTATCTCCGTTTTGACTTTTTATCATTTTATTTTATATATTGATGTATTTATACTGTAATTAATTTATTTTTGGGAAATTCTTATTATCAATCATAACTAAAACATATTCATCTGATAATTTTCACATAAATCACCTCAATAATGTTTTCTATGTGCACTCCAGGGAGTATCAAACAGATGTTGTTTGTTCATTTTAAGAATAGCGTTTACCTGTTTTTGCAAATTAACTCTTCATATGTATCTTATATTTGAAAAACGACACGCATTATAGGGCACGCACGGTGAGGAACAATGTTGTATATTAAGAAGGTGTGACCAGACACCAGCTGATCCAATTTAAAGTTGTTCACCGTCTTCATTATTCCAAGCATAGGTTACACAAGATATATCCTTCTGTCTCGGCACTATGTGATAGGTGTCGGGTGTCAGAGGGCACACTGTCCCATGCTTTTTGGTTTTGCCCTTCACTGTCCCGATTCTGGGCCAAAATATTTGACTGGTAATCTAAGGCCTACAAAATAACCCTCCAACTGGAGGCAGAACTCGCCGTCTTCGGCTGCTCGGAGTCCTCTTTGCTCCTCCCAACGGCCGTGCAGCAGTCTCTGACACAGGGGATGACTGTTGCCACAAAACTCATTCTGAAGGAATGGAAGTCCTCCTCTCCACCTTCTTTTCAGCTGTGGCTGACGGACATGGTCTCGGTTTGTGCGTAGGGAGAGACTCAGGTTCCAAAGGACTAATTCATTGGGGAGGTTTTTAGTTGTCTGGGACCCGTTCCTTTTGACGAGGTTAAAAATGACAAGTGACTCACCCGGCCGATTGTTTATGGACTTGTAGTTTATGTCCACTTGTAGTGGATCCTATGCACAGTATCTTTTGTAAGCAGATAGGCATTTTACGTGACTGGTAGCACCACTTTGCAAAGTTGGAAATGTATGTTTGTTTGTTTTTTGTCTTCTTTTTCTTTTCCCCTTTTCCTGTCTCAAGCCCTGTTCGGAATCGGTCCCTATGACAGAAATAGTGGACTATTTAGTGTGTCGCCATTTTTTTTTATTGTGTCCGAATTCTAAACTGTTAATTTGATTCACTATTTAGTCCACTATAAAATACCCACAATGCACAGCGATTTCTAGTGAACAACGAATGTACCCTACATTTTCCCCGGTATACCACAATGCAATGCGCTTGTCTTTACTGAATCTGTGTAGTGTCCGAAACTCATTTTAATCATTCCCCATATAGTTCACTATTATGATAAACACTATATGGGAATAGTGAGTGAGTGAATGATTTTGATTTCGAACGCGGCTTTTGGTGTTCTTGTTTTTTGTTTTTCATCTTCTGAAAAACCATAAAATAAAATATTAGGGAAAAAAATAATGTGGTTTGATCGTGTTATGAGATTATTATTAATTATACATCTCAATAAGTATTCAACCAGTTTGGGCACATTGTGTGAATTATAGAAACTAGAAACAGAGCGCGCTCCTTTCTGGCCTACCGTGCCTCATCCTCCTTCCTCTCCTCCTCTGCATCGCTCATTCCGACCGTAGCTCGTTGGTTTTCCCTGGAGCTCTTGCCCGTTTCGCGGGCTCGCAGATGCACACGCCCGGCCTCGCCCGCTGCGCGGGCTCGCCTGCTCAGCTGTTGAGCAATTGTGCGCCACGCTGGCCCACGATCTGCTCTCCAATTATAGTGTGGTGAGATGCAAAAATGGACCTTCCTTGCACATTTAAAAGCTACGTTTCAACTTAAATTATGCACGGCTACACTACGCACACAGCTATTAGGGATTGATTGGCTATATGTGTTGATGATTGGTTGACAGGAGGAACTACACTACTGCCCAACCCTAGCACATTCTCTCTCTCTCTCTCTCTCTCTCTCACACACACACACACACACACACGCACACACACTGAGACACACACACACCCATGAGACGCACACAAACACAAACAGACACATCCCCCACCCACAGAGAACTCACTGATAGCCTGATCCATTTCCTGCTTCCATTAGAGGCGGCTCTAGATTATGCAATTCATCCCAAGGCTATCATCCACCTCTATCAATAATAAACATCTCCACCAAACTAGTGCTATATCACCCACCTCTATCAATAATAAACATATCCACCAAACTAGTGCTATATCATCCACCTCTATCAATAATAAACATCTCCACCAAACTAGTGCTATATCACCCACCTCTATCAATAATAAACATATCCACCAAACTAGTGCTATATCACCCACCTCTATCAATAATAAACATATCCACCAAACTAGTGCTATATCATCCACCTCTATCAATAATAAACATCTCCACCAAACTAGTGCTATATCATCCACCTCTATCAATAATAAACATCTCCACCAAACTAGTGCTATATCATCCACCTCTATCAATAATAAACATCTCCACCAAACTAGTGCTATATCATCCACCTCTATCAATAATAAACATCTCCACCAAACTAGTGCTATATCATCCACCTCTATCAATAATAAACATTAGGGCTGTGGCGATTCACTTATCTCCCGATTCGATACTATCACGATTCTTGGGTGCCGATTCGATTTATATTGCGATTCTTAAGTATTGCGATTCTACGATTATTGCGATTCGATATTACGATTTATTGCGATTTTTGTTTATTTTTTTCTTTTATTTTTTCGTTTGTTTGCTTTTTTACACTAGATTAGAACATGGGAAAAGTTGAATGATACACTAGAGACTGTATATTATATATCATGAGTAGGGCTGGGCGATATAGTTAAAAACAGGGGCGGACTGGGATCATAATTCAGGCCGGGCATTAGATACCAAGCAGGCCAGGCCGATATGGGCCAACGCGCGTGAAATTTGGGCCGTTTGAAGCCAGATTTGGGCCGTTTGAAGTCCAATTTTACAATGAGATGCACCCACTTTAACCCTGAAGTGTAATTATTACTTCAGACTAACTAATAAAGTAATAAAACCACTAGTAAACCAGTAGGCGGCGCCTGGCCTGCTGTTCAGTGAGTGGCCTGACTGCAAGCACCCAAAAAAAAAAAAAAAAAAAAATAATAATAATAATAATAATAATAATTTGCGATTATCGATTCTGGAATAAAAGATCGATCCAAAAAATCGTGACATTAAAAATCGCGATACTTAGGTGAATCGATTTTTCCCCCCACCCCTAATAAACATCTCCACCAAACTAGTGCTATATCACCCACCTCTATCAATAATAAACATCTCCGCCAAACTAGTGCTATATCATCCACCTCTATCAATAATACACATCTCCACCAAACTAGTGCTATATCATCCACCTCTATCAATAATAAACATCTCCACCAAACTAGTGCTATATCATCCACCTCTATCAATAATAAACATCTCCACCAAACTAGTGCTATATCATCCACCTCTATCAATAATAAACATCTCCACCAAACTAGTGCTATATCATCCACCTCTATCAATAATAAACATCTCCACCAAACTAGTGCTATATCATCCACCTCTATCAATAATAAACATCTCCACCAAACTAGGGCTATATCATCCACCTCTATCAATAATAAACATCTCCACCAAACTAGTGCTATATCATCCACCTCTATCAATAATAAACATTAGGGCTGTGGCGATTCACTTATCTCCCGATTCGATACTATCACAATTCTTGGGTGCCGATTCGATTTATATTGCGATTCTTAAGTATTGCGATTCTACGATTATTGCGATTCGATATTACGATTTATTGCGATTTTGTTTATTTTTTTCTTTTATTTTTTCAGTTTGTTTGCTTTTTTACACTAGATTAGAACATGGGAAAAGTTGAATCATACACTAGAGACTGTATATTATATATCATGAGTAGGGCTGGGCGATATAGTTAAAAACAGGGGCGGACTGGGATCATAATTCAGGCCGGGCATTAGATACCAAGCAGGCCAGGCCGATATGGGCCAACGCGCGTGAAATTTGGGCCGTTTGAAGCCAGATTTGGGCCATTTGAAGTCCAATTTTACAATGAGATGCACCCACTTTAACCCTGAAGTGTAATTATTACTTCAGACTAACTAATAAAGTAATAAAACCACTAGTAAACCAGTAGGCGGCGCCTGGCCTGCTGTTCAGTGAGTGGCCTGACTGCAAGCACCCAAAAAAAAAATAATAATAATAATAATAATAATAATTTGCGATTATCGATTCTGGAATAAAAGATCGATCCAAAAAATCGTGACATTAAAAATCGCGATACTTAGGTGAATCGATTTTCCCCCCCACCCCTAATAAACATCTCCACCAAACTAGTGCTATATCATCCACCTCTATCAATAATAAACATCTCCACCAAACTAGTGCTATATCACCCACCTCTATCAATAATAAACATCTCCACCAAACTAGTGCTATATCATCCACCTCTATCAATAATAAACATCTCCACCAAACTAGTGCTATATCATCCACCTCTATCAATAATAAACATCTCCACCAAACTAGTGCTATATCACCCACCTCTATCAATAATAAACATCTCCACCAAACTAGTGCTATATCATCCACCTCTATCAATAATAAACATCTCCACCAAACTAGTGCTATATCATCCACCTCTATCAATAATAAACATCTCCACCAAACTAGTGCTATATCACCCACCTCTATCAATAATAAACATATCCACCAAACTAGTGCTATATCATCCACCTCTATCAATAATAAACATCTCCACCAAACTAGTGCTATATCATCCACCTCTATCAATAATAAACATCTCCACCAAACTAGTGCTATATCATCCACCTCTATCAATAATAAACATCTCCACCAAACTAGTGCTATATCATCCACCTCTATCAATAATACACATCTCCACCAAACTAGTGCTATATCATCCACCTCTATCAATAATAAACATCTCCACCAAACTAGTGCTATATCACCCACCTCTATCAATAATAAACATCTCCACCAAACTAGTGCTATATCACCCACCTCTATCAATAATACACATCTCCACCAAACTAGTGCTATATCATCCACCTCTATCAATAATACACATCTCCACCAAACTAGTGCTATATCATCCACCTCTATCAATAATAAACATCTCCACCAAACTAGTGCTATATCATCCACCTCTATCAATAATAAACATCTCCACCAAACTAGGGCTAGCCTCAGAGGATGCCAGCGGCACCGCCCGTCACGTTCCACTTCTGATGCTCGGCCTGGTCGACGTGCCGCGTTCGCTCGCTCGCTCTCCTCTCCTCTCCGCTGGAGAAGCCCCAGGCACAATATTTACTCGTGCCTTCTCGCAATAATCAGTGCCCGTCTTTATCGACTCTGACAGAGACGTCTCAAAGGTAATGGCAGTGGCAGACAGCACCTGCCGCTCCTGACGAGAGACAGGCTCTGTCGTCCTCGTCCAAGACTCTTCTGTGTCTCTGATGCACCCTCGTTTGTTCCCTCTGCTACTGTAGCCGCTGCTGCAACTAGAGCCGCAACCATTCACCGATTCATCGATTAGTCGATCGACAGAAAAATAATCGACAACTATTTTGATCATCGATTCATCGTTTTGAGTAATGTTTTAAGTGGAAAAAAAAGTCAAAATTCTCTGATTCCAGCTTCTTAAATATGTGAATATTTTCTGGTTTCTTTACTCCTCTATGACAGTAAACTCAATATCTCTGGGTTGTGGACAAAACAAGACATTAGAGGATGTCATCTTGGGCTTTGGGAAACACTGATTGAAATCTTTTCACCATTTTCTGGCATTTTCTGGACGAAACAACGAATCGATTAATCGAGAAAATAATCGACAGATTAATCGATAATGAAAATAATCGTTAGTTCCAGCCCTACCTGCAACTAGGGTTGTCAAAAGTATCGATACAGTAGTATCGAAAAGTATCAATACTAAAAATTTGAAATGGATACAATACTCATTTGCAACACTTTCGATAGCATCAGTGCTTTTTTTAAATGAAAAATCACTGATTCTTCCCTCCCTATCATTGGGTATCTGTTGCTTCAACAAGCTAAACGTGTTCTGATGGCTAGAGCAGGGCTAATCTGCTGTCTAAATTCAGCTGTTCCAATTGATCAGGCCTAGATTATGGAGAAGTGTGCATCTGTCCGTCCATCTGTCTAACTGTATTTTTATGCCTCTTGATGTGTCGTCATCCCACCCTTCCCATGGTATCGAAAATGGTATCGAGTATCGATATTTTCCTG
Source organism: Poromitra crassiceps (assembly GCF_964638095.1). Lineage (NCBI taxonomy): Eukaryota > Metazoa > Chordata > Actinopteri > Beryciformes > Melamphaidae > Poromitra > Poromitra crassiceps. The sequence goes on along the minus strand of NC_139627.1, from coordinate 52,911,900 downwards.
GTTTCAAAGTAGAAATTATAATATCGTGACATCCCTATTTTCTTTCAACTAAACTACTCCCACAGCTGCTAGCTAGCTGCCATGTAGCAATTATCTAGCAGCTAGTGGGTGTAGTTCGGTCTAAAGAAAATAGTTCCTACATGTAACTGCTCATAACAAGGTTTGTGGATTATCTTCAATAACCAGGTCATGATTTCTGGAAAGAGACATTGCTGTGAGTTTTTCAAATGTATGTTATTTGCCGTTTTGAGCATCACAAGCCGAGTGCCATCCAGTTCCATTGTATTGGAGAGAAGGCAGACATCTCTAGGGCCGATATCAGCAAAACTCAGGCAACTAACACAAAACGATGTAGATGGATAAATAACACTACAGGTGAGAGGGAAAATATGTATTTGGGATTTTAGGGTGAGCTGGCTCTTTAAAGGCTCTTTATTGCTTTCACTGAAATCATCAGTCTAAAAATGTGGCTATATCAGGAACCAAACTTGGGTTACACCGGCGTTAATACCCGCTAAGATCAGATCTAAAATGCCGTCTTGCCCAAAAGCCGCGGCCCCGGAGAAGTTTCAGTTTCACTTTTGTTCTCGCTCCATTTCAGCTGGCCCGTGCCACACTACCCAAGACACGGAGAAGCAGGCCCGTGCCACACTACCCAAGACACGGAGAAGCAGCCAATGTCAGCAAGGGTCGACGGAGGCAAAGGAAAAGAAAAAAGTGCCCGAAGCAACAATAGATCCCGGAGGAGCATCGTCGTCGGAGTGAAAAATCTGCTCCGAGCTCCCGACACAATGTTGTGTTCCTCAGACCCCACGGACACAGCGGTGTCAAGCGCTGTCTGGGTAAGTGACAAACTCTAATCCCGCCAGGCGTCGGTGTCATGTTTGTGAACGCCGGTCCGGTCCTGATGAGGGAAAGGGGAAGATACAGACAGAGGGAAGATAGAGGACTTCGGCAAGGGTGAGCTATTTGGAAGGGGAGAGAGAGACACAGACAGAGAGTGATGGAGAAGAGGGAGAGGGAGAAGGAGAGAGAGAGAGGGACTTTCTGTGACAAGGCAGTGGGAAAGCAAGATGGAGGGAGATAGCGTTGGAGGGAGAGAGCAGGAGGTGGTTGGCTTATGCTACAGCTCTTTACCCGCTTGGCAGTCTCCTCTTGATTAGGGCCTAGCCCGCCAGGTCCCGGAGGAGTCTCCCCAGCCGAGGACGCGGGAGACGAGCTCCTCTGTAATGGTGTCTGACAGGCCAGCCAGAGCCACAGAGGAGCTGACACAGATGCTCCGCTCCTGGGGAGAGAGAGGGAGAGGCCCGGGCCCAATGCCTCCTCAGCTCCGCCATCTCCCTCCTCCGCCTTGACTGAGTCAACGTGACAGCAGGCAACTTGGAGCCAAAATGTGCTATACATTATGTATACTGTATGCATTACATTATGTATACTGTATGCATTACATTATGTATACTGTATGCATTACATTATGTATACTGTATGCATTACATTATGTATTCACCTTATTCACCACGCCCACTTTTTATCTCTTCCGCGCTACTCGCAATTGTATTTGTTCTTCCGGTTCAGCGCTAGTTGGCGGCCAATTTCAAAACAAAACGTCACTATGAATGACGTTTGGCAACATTCAGAATTAAGCTACACTGCGGCCACCTTCAGTCACATGTTCATAGCGTTACTGCTGCGAGGAGCCGATGGCTGTACCCGGTCGACATTTAACGTTAGTTACAAAAGCAAGTCGATAGAGTTTTCTCACTGCCAGTAGTCTGTCCGACCGGTCAGCACAGGCAGCGCTCCCAATCCTCGCTGCTCATTAAATATTTCCAAATAGGCGTTATTCTGATCAACTGGTCACATATTTGGAATGTTCTCATCCGAAAAAATATTAAAACTTTGTAACAGTGTGGGGGTTTTTTTGCTTGAAAACAGCTTTTTGGCAAGTCTAAAAATGACTACGGTAGGTGCCATCTACTTCCGTGTCTAAAACGGAAAGACGATTACAAAATGACGTCATGCAGAAGCGTCCTTGTATGGGCAAAGAATAAGGTGACACACTGTGTGTATACAGTACATGTTGCAATGATGTGTCTTGCTTCTACAGCCGAGCCTCATCTCTGTTTTCTTTCTGAATGGCGATCAGCTAATCACAACCTAATGTGTTCATATATACACTGTGTTCATATATACACTGTCCATATTTCACATGAAATGGCTCTCAGAGGGTCTGTGTGACGTAGTCCAACTGAAAACACACATTGCTCTGACTGAAACAGGGTGGAGAGGCGGGACATTGAGATTGATTTGACGGTTGGAAAGTGGGCGTGTCTGGGATTAGGAACTGGAGTTGACGTTGGCCAATCCCGGCGCTTGATTGCTGTGAATCCCACTGCACACCGCAAATAATGTATTTAATTTGACCGGACGAATCTGAAACCTACCGGTCACATTTCAATAACAGCCCATGTGCAAACAAAATATAATGTCAATGCAGCGCTGTGGAGTGCGTAGTTGCTGGATGGCTCACTGCACGAGTCTCAGGTCAGGTGACCAGGAGGCTCACTGCACGAGCCTCAGGTCAGGTGACCAGGAGGCTCACTGCACAAGCCTCAGGTCAGGTGACCAGGAGGCTCACTGCACGAGCCTCAGGTCAGGTGACCAGGAGGCTCACTGCACAAGCCTCTCCGGTCAGGTGACCAGGAGGCTCACTGCACAAGCCTCTCAGGTCAGGTGACCAGGAGGCTGTCTCCGGGCAGACTGCAGTTTCCAGGCCAAGGCAGAGTGCGCCTGCCGGCTTGGGGTGTCGACTACGATATTCCTGGAATGTGAGTTTAACGAGCAAGTTACATGTCCTGTACATGTCCACATTAAATGAAGACATTACTTTTGTATGTTACATACTTATTGGCCAAGTATATTAACATTTATGGGCTAGAAAATTCTGCCCATGTAGGCCATGATGTGTAGGCACTAGGCACTGGCAGCCATCTTGCCTGCACAGAATTTTCTCTAAGCCATGAAGATTGATTGACAGCTGTCATGTGGTGATATGATTGGTTGAAATGGGGTAGACATTTGATAGTACAACCTGACATCAGCAAACTGTAGGTGCCTGTTATGAATGAACTCTTGATGAATCAATTTTTAATGTGGAAAAAACTGGGGGAAACCCAAGAAATTAGATTTTTGTGATATTTTCTTTGCATACATTGTTAAATAGCTGCACTGTATAATTAACCAGGGATGTGATTTAAAATAGAAAAATAAATAATTGTTCATATCATATCATAATTTTTCATTCAGAAGTTTGTCTCTCAGCCAATATCCACAAAAGATAGCAGCTCAATTCACAACACAACACAACACAATGCCAAAGGTCAGCTCTGACTTAATGATTTCCAGCAAGCTGTTTTTGAAATGTACCTGCTGCAGTCTTTTATTTACTGCAATGTTACTGTTAGCAGTTAACGTTAGCACTACATAATCAAGTGTAAGCACATCTACAGTACTGCAGTTTCATGTTACAGTACCATTAGTACAACTATGAAGGTACTAGGGCCGCCTGTGACGATATGCTTATCTCCTGATTTAGGGTTAGGTTAGGTAATTCAACACTATCACCATACTTGGGTGCCGATTCGATATGTATCGCGATTCTTAAGTATTGCGATTCGATAGTAAGATTTATAGTGTTTTTCATTTGCTTTTTTAACACTAGACTGTATATGAGTCATATTTCCAAAAACAATGCACGTCACATGTTAGTCAGTCTTTCTTTGATTTATTTCAGCAGCATCATTAATACTGCATATAAAAATGGTACATAAAATGTACAATGTACACACAGGTGTGTAGATTGACCTGGATATGAAGTATCCGTAGCGCAAAATAATATGTTAAAAAAATATACATAAAAAAGAAAAATAATAATAATAATAATAATAATTTATTTATATCGATTCTGGGATAAAAAGATGGATTCAAAAATCAGGAAATAAAAACAAGCTAGATAATCGCGGAAATCAAATTCCCCCCCCACCCCCCCTGGAACGTATAGCACATTCATGTCAACAATGTTCCATTCAGATTGTCTCAAATACGCAACTCCTCCACTAGCACTGGCTTTTTCTTCACCTGCCCAAGCTCATGTATTCAGAAGAGAAAAAAAGGTGGGCCTCAGAAAGGTGCTTCCAGTGCTGACTCTTCTTGCTGATTTTAATTGGTACATTTGTCATGCTAAGATAGGAGGTGGGCGCTCTGCCCCGCCAGAGAGGCCTTTGACAGGAGAAACCCAGGAGAGCTCCAGCCGGCCTTCAGGGTCTGCAGCTCTCCTACATGCACGTGATCAACCAGCAAGAGGAGCACATTATGATGGGACAGATTGGACAAAAGCAGATAAGACAGAGGATGGAAGAAGTGGCACGGAGGCCGTATCGGAGGTAGGGTTGAAACAATAGGAGTATTAAGAGACGTGCAAAGGACTGGGAGACGAAAACAGTCCATTAGTCTATCTTATCCTAATATGGGAACATGTTAATTTGTTTTGCTAGATTAACAGATAGAACGGGAAATGGACTGCAATGCATTTATATAGCGCTTTTATCCAAAGCGCTTTACAATGTGCCTACATTCACCCATTCACACACCGAGGGCGGCCAGCTGCCACGCAGGGTGCTGGTGGCACAGCCATCGGGAGCAATTTGGGGGTTCAGTGTCTTGCCCAAGGGCACTTCGACATGCGGACTGAAGGAGCCGGGGATCGAACCACTGACCCTCTGGTTGGTGGACGACGCGCTCTACCTCCTGAGCCACAGCCGCCCCTATATAGATATATTATATTTACCCCTAACGCCATCAGCACTAGCAGCATTGTCAAAATTCCGCTATTTTTAAAGGAATTTCTGGTATTCTTTGAGGCCCACAGCGAGGAGGAAAGACATGCAGCAAAACGCCAGATTCAAAACAGCAATGTTCACAGTATGCACTGCACTCTATGGCCAGCTCAGTCACTAGGCTTCCCTTCACATAACTCAGTTTAAAAATGTGTAACTATAATAAGTATTCTCAAAAATGTGTCATGACATGATGATGCTTCTAGAAAGCATATGAAATGTACACACGTTTTCCCATCATCTGGCAAAAAAAGTGTCGCTTTGAGAACTTTTGGAGCTCGCAATTTCTCTCTGTTTTGGTTTAGGCATCAGCAAAAACTCATTACGTTTAGTGACTGATAAGGCGACACACTGCTGATTAGGGATTCGGCGATTAAAATAGTTTAATCTTGCAAACATCATTTGGTTAATTTACACATTTCGGTGTGAGCAAAAAAACATCCTTTTTGGTACTACTTAAGAAGATGCAGAGCTAAAACTGCTCCTCCAGGGTAAATGACTTTCTAACCAACCAACCAACTCTGAGACAAACTGTTTCAAATCTACAATATAATAGAAAGATCATGTAAAAGATAAGTGATTTTTCCCACTCGAGGCGTCCCAAAGAGCAGGGCAAAGCCATTCACCTTTGGTTCTGCGGCCTCGACTTCCAAATGGCCTGGAGGGCCCTGCTGGAGGATCTCGTCATGACCGCTTGCGACTGTATGAGATTCTGGAACAGATCTCCTGAATCAGATGTTTGTGTTGCAGCACTAGCAACACGCTGAGGAAGGCCGTTAGGCTGAAACGTCCGTGTGTTGTACCTGGTGAAAAGCTGGAATAAACCTAACGAAAGGACATTTTTGTGTGCTGGCTCTCCTTCTCCTAAGCAGCACTATCAAAACCAGCGTGCACTTACAGTATTTCCACAACGTGTGACAAATGACCCCCATATCAGGCTGGCGTTTGTCACGTTTGTCACCTCCACAACCCCTGATGAATGCTCATCATGGTCTTGGCCAGGGTCGCACACAGTCACAGTCCCCCGCCGCGCCCTTTTATCTGGGCCTGTATCAAGGAGGGAATCCAGCATTATTCAGAAAGGCCGGCCCAGGCAGCTCACATGGCCCTGGATAAAAGGATGATAAATGAATGCAAATATATGGAACGAGGTCTGCATCAGGAACCCTCTGATGGTGTCCTGACCACCTGGGACTCTGTGTGTGTGTGTGTGTGTGTGTGTGTGTGTGTGTGTGTGTATGTGTGTGTGTGTGTGTGTGTGTGTGTGTGTGTGTGTGTGTGTGTGTGTGTGTGTGTGCATGTATGTGTTAGTGTGTGTGTGTGTGTGTCTGTGCGTGCATGCGTGTGTGCGTGTGTGTGCGTGCACGTGTGTGCATGTGTATGCATGTGTGTGTGTGTGTGTGTGTGCGCGTGTGTGCATGTGTGTGCATGTGTGTGCAGGTGTATGCGTGTGTGTGTGTGTGTGTGTGTGTGCGTGTGTGTGTGCGTGTGTGTGCATGTTTAATAGTACGTAGGTATTTCGAGTATTAGTATACGGATGTGACAGTGAATTTGTCTGTGTGTCTGTGTGTGTGCATGCGTCCGTGCATGCGCGCGTGTGTGTGTGTGTGTGTGCGTGCGTGCGTGCATGCGCGCGTGTGTGTGTGTGTGTGTGTGTGTGTGTGTGTGTGTGTGTGTCTGTGGGGGGGGGGGGGGGGGGTGAGAGAGAGAGAGAGGGAGAGGGCGGCTCACTTGTGTTTCTGGGTGTTTGATGGTGCATAAGCCTTTGCGTTTGTGTGTCTTTGAGAGTTTCTACTAAATCATGTTCTGAGCAACTCACGGCGCGCAGTGCAAAGAGAAGGACACGGTGCCCTTCCACACCCTCCCATCAGCATCACACTGTACGAAGCCACATTAGGCTGGTCCCTCTGTGAAGTGCTGGGAGCCTGGCCAGTGCAGCCATCACAGCACTAACATTAGGCTGGTCCCTCTGTGAAGTGCTGGGAGCCTGGGCAGTGCAGCCATCACAGCACTAACATTAGGCTGGTCCCTCTGTGAAGTGCTGGGAGCCTGGGCAGTGCAGCCATCACAGCACTAACATTAGGCTGGTCCCACTGTGAAGTGCTGGGAGCCCTGTGCAGTGCAGCCATCACAGCACTAACATTAGGCTGGTCCCTCTGTGAAGTGCTGGGAGCCCTGTGCAGTGCAGCCATCACAGCACTAACATTAGGCTGGTCCCTCTGTGAAGTGCTGGGAGCCCTGTGCAGTGCAGCCATCACAGCACTAACATTAGGCTGGTCCCACTGTGAAGTGCTGGGAGCCCTGTGCAGTGCAGCCATCACAGCACTAACATTAGGCTGGTCCCTCTGTGAAGTGCTGGGAGCCTGGGCAGTGCAGCCATCACAGCACTAACATTAGGCTGGTCCCTCTGTGAAGTGCTGGGAGCCTGGGCAGTGCAGCCATCACATCACTAACATTAGGCTGGTCCCTCTGTGAAGTGCTGGGAGCCCTGTGCAGTGCAGCCATCACAGCACTAACATTAGGCTGGTCCCTCTGTGAAGTGCAGGGAGCCTGGGCAGTCCAGCCATCACATCACTAACATTAGGCTGGTCCCTCTGTGAAGTGCTGGGAGCCTGTGCAGTGCAGCCCTCACAGCACTAACATTAGGCTGGTCCCTCTGTGAAGTGCTGGGAGCCTGTGCAGTGCAGCCATCACAGCACTAACATTAGGCTGGTCCCTCTGTGAAGTGCTGGGAGCCTGGGCAGTGCAGCCATCACAGCACTAACATTAGGCTGGTCCCTCTGTGAAGTGCTGGGAGCCTGGGCAGTGCAGCCATCACAGCACTAACATTAGGCTGGTCCCTCTGTGAAGTGCAGGGAGCCTGGGCAGTGCAGCCATCACAGCACTAACATTAGGCTGGTCCCTCTGTGAAGTGCAGGGAGCCCTGGGCAGTGCAGCCATCACAGCACTAACATTAGGCTGGTCCCTCTGTGAAGTGCTGGGAGCCTGGGCAGTGCAACAAAAAGAATAAAAACTACTCGCACACCGCAGAGCTCCTTTTCTCCAGATTGATTGTTGCAACGCGTTTCGAGCTACATGCTCTTCATCAGACCAGCGTGTATAGAGAAAGTGACGACAGAGCGTGTATAGAGAAAGTTGGGAGTAGGGATGTTCATCAATTATCGAAAATCGATAATTGATCGTTAAGGAATTGATATTCGATCATGTGGAATTTTGATCGATTATTATTATTATTATTATTATTATTAATTTATTTATTTTTGCGGACTAGGTTTGGGTGGAATTCGTTCCTCCTCGCCCCACTCCATTGCACAGCCGACTAACGTGAGGTGGAGCTTCATATAGTCTCTAGTTTTCTGGCTGGGCACGGGCCTTTGTGCCAACAAAACTGTTTTAAACATGGGGAATTCACACCGGCATGCGCCGGGGACACAAACAAACGCACCCGGCGGTCTGCGGACCTCAGTGAGGCTCAGGCCTGTTGATTTGACTCTGTGCTGTCAGCTAAGCTGGAAGACGCCGATTGCCTTACATCATGTAACCTGACATGTAACATGTTTGATTACCTGGCCACAGCGCTAGTTAGGGCTGGGTATCGAGTTTCGATACTTACTTGGCACCGAAATGGAAACATCGATACTAAGGGGTATCGAAGCCTCCCTTGTCAATCGATACCAATTTTCGATACCAAAACAAAACAGCGTCATTGAGCCTATAAGCATGCGACATGCTTGCACGCCGCGCTCTAATACGGCTGGTGATTGGCTGTCATGTAGAGGCATGCAGGAAACGTTACGCCCACTTTAGCCGGTGTGTTTGTTGTGCCAGGCGTGCGGTGCGGATATAGTATACAAGAAGTTAGCCACTCAAGCTACTCCTATCCTGGAGTACCATATGGCGAAGATGATGAAAAGCAGGAAAAGAAACAGAAACAACACGGACTGGTTTCCACAGATAAGAGAAATAATTGAGAGGTGGGTCAGCTTACCGCAAGTTAGCGGTTATCAGATCCCTCAGTCTGACAATCCATGCATCTGGCTGTGAGTTGTAGCTAGCAGATCGTTTAATTAATTGCCGCCGTAACGTTATGCGCAAGCGGGCATTGTGTATTTTTAGCAACTCGTTAACAAACGCTGATGTCATGATAGTTTGTTGAATGTAAATGCGATTCATTTATATTGATTGGCTAGTCAGTGAATGTGTGAAGTGGAGCTGTCTCGTCAGATTTGACAAGAATGACGTTCTGTTGCAGCAGTGAGCATTAAACACTGATCTGCAACACTAGCGTTAATGTTTAATTAATTAGCGTTAACGTTATGTGCAAACGTTATCGCCCATTATGTATTTTTAGCAACTCGTTAACAAACGCTGATGTCATGATAGTTTGTTGAATATAAATGGGATTCACTTTGTGCCATTGGCTATATTGATAGGCTAGTCAATGCTCAACTAGTCTTCCATGCATGAAGTGGATCCATCTCATCAGTTTGGACAAGAATAGAGTTCTGTTGCATCAGTGAGCATTAAACCCTGATTTGCAACTCTCTGTTTTGCACTGAAAACTATTCCACTGATTTATTTGTTTTACATTTCTTTCCTTTGTAGTACTTCCAATATTTTTTGTAGGGACGGCAATACGTTTAGAGAACTTAAAGTTATGTTAAATACAGTAGGTTTTATTTTTTTCTGCTGTAAAACTTAAGATGGGGGGAAAACTAAAGATTTGTAAAATAATTTCAATGTGTAATGCTGTTTTATTTTTGTTAAAATGGATTTTTCTAAAAATTGGTATCGAAAAAAGTATCGTTCAGGAACCGGTATCGAAATCCAAGTATCGAAACGGTATCGATATCGAAAAATTTTGAACGATACCCAGCCCTAGCGCTAGTGTCTGATATTCTTACTACACAGCGGCATCGACATTATAGCTGGCCGAGAACGCGCAACGTTATTACCAGACCAGAGTAAAAAAATATATATATATATTATTATTATTACGCTATCGATAATCGATAATTGATCGTTAATTTTCCCGATTTTCGATTATGGAAATTGTTCAAAATGAACATCCCTAGTTGGGAGCGTGACGACAGAGCGTGTATAGAGAAAGTTGGGAGCGTTAGAGAAAGTTGTGCACTCGTGCGCCAAGGCAGCGCTGGCGTCCCACAGCTGAGCTAACGTTGTTTTCAATCTGCTTAATTCATTGCATATTGCGGGCGGACCAGCGTGCTAACGTGTTAGCTGGTAGCTATCAAGCTAGCTCCAGCTGCTGAGCTAACGTTGTTTTCAATCTGCTTAATTGCATATGGCGGGCGGACCAGCGTTTTTCCAGCATTTACTTTCTGTCTGCTCCTTGTGCCCGGCTAGCAGAGTAAGTCCAACGTGCCAGAAAACCACAAAATAAACAATGATGCTGATGATGCTGATAAGAATTTAATTATATTAGGGATATATGATTCAGTTTCAGTTGTTCTAGCCTCATAGTCTCGTAGCCTATATGGGCGACTGAAGTTTATTTATCCACCTTTTTTTAGATAACAGCACGATGTGAGAAAACTGCCTCAGGAATGAGTTTATCCATTTTTCTGACCAGTGACCACTACAGCACTGCTCCACAGAAAATAAAGAGCTGCATGACGTTTATAATTGATGAACGGTAGTTTCATTTAACACAAGACAAGTCATGTTACACTTCCTTTTTTTAGGCTACATTTTCCCCTCCAGATAACATCCCACTCCGCAATCATCCTATGAGAAACATGATATGTGCAGGCTTTACCACACCGGCCATATGCTAGGTTTCCACCTAGCCTTGTTTTTACTTACTTCAGATAACAAAAACAATAATACAATAATTCTCAAAGATATGTGCCAGTGGGAGTCGGGGGTGATGTAGTGACTCGCCCAGTTGACCTGTCATGGACCCCTTGCATGTGATCCCATGATGCACAACATCTCTCATCAGCACATGAGCACACTGCTGCTGCTGGTAGCCCCACACTGCTGCTGCTGGTAGCACCACACTGCTGCTGCTGCTGGTAGCACCACACTGCTGCTGCTGGTAGCCCCACACTGCTGCTGCTGGTAGCTCCACACTGCTGCTGCTGGTAGCTCCACACTGCTGCTGCTGGTAGCTCCACACTGCTGCTGCTGGTAGCCCCACACTGCTGCTGCTGGTAGCCCCACACTGCTGCTGCTGGTAGCCCCACACTGCTGCTGCTGGTAGCCCCACACTGCTGCTGCTGGTAGCCCCACACTGCTGCTGCTGGTAGCCCCACACTGCTGCTGCTGGTAGCCCCACACTGCTGCTGCTGGTAGCCCCACACTGCCAAGTTGGTTACAATGACCATACAGTAGTGATGCGCGGGTCAGGGTTTTTTAAGGCCCGCCTCCAACCCAACCCGTCATTGGAGCCAGCCCGCCCCGCCCGGCCCGTTCAAATATCTGAAAATTCCGAACCCAGCCCAACCCAGCAGCCCGCAACGGCCAATTTAATGTAATATGTCTCCGGACTCAGGAGGAGCACAGCAGAGCTTCCAAGGTGTGCAAAGTGGGGCTACACGATATTGGAAAAAACTGACATTGCGATATTCCCCGCCCCTGCGATATATATTGCGATATGAAAAAATACAGATTTTCACCAGATTACCAGAATAGCTCTATTTTAAAGAAAATAATACTTCTAGAATGATTGGGATGATTTTGTAGAGGAGTCCATCTGATTTTGGAGGGGAAATTAGGTATTTTAATGTTTCTCAACCACTGGGCTGTCGCCTACTGTAGGCCTCAGAGCGTCATCTATCAGGGTGCATACACATTTTGACCAATGGATTTCCATGACTTAGGCTACATACTAGGGATGGGCATTTCTAGCAAAAACACTATTCGAAATTCGCTGGCCAAAGTCGACTTTTAATCGAAATTCGAAAAAAAAAAAAAAGTAAAAAAAAAAAAAAAAAAAAAAAAAAAAAATCAAAATTCAATAATTTTTTTTTTTTTTTTTTTTTTGAGTGAAATGTTGCATTGTCTCCCCTGATTCTAAGTATAGTCGAATCGCTTGGTTTGAGCAAGTAAAACAATTTTTATAAGCATTTTAAGCAAGGTTTATGGAAAAATGAATGGCGGATGAAATCCCATGAAGAGAGGTTGCTTATAAAAATTGTTTTACTTGCTCAAACCAAGCGATTCGACTATACTTAGAATCAGGGGAGACAATGCAACATTTCACTCACACAAAAAAAAAAAAAAAAAAAAAAAATTCAATAAACGAATTTCGACTTTCAATAATAAAAGTCGACCTTGATAATAACAACGATTATTCGAAAATTCGAAATTCGATGCCCATCCCTACTACATACATGAAAAAGTGAGTGAGTTATGACATTCTACTTTAAAATGTCACTAGCCTACACTTCACTTAGTGTAATGCAGCCTTTACAACCAGGGAAAGACAACACCATATTACCATATCCAACATCTAAGACCATAGTCTCATATCACAATATTGATATAGGCTACAATTGATATATTGCCCACCCCTAATATTGAGTGCCAGAATCTACCTCCCAATGATGCTATTTGCAGAAAAACATTAGATTTCATTGATTATAATCACTGCTTTCAACTTCTTTCGTTCTTCTAACGTTTCAATAAATCAACAATGAAACACCCCTGCCACTTTACACACTTGGTCTGACCCCCCGGAAACCCCCTCCAGAAACGGCCAAGTGGTACACTCCGCATCTGCGGAGTTCCGGTTTTTGAGCGCAAGGCTGGCAGTACAGAGAGACGAGGACACATGCAGCCGACCGGTGACAAACAATTAATTCGTGAAAAGTAATAAATATACATTTAATTGCCCAGATATGTCTCTTCTCTTTTTATTTTCACTGACATGTTTTGTGTAAATAAGTCGCTATGTATGATTAACTCTACCGTAACGTTACTGCTATCATGTGATGCAACATCAGAGACTTGAAGGGGAGAGACAGCCGCAGTGATACACGGACAACTTCTCAGTAATCACTTTAGCCTTCGTGTCATAAGTTGCGGTCTTGCTTTTTGGTGTTTCAAGAGTAAATATCTCCACTCCACGGACATGTTGAGTTACAGCAGCCAGCCTGCTGTATGCGAGTGCGCTGCAAACTGTGGACAAGTCCGCCTCCGCAATCACATCGTTTACAGACGGGCTACTGTCAGCAACGCAACATAAGCAACATAAGCAAAAATAATTCAATTGAGCTCTCTGTGCCTGTTTGTTGTGTTGAAGCTAAGCACTAAATGAGTGAGTACAGTAGCGGGGCGTCTCTCTCCTTTGAGAGAACCTCATTTCACTCAGTAGGCTACCCCTAAAGTGAGAGTTTATCAAGCAACATGACGAGTTAATTTGCTTTTGACATCACACGTCCTGCGATGTGACTATCGCGCATGCGCACATTGCGATGACGATGTGTAAACGATATATCGTGCAGCCCTAGTGCAAAGTAGCTAATAACTCTGTCTCTCTCCCCTCTCTCTCTCTCTCTCACACACACACACACACACACACACACACAGACACTCACATGCTGCCATGCGCGACAACAGTTGTAGCCTACTGCTCTGGATGAGTTGCGCGGTTGCTTTCATGTCGGTCTTTCTTCAATTAATCCATGGTCTTCAAAGGGGTAGCAGGTAGAGGTAGGCTAGAGAAACAGTTCTTATTCTTCCCCATTTCTTTTAATGACCTCATGCGCTCTCAATTGGCCATGTTGCAGTAGTAGGCTACTAAACGTAGTAGTGCAGCAGGTGCGCACATGGCTTGCAGATACGGCTTCAGACTCGCTGTCATCACTACCATACAGTATTATGTTTTTCCTTTTTCCTGTGTATCAGCCTCTTTGTGTTTTTATCTTCTGTTTTCATGTTCTGAAAACTGTCGCACACAAAAAGTCACCACATCATATTTGAACTGTAATTGCATAAATGTTCTGGTACCCCAACGTATTTTCCAAAATGGCAAACTGCATCCATGTAGCCCTCCAAGCAGAATTACGTCTGCTATCTAATCTTCTGTGCTAGAAATACTGTACGACAGACAGCAGTGGTTTCAATCCAAACTCATGCTAGATTATTGCAATATTCTGTACTACATTTCTGCCTCTAAAATTGTATTAAGTAAATTAAAAGCAATTAAATACCGCAATCCACTGTGTTGTGTGTGTGTGTGTGTGTGTGTGTGTGTGTGTGTGTGTGTGTGTGTGTGCGCGTCCGTGTGTGTGTGCGCGTGCGTGCGTGTGTGTGTCACTGTGTTGCAGGAATATAGACGAATAGAATCAATTTCAAACCTTCCAGCGGAAACAGTCCTCATTGAATTTCAGACCTGCCACTATTCAGGCACGTCTTGTTTTGAAAGCCTTCCAATATGGCTCCTCAATAAAACACAACAAACACAATGCTATTGATTGTGACAACACGTTATGAGAGCGACCATCGCAGCAAAGCACTGAAAGGTGCCGACTGCCCTGGTGAAACGTGCGTCACGCGCTATCGACACTGTGATCATCTGTGAGCTGATCAAAAGCACAATCATTTTGCTCAGCAGCGCTGAGTGTAAGAGGTGAATGATGAGGGCATATTTTTGCGACTAGTTGTTGCTCGGGCACGACAGAGGTTGTTGCTCGGGCACGACAGAGGTTGTTGCTCGGGCACGACAGAGGTTGTTGCTCGGGCACGACAGAGGTTGTTGCTTGGCAGCATTAGTGACACTGCTTTGTGATGGGAAGCCTTGGCTCCGTCAAGAGTCGGTGTGAGGCCAATCTAATGCATCTTGGCAATGAATAGCCGCCATTGATTCCACAGCATCAACCTCACTTCCTCCTCACACAGCCCCCGCATGCCTCTGTGTGTGTGTGTGTGTGTGTGTGTGTGTGTGTGTGTTTGCATGTGTGTGTGTGTGTGTGTGTGTGTGTGTGTGTGTGAGAGCATGTGTGTGTGTGTGCGTGTGTGTGTATTCTAAATGAGAATCCGCACAGCATTCTTATCACCATTAGCGGTCCTGAATGAGCCAGTCTCCACCAGTGTCGGGCAAGTTACTGAAAATTGGTAATTAGTCACAGTTACTAGTTCTCTCAAAAAGTAATTGAATTACTTTAAAGTTACTAGTTACTTCAAAGTAACTAGTTACTAGGGAAAGTAACTTCTGCGTTACTTTTAAAAGTCTGCTTCGATTTGTCTTATTAATGCACACATTATTTTAGTGTTGCTGTGGCACAGTGTGGGATGAGACATACTGTCAAATTGTATCTATCATTGTACCTGCATGGGATACTTGAACATTTGCTCATTGGGGAGGCTTATAGCCTACTCAAGGTCATTAGTCTCTGGGGCTTATAGCCTACTCAAGGTCATTAGCCTCTGGGGCTTATAGCCTACTCAAGGTCATTAGTCTCTAGGGCTTATAGCCTACTCAAGGTCATTAGGATCTGGGGCTTATAGCCTACTCAAGGTCATTAGTGTCTGGGGCTTATAGCCTACTCAAGGTCATTATCTTCTGGGGCTTATAGCCTACTCAAGGTCATTAGCTTCTGGGGCTTATAGCCTAATCAAGGTCATTAGCCTCTGGGGCTTATAGCCTACTCAAGGTCATTATCTTCTGGGGCTTATAGCCTACTCAAGGTCATTATCTTCTGGGGCTTATAGCCTACTCAAGGTCATTAGCTTCTGGGGCTTATAGCCTAATCAAGGTCATTAGCCTCTGGGGCTTATAGCCTACTCAAGGCCATTAGTGTCTGGGGCTTATAGCCTACTCAAGGTCATTAGCTTCTGGGGCTTATAGCCTAATCAAGGTCATTAGCCTCTGGGGCTTATAGCCTACTCAAGGGCATTAGCCTCTGGGGCTTATAGCCTACTCAAGGGCATTAGCCTCTGGGGCTTATAGCCTACTCAAGGTCATTAGCCTCTGGGGCTTATAGCCTACTCAAGGGCATTAGCCTCTGGGGCTCTGGCTGCAGCTGCGGCGTGTGGAGCATTTTTGCCAGGCAGGGAGGCCTAGTCCTCGGACTAGGTCTGAGGATCAGCAACCAGATAATCTTATGAAGTTGTCTGTTAATTGCATGTCCTAAAGTAGTTAGTAACTAGCCCAGTTACTATTTCAGTAACTGTAATTGAGTTACTAAATTTGAAAAAGTAATTAGTTAGATTACTAGTTACTGCAAAAAAGTAGTTAAGTTACAGTAACTAGTTACTTAGTAACAACACTGGTCTCCACCAAAGCCGACAGCATGGTGGAAACTCTTAGACCTCTTTGCCTGACAGTGATGAGGAGTGACTGATTTTTCTTCGGCCGCAGCGACGGCACCCAGCCTAGGAGGGTCATGTCGAACGAATTAGCGTGATTGATGAAATCAAGACGTGCGCGTCGGGAGGCTTTCCGCACGCGCGCACACACCAACAGAGGAAGATGCACGCGCACACACACCAACAGAGGAAGATGCACGCGCACACACACCAACAGAGGAAGATGCACACACACACACCAACAGAGGAAGATGCACGCGCACACACACCAACAGAGGAAGATGCACACACACACACCAACAGAGGAAGATGCACGCGCGCGCACACCAACAGAGGAAGATGCACGCGCACACACACCAACAGAGGAAGATGCACGCGCACACACACACCAACAGAGGAAGATGCGCGCGCACACACACCAACAGAGGAAGATGCACGCGCGCACACACCAACAGAGGAAGATGCACGCGCACACACACCAACAGAGGAAGATGCACGCGCACACACACCAACAGAGGAAGATGCACACACACACACCAACAGAGGAAGATGCACGCGCGCGCACACCAACAGAGGAAGATGCACGCGCACACACACCAACAGAGGAAGATGCACGCGCACACACACACCAACAGAGGAAGATGCACGCGCACACACACCAACAGAGGAAGATGCACGCGCGCACACACCAACAGAGGAAGATGCACGCGCACACACACCAACAGAGGAAGATGCACGCGCGCACACACCAACAGAGGAAGATGCACGCGCACACACACCAACAGAGGAAGATGCACGCGCACACACACCAACAGAGGAAGATGCACGCGCGCACACACCAACAGAGGAAGATGCACGCGCACACACACCAACAGAGGAAGATGCACGCGCGCACACACCAACAGAGGAAGATGCACGCGCGCACACACCAACAGAGGAAGATGCACGCGCGCACACACCAACAGAGGAAGATGCACGCGCGCACACACCAACAGAGGAAGATGCACGCGCGCACACACCAACAGAGGAAGATGCACGCGCGCACACACCAACAGAGGAAGATGCACGCGCGCACACACCAACAGAGGAAGATGCACGCGCGCACACACCAACAGAGGAAGATGCACGCGCGCACACACCAACAGAGGAAGATGCACGCGCGCACACACCAACAGAGGAAGATGCACGCGCGCACACACCAACAGAGGAAGATGCACGCGCACACACACCAACAGAGGAAGATGCACGCGCACACACACCAACAGAGGAAGATGCACGCGCGCACACCAACAGAGGAAGATGCACGCGCGCACACCAACAGAGGAAGATGCACGCGCGCACACCAACAGAGGAAGATGCACGCGCGCACACCAACAGAGGAAGATGCACGCGCACACTAGGGCTGGGTCGGTTTGAAAATTTTAAAACCGGTTCGATATTGCCGTCTAAACCGGATCGAACCGGTATACCGATTTTTTTTGTAATAAAAAAAAATAAAAAAAATAAGCAGGGCTCCCGAGTGTGGCCCATAACTGTCTGTAGTGCAACTTCAGTCCACCTGATAGCGATAATACACCTCTAAGCTGGTATTGTCAACCAGCAATGATACTGAATAAAAAGAAGCAGGACACCTGTGTAACAAACACACCCTGTATTTATTTCTCATAACTATTCAGCTTAACTTTTCTTCAAACATCAACATAATAAACAAAATAAGACTTTTGCATACTAGTGCAACTTGAGAAGAGGCTAATACGAACAATAGTGCAATCAGAATGGACTGGCAAAAAAAAAAAAAAAAAAAAAAAAAAAAAAATGTTTTTTTCGGTTCGCACGTGATCAAACCGGTTTGGGCTCGTACACCGAACCGAACCGGTAAAACCGGAAATCGACCCATGCCTAGCGCAGACACACACACCAACAGAGGAAGATGCACGCGCACACACACCAACAGAGGAAGATGCACACACACACACACACCAACAGAGGAAGATGCACACACACACACACACACACACCTGCTGCCGTCAGACAGAAGGTACAGGTTACCAAACTGTAAATTGGACAGGTATAAATTTTCCTTTGTCCCACTGTCCATTAAAGCACTCAATAGTAAGAGATAACGCAGACCAACTTAGTACAGCTCATCATGTTCTATTCTTAGGGAAGCGGTGCAATATTTAATAATTTTTCATTTCAACATTTTTCTCTTTTTTTTTGTGGAGGGCTGGTGCAATACTTTACCACTGGGTACGCTTGATGTATATGTACACTGTAGGACTTTAATGTTAATTGTCGTCTGTTTGCACTGTCTATATGTCAATATGTATATGTCTAACGCTGTGTCTCTTGATGCCCAAAAAGAATTTCTCCCAAGGGAGACAATAAAGGCTAATTCAATTCAACACACACACCAACAGAGGAAGATGCACACACACACACACACACACACACACACCAACAGAGGAAGATGCACACACACACACACACACACACACACACACACACACCGACAGAGGAAGATGCACACACACACACACACACCAACAGAGGAAGATGCACGCACACACACCAACAGAGGAAGATGCACACACACACACACACCAACAGAGGAAGATGCACACACACACACACACACACACCAACAGAGGAAGATGCACACACACGCACACACACCAACAGAGGAAGATGCACACACACGCACACACACCAACAGAGGAAGATGCACACACACACACACACACACACACACCAACAGAGGAAGATGCACACACACACACATACACACCAACAGAGGAAGATGCACACACACACACACACACCAACAGAGGAAGATGCACACACGCGCGCCGCACACACACCAACAGAGGAAGATGCACACACACACACATACACACCAACAGAGGAAGATGCACACACACACACACACACACCAACAGAGGAAGATGCACACACGCGCACACACACCAACAGAGGAAGATGCACACACACACACACACACACACACACCAACAGAGGAAGATGCACACACACACACACCAACAGAGGAAGATGCACACACACACACACACACACACACACACACACACACACACACCAACAGAGGAAGATGCACACACACACACACACACACACACACACACACATACACACCAACAGAGGAAGATGCACGCACACACACACCAACAGAGGAAGATGCACAGCCGACTTGACCTCAGCTCCGCCGTACGAAGGCAGGAATGAAAGCAGTGTGACCCTGGCTTCCGTGAGAGCGTGCAGAGAGCCTGAGTGGCCGGCGACAGCAATATCAGTGTGAGATCTGCCCATGAGGAATGGAGCTGTAGTGTCATCTATCCACAGTCCTCTGCTAATGTTCGCTCCAAGGGAAGTACAAAATTGAGATAAAAGCCGGTGACCAATCGAGTGTCAGCGTGGACCCAGTGCCCGGGTTCGGACGGACGACGGGCTGATAAAGGCGTCGGTTCAGAACGTCTTTAGATCTCTGTGGCTCCATTCACCCGCGGGCTGCATTAGCAAGCATGTTAGTCGGGATAAAGCAGGCAGACGTTATGCTAAAATCAATATTGGTCCGACTGGTTTGCTGGTTTTTCATTACAGGGTCTGGCTCGTTAAGTTAAGTATAAGTCATTATCAAGAATAGCGTCATTTCCAAGATTGATGCCGTTAACGAGGGTTTGTCTTGTCAACGGCAGCGTTGGTGATGAATGTGGACAGTATCAGGTGGTCGGGCGAAAGTGGCGTGGGATTTTTCACGAGGAGCTGTAAATTGTGCTCGTGGTATGCGACCCCCCCCCCTCCCCTCCCCCTGGGGTCCAATACATTCTCCAATCAAGTCAATGGACTTCGATCTGGTGGATTATTTAACTCCACACATGTAAAAAAAAAAAAAAAAAAATTCATTTAGAACAGATCTATGTTTGACCACACATGACTTTCCAAGCCAACATAATAGTAACATAAACATAAATGACATGACATGTCCTTGTCCTTATTAACATTATGTGGCATTAAAAAGTAACACAAACAAACCTGTGTAGTCTGAAACTGGACACGCAGATCATCACACACCTTTTTGCAAAGATGTAGAGAGCCAAAGTCGACGTCACCTCCTGCTTCAACATGCGCACCAGAGACCTTTCATATGGCATTTATTTCATTTTGTAAAACGCTTATAAAATAGTTTTACTTAGTCAAACCAAATGATTCAGCTATATTTAGAAACAAGAGAGACCATAGAACATTTCACTCAGACAACAAAAAACATTAAAACAAAATGTGTTTTTTTAATCCGCTAGTTTTTTTTACGTTTTGGCTCGAGTGAACTTTTCTATGGTCCCTCCTGTTTCTAAATATAGCTGAATCGTTTGGTTTGACCAAGTAAAACTATTTGTATACGCATTTTATGAAATGGGAAAATAAATGTCAGATGAAAGGTCTCTGGTGCTGGTCATGTTGAAGCTCTTTGGCTCTCTATTGTCAGTAGGGCTGTGGCGATTCACTTATCTCCCGATTCGATACTATCACGATTCTTGGGTGCCGATTCGATTTATATTGCGATTCTTAAGTATTGCGATTCTACGATTATTGCGATTCGATATTACGATTTATTGCGATTTTTGTTTATTTTTTTCTTTTCTTTTTTCAGTTTGTTTGCTTTTTTACACTAGATTAGAACATGGGAAAAGTTGAATCATACACTAGAGACTGTATATTATATATCATGAGTAGGGCTGGGCGATATAGTTAAAAACAGGGGCGGACTGGGATCATAATTCAGGCCGGGCATTAGATACCAAGCAGGCCAGGCCGATATGGGCCAACGCGCGTGAAATTTGGGCCGTTTGAAGCCAGATTTGGGCCGTTTGAAGTCCAATTTTACAATGAGATGCACCCACTTTAACCTTGAAGTGTAATTATTACTTCAGACTAACTAATAAAGTAATAAAACCACTAGTAAACCAGTAGGCGGCGCCTGGCCTGCTGTTCAGTGAGTGGCCTGACTGCAAGCACCAAAAAAAAAAAATATATATATATATATATATTTTTTTTTTATTTGCGATTATCGATTCTGGAATAAAAGATCGATCCCAAAAATCGTGACATTAAAAATCGCGATACTTAGGTGAATCGATTTTTTCCCCCACCCCTAATTGTCAGTGGTGAGAATGTGCCCTACCCATCATCACCTGTTTGTATTCCAAAAGCTCAAAGCATTGGAAGTACTGATCTAGCATCCTTTCTCTCATGCCAATAGACCCTTTTCACGGGGGCCATTTTGTGTCGAAAAGGCAGGGTAAACACAGGTGCAAGCAAAACACTAATGAGGGTTTCCAACTTCCATGATTGGAATTTGGAAACCCCTCATTAGTGTGTTGCTTGCATCTGTGTTTACCCTGCCTTTTCGGCACAAAATGGCCCCCGTGAAATGGGTCTATTATATTCCATTATAAAACAGCTGCCTAGGTTTGGACTCACATGCGCCCCCATTGGCCTAAAATGTAACTTCACCAGGGATGTCCTGTATTTCACCTCCTGTGTCTCCCTTTGCTCCCTTACTACTACCACCTAAAAAAGGTGAGTAGATCACCAAACCAGTTGATCTAGATTCTTTATGGATGTGGGCCCGGTGGAGCAACCTCACACGACCTTGTACTTACTCAAAATAATCCAGCACATTACGCTTGTTCTAACCCCCTCTCCCTTGTGGAGCGCAAGGTCCACAATCAACACAACATAACCTCCAAAAAACTGAAATCAGTGAAACGTTAAGCGGTCTTACCTTGAAGTCGCAGATACATGTCACCGTGTCCCCAATTCGTAGACACTCCCCATCGAACTTGCATGTGTTGGTGTCGCACAAGAACAGGTCCGTGTCCCGGTCGTCAAAACCTGGGGGACCAAAGCCAACAGGAGACATCATCAGCCCTCCAGCTATCTATGTGACAAATGTTGCATTCGGGGACGTCTCTCTTCAGCCCTCCAGCTATGTGACCCCTGTTGCATTCAGGGACATCTCTAACGAGTGTTTTGCCATGAGTCACGGCTCCCTCAGTGCCGTACACTCTTTGACTGAATGCTATGTATACCTTTAAAAAGACATGCACATCTCTCTGCATCTAGTTTGGTAAAATACCTCCGTTAACACCCGCCTTTGTTAATTACGCATTGTGATCAATTAAATGTGTTGTGTTGAAAAGTATCACAAATGTGTGATGGGCAAAACGAGGCAAACAGATGTGTTGAGAAAGACATTGTTTTCACACAAGCTGCTGTCAGACTAATTATTATTATTTGATGACTTTTGTTCTGAGATGAGATGGGGGTGGGGTGAAGGGAGAAGGGAACAAATTAAATTCGGCAGTGGTGGCCTAAAGGTTAGAGAAGCGAGCTTGTGACCGGAAGGTCGTCGGTTCAATCCCCGCGACCGGCAGGATAAATCTGGGTGGGGAAAGTGAAAAGGCAGCGCTTGCCCCTCCCTCATTACCACCACTGAGGTGCCCTTGAGCAAGGCCCTTAACCCCAACTGCTCCAGTGGAGCTGATCAGTGGCCAGCAGATCAGACTGTGGTTGTACTGGTCAGCTTCCAGGTATGAATGTGTGCGTGAATGTGAACAGGGCACTCCTGAAAAAGAGAGCATTGCTCTCAGTGAGACTCCCTCTGTATAAATAAAGGTAAAAAAAATAAAAAAAAAATACTGACAGGACTCGTGCAAAATGTTCAATAACACAATATTAGATGGTTATGGTGTTGCTGAAAGGCCACACCACTGTGAGGTGGTCTTCAAGGTATCTGCGCTTGTTAGGTCCTTATACCTGGCAAAATGATAACATAATGTACTAGGGATTTGATGATAACCGTGATCAAATTCCTTAGGATAACTGTACGCTTTGAAAAACATGGTAAATACTGTCCATCATCAACCAAACCGTCGCCGAGATGCAAACGTGCAGCCTTGGAGAAATGACTTCAGTGAGTGTATCAATCCTTTCTGGGTCTGAGTTTTCAATATAAAACTTGGTGAAATGACTTCTGTGAGTGTATTAGTACTTTTTGAACATTTCCAGCACATTTTAACAATACCGTGATAATATTGATAACCGTGATCATTTTGGTCACTATAATCGTGATATGTAATTTTCATATCGTTTCATCTCTAAGTACAGGGGGGATCCTCAATATTAAAAAAAAAATATATATAGGGCATTTTTGAAGGAAGTTCCTATTTGTTTGTGTACAATTAGTCTGACTCCCGGGCATTGTTCCTATTTGTTTGTGTACAATGAGTCTGACTCCCGGGCATTGTTCCTATTTGTTTGTGTACAATGAGTCTGACTCCCGGGCATTGTTCCTATTTGTTTGTGTACAATGAGTCTGACTCCTGGGCATTGTTCCTATTTGTTTGTGTACAATGAGTCTGACTCCCGGGCATTGCTCCTATTTGTTTGTGTACAATGAGTCTGACTCCCGGGCATTGTTCCTATTTGTTTGTGTACAATGAGTCTGACTCCCGGGCATTGTTCCTATTTGTTTGTGTACAATGACTCTGACTCCCGGGCATTGTTCCTATTTGTTTGTGTACAATGAGTCTGACTCCCGGGCATTGTTCCTATTTGTTTGTGTACAATTAGTCTGACTCCCGGGCATTGTTCCTATTTGTTTGTGTACAATGAGTCTGACTCCCGGGCATTGTTCCTATTTGTTTGTGTACAATGAGTCTGACTCCCGGGCATTGTTCCTATTTGTTTGTGTACAATGAGTCTGACTCCTGGGCATTGTTCCTATTTGTTTGTGTACAATGAGTCTGACTCCCGGGCATTGTTCCTATTTGTTTGTGTACAATGAGTCTGACTCCCGGGCATTGTTCCTATTTGTTTGTGTACAATGAGTCTGACTCCCGGGCATTGTTCCTATTTGTTTGTGTACAATGAGTCTGACTCCCGGGCATTGTTCCTATTTGTTTGTGTACAATGAGTCTGACTCCCGGGCATTGTTCCTATTTGTTTATGTACAATGAGTCTGACTCCCGGGCATTGTTCCTATTTGTTTGTGTACAATGAGTCTGACTCCCGGGCATTGTTCCTATTTGTTTGTGTACAATGAGTCTGACTCCCGGGCATTGTTCCTATTTGTTTGTGTACAATGAGTCTGACTCCCGGGCATTGTTCCTATTTGTTTGTGTACAATTAGTCTGACTCCCGGGCATTGTTCCTATTTGTTTATGTACAATTAGTCTGACTCCCGGGCATTGTTCCTATTTGTTTATGTACAATGAGTCTGACTCCCGGGCATTGCTCCTATTTGTTTGTGTACAATGAGTCTGACTCCCGGGCATTGTTCCTATTTGTTTATGTACAATTAGTCTGACTCCCGGGCATTGTTCCTATTTGTTTGTGTACAATGAGTCTGACTCCCGGGCATTGTTCCTATTTGTTTGTGTACAATGAGTCTGACTCCCGGGCATTGTTCCTATTTGTTTATGTACAATGACTCTGACTCCCGGGCATTGTTCCTATTTGTTTGTGTACAATGAGTCTGACTCCCGGGCATTGTTCCTATTTGTTTGTGTACAATGAGTCTGACTCCTGGGCATTGCTCCTATTTGTTTATGTACAATGAGTCTGACTCCCGGGCATTGTTCCTATTTGTTTGTGTACAATGAGTCTGACTCCCGGGCATTGCTCCTATTTGTTTGTGTACAATGAGTCTGACTCCCGGGCATTGTTCCTATTTGTTTGTGTACAATGAGTCTGACTCCCGGGCATTGTTCCTATTTGTTTGTGTACAATGAGTCTGACTCCCGGGCATTGTTCCTATTTGTTTATGTACAATGACTCTGACTCCCGGGCATTGTTCCTATTTGTTTGTGTACAATTAGTCTGACTCCCGGGCATTGTTCCTATTTGTTTGTGTACAATGAGTCTGACTCCTGGGCATTGCTCCTATTTGTTTATGTACAATGAGTCTGACTCCCGGGCATTGTTCCTATTTGTTTGTGTACAATGAGTCTGACTCCCGGGCATTGTTCCTATTTGTTTGTGTACAATGAGTCTGACTCCCGGGCATTGTTCCTATTTGTTTGTGTACAATGAGTCTGACTCCCGGGCATTGTTCCTATTTGTTTGTGTACAATGAGTCTGACTCCTGGGCATTGTTCCTATTTGTTTGTGTACAATGAGTCTGACTCCTGGGCATTGCTCCTATTTGTTTATGTACAATGAGTCTGACTCCCGGGCATTGTTCCTATTTGTTTGTGTACAATGAGTCTGACTCCCGGGCATTGTTCCTATTTGTTTGTGTACAATGACTCTGACTCCCGGGCATTGCTCCTATTTGTTTGTGTACAATGACTCTGACTCCCGGGCATTGTTGCTATTTGTTTGTGTACAATGACTCTGACTCCCGGGCATTGCTCCTATTTGTTTATGTACAATGAGTCTGACTCCCGGGCATTGTCCTGGAGAGGCAAAAACGGGGATATGATCCGATTCAGGCCGAGTTAGGGATCTCAAATGACTCCAACAAAGCATCCCAAATCAAATGAAAGAGTCACATGGGCATGAGACTGTAAACTGAGCTCGGGGCTATTATTCTACCTGAACGTATTGCTTACTAAGAGCAGCCCCATGTCAAAGTAGGCTTTGCATTTTAAAGTGCGTGGGTCTTAATTCAACCAAATGACATCATGTGACATTGAGTTGGAAATGTGTTATTTATTGCCAGTGCAGGTGGATGTTAAGTACACATGATTGATCCTGGTGCCGTCTGGGCGTAGCAAACTCATTTCAGAAGATATGCCATCCAATCAAAAGGTAAAGCTGGAGACATGAGGTGAATCTAATGTGCTACATCCAGCTTTGGACTGCTGCTGAAAATCCTTCCGAAAACGTTATGCAATATCTCAAAATATCAGGCAAAAGCAAAAAATAAAAAGACTCTTCTCTGGACTCTCAGTGGCAAAGAAAGATTCTGGTAGTGAGATGGAAGCCACCCCGTGTCCTTAAAGTAGATCAGTGGATGTCTCTATTTCATAGTATTCTTGTTTTAGGGTTCAATGGTGCAAAAAGGGAAACGATTAAAGCGCTTACAGATGCAAATGAATTAGTAAAACAACACAGCCTATGTGGTGAGGTGTAAAACAACACAGTCTATGTGGTGAGGTGTAAAACAACACAGTCTATGTGGTGAGGTGTAAAACAACACAGCCTATGTGGTGAGGTGTAAAACAACACAGTCTATGTGGTGAGGTGTAAAACAACACAGCCTATGTGGTGAGGTGTAAAACAACACAGTCTATGTGGTGAGGTGTAAAACAACAGAGTCTATGTGGTGAGGTGTAAAACAACACAGTCTATGTGGTGAGGTGTAAAACAACACAGCCTATGTGGTGAGGTGTAAAACAACACAGTCTATGTGGTAGGGATGTTCATTTTGAAAATTTTCCAAAATCGATAATCGGTGAGAATTAACGATCAATTATCGATTATCGATTTTATTAATACTTAGAAAATTTTCAATTTTTTCAATTTTTTTTTTTTTTTTTTTTTTTTTTTTTTAACAAAATTAATGCCTATGGCAGAAAATACGAAAGACAACATGTTCTCCTCAATGAACTCTTTATTTCAATGTGTCTCCTCTCCAACACTGCTGTCCCCGGCGCATGCCGGTGTGAATTTCTCATGTTTAAAACAGTTTTGTTGGCACAAAGGCCCGTGCCCAGCCAGAAAACTAGAGACTATATGAAGCTCCACCTCACGTTAGTCGGCTGTGCAATGGAGTGGGGCGAGGAGGAACGAATTCCACCCAAACCTAGTCCAAAAAAAAAAAAAAAAAAATTTTTTTTTTTTTTTTTTTTTTTTTAATAATTAAAAAATCGATCCAAATGCCACAGGATCGATTCCAATCCTTAACGATCGATTATCGATTTTCGATAATTGATGAACATCCCTACTATGTGGTGAGGTGTAAAACAACAGAGTCTATGTGGTGAGGTGTAAAACAACACAGTCTATGTGGTGAGGTGTAAAACAACACAGCCTATGTGGTGAGGTGTAAAACAACACAGTCTATGTGGTGAGGTGTAAAACAACACAGTCTATGTGGTGAGGTGTAAAACAACACAGTCTATGTGGTGAGGTGTAAAACAACACAGTCTATGTAGTGAGGTGTAAAACAACACAGTCTATGTGGTGAGGTGTAAAACAACACAGTCTATGTAGTGAGGTGTAAAACAACACAGTCTATGTGGTGAGGTGTAAAACAACACAGTCTATGTGGTGAGGTGTAAAACAACACAGTCTATGTGGTGAGGTGTAAAACAACAGAGTCTATGTGGTGAGGTGTAAAACAACACAGTCTATGTGGTGAGGTGTAAAACAACACAGTCTATGTAGTGAGGTGTAAAACAACACAGTCTATGTGGTGAGGTGTAAAACAACACAGTCTATGTAGTGAGGTGTAAAACAACACAGTCTATGTGGTGAGGTGTAAAACAACACAGTCTATGTGGTGAGGTGTAAAACAACACAGTCTATGTGGTGAGGTGTAAAACAACACAGTCTATGTGGTGAGGTGTAAAACAACACAGTCTATGTGGTGAGGTGTAAAACAACACAGTCTATGTAGTGAGGTGTAAAACAACACAGTCTATGTGGTGAGGTGTAAAACAACACAGTCTATGTGGTGAGGTGTGAAACAACACAGTCTATGTGGTGAGGTGTAAAACAACACAGTCTATGTGGTGAGGTGTAAAACAACACAGTCTATGTGGTGAGGTGTAAAACAACACAGTCTATGTGGTGAGGTGTAAAACAACACAGTCTATGTAGTGAGGTGTAAAACAACACAGTCTATGTAGTGAGGTGTAAAACAACACAGTCTATGTGGTGAGGTGTAAAACAACACAGTCTATGTGGACAAAGACATGCTATAATGACTCACAAAGACATGTTATAAGGACTCACAAAGACATGTTATAATGACTGTGAGAGCAGCTTTGGGGCTTAGCCTCTATAGTCAGTTCATTGAAGCGTTAATAAGTCCAGAAGGCAAAATGAGAATTTGAGTGAAGCTCAGGATGAACATCAAAGGTGATTCAAGCAACATTCCATGTCTGTAAGTCTAAGTACTTGAAAGCAGTGGTTCTCACATGCTTTCACATGAAGGACCCCTAAACTGACAAAGATTAGACCACGGACCCCCATTTGATAGGATTTTGTCCCACGGTCCCCCCATATGATAATAAGATTGATGCTTTTAGATGTTTTATTACAGAAAGTGTAGAAAACCAATGACCAAAATAGTCATGGTCTTACTTGAATGTATGAATGTAATTATAGCAAAAATAAATGATCCCCTTTTGGCTGGGGACCCCCTGGAACCCCCTCAAGGACCCATGGAGGTCCCCGGACCCCCATTTGAGAACCACTGCTTTAAAGTAAGTGTGCTTGACTGACTGCATTCACGCACACAGACGTGTGTATGCAGCACACACACACACACACACACACACACACACACACACAACTCATATTTTCCTTTTGCAAAATTGTTTATTGTGTAGTTTTGTAAAGCAAACTGTGACCAACCTGTCAGCAACAAGTGATTCCCCCCTCCCCATTTTTTATCCCGCTATTCCACGCTATTCCAACCAGTTCCCCTCCCTCCGAAAAGGCGTCCCGAACGACCAGAGGAGGCACCACTTCAGCGACCAGGATATTGCATGTTTTGGTGTGGGGGTTCCTATATGAAGGAAACCCCCAGTGGGCACGGGGAGAACATGCAAACTCCACACAGAAAGGCACCTTTTGACGACCCCACCCGGGCGGCGGCCACTCGAGGACATGCGGACGGACACGCATTCCTTCGGCGCTCACAGCGTCCCAGGTGGGAATCGAACCCAGGACCTTCTAGCTGTGAGGCGACAGCGCTTACCACTGCGCCGCCGTGCCCCTATAAACTAGATGGCACACAGTAGAGTGCACACAGCACCTCCACCAACTCTATGGAAGCGTCAGGATATGCCAATTCCACGCCGGATGTTCATGAAACGTTGCAGAGATACTAAACCCCCACAGTCAAGAGGTCTCAGCTCTGACATTCCACATTCTGATTAGCCTGGATTCAGACTTCACAATCCGCCCACTCCACATGTTGATAGCATGAACTCTGGTGGGGGAGTGCAGAGTGCAACACCAATGGGAGAACTCTGTGGAGTGAATACTCGCATAATGCGTGGTGCCTTTCGGAGCCAGCCAACGCCTGATCACATCGCTAGAGTATTCTGCTGGCTCCCAGCGTGACTGTCATCTGAAGGCAGGCTCTCTGCTGCGGGTGTATACACCGTGCAGACAGCAGGGGAAGGGAGAGAGACCCAGAGAGACACATAGAGGCCATTTACACCTGGCATTAACATGCGTTTTTGGTGATCAGATTGTATTTTATCACTTGAAAGTACAGGTGTAAACGCATTGAAGAAGGATTGCAATCTGATCAGCTAAACCACCTCCGGAGGTGGTCAGGGCCACATTATGCATATATATAGCAACACAAGTGTAAATGCAATGTGTCCTCTCAAAACGCATACAGCAACTGCCATACGGAAATACATAATCTTCATCTTCTTTGCAGTTTTATGGCGGTTGGCATCCGTAAATGTTGCCTTACCGCCACCTACTGGATTGCTAAAACTACATTGCAAATTACGGAAATACGTCCTCGCGCGCGAGTGTTTATCTAGTTAGCACAAAGAAAGAACGATTATTGGACGACCCGCTCTACCTCCTGAGCTACAGCCGCCCCCAATGTGATCTAGCAGAGGTAAATGACAAATATTAACCATACCAGTATATCGTCGCTGTGCAATGAAAACCACCTAAGTCCATTTTTTATGATTTTTACTTTTTAATATAAATGGAATATATCCATTCTCCTCCATCTACTGGCAGGTTTTGGCATCTAAATGACCAATAAAAACATGTTTTACTGGGTAAGTATGTAACACGTACCACCATTGGATGCTAGATCCGCCCATCACCTCACATATGTGACAGTCAGACCTCCATGCTCCGCCCCACCTCATGAGGACTTCCCTGGAAAAGTCACAGGCACGCTGCTGACCCGAATGCCGGCTGTGTTTCGGCTTGGTTTTGTGTGATTCTGGCATCGTCTGACGTAAATAGATCAATAAGGTGTTTTCGGGTTGTCCTTGGGCTGCGAACTCATTTAAAGTATGCAAATCGAAGTTGTTTCTGACAAGAGTAATGTCACGTTACTCCGGGACTGCTCAACCCCATGACAGAGCCACTCTCCCCGGCTTGGCAGAGTGAAGAGCTCCGCCCGCGCATCCCCGCTGCCTGGAGCACAGCAGCTCGTGCTCGCGCTCTAAAAGGCAGGCGCCTACGAGCTGCTGCCTGGCCGGCAGAAAGTGCTCCAGACTCGGTGTGATAATCCTGTAACAGCATTTGAGCTTATTCAGGTAAGATATTAATAATGTAATGACACATTCAGCGATAAACTGTCTACAATGAAGACGTGTCAAATATGACAACGTGGTGTTCAGTAGTTTAAGAGCACAGGGTTTTTTTCATTTCCTGAAAAGTTGGCGTTTTGGAGATAAGTGGCTTTCATTGCACAGCGACGATATGCTGTCTATATTGCTTGCAATTGAGATCAAGTCAACCTCTTAAGTATTTCTAGATAAACTGTTATGGCTTTATTGTTTTAAACCCAAATAATGTTGAGTCCAGTCAGTCCACCAGACCCACCCAACATATCTGATTAGCACCCCCCCCCCCCCCCCGCTGCCCCGGTCGCTGCTCCACCCTCTGCCGATCTGAGGAGAGCAGCTAGCGCGACGCTTCCTCCGACACGTGCGCAGTAGCCAGCCGCTTCTTTTCACCTGACAGCGGGGGGAGCTTCACCGGCAGGACGTAGCACGTGGGAGGATCGCGCTATTCCCACCAGTTCCCTTCCACCCCGACCAGGCGCCCCGACCGGACGGAGGAGGCGCTAAGTGCAGCGACCAGCCAGGACACATACCCTTAATCCGGCTTCCCGCCCGCAGACACCAGCCACAATGGAAGACGGACCAAGCCGGGGGTAACACGGGGGTGCGAACCTGCGACCCTCGTGCCGGCACTGGTGGGCAGGGAATCTACCGCTACACTAGCTTTACATGTTAAAACCGGATCTGCAGGAGGGATCCATGTGCTATTGATCCAAAACCCAAGAAGCACTGCACTCAAATAAAAGGTCAAATGAAACCAGAAACGAGCATAACAAAACCTCGTCTTTTGCCCGGACATAAACTATTAACAAGCAACATTTACAAGCAACCAAAGAAATATTCACACAATGCTATATTTTAGAATTCTTATTATTATGGCCACTTGGCACCAGCACCTCTATAACCCAACTTGAGATTAAACAAGCTATAATAGCCCATAGAAACTGAATGCGATGCTATAAGTGGCTTGGTATTTGCCAATGTCCTGAATAAGCAGAAAGTGCAGTGCTCTCTGTGCAAACATGCAATGATGGAAGCTGCAGGAGCAGGACCATGAGAGGGCTGAACACTTGGACTGCAGGGATGGAACGAAGCCCTCAGCCCAAGGAGGCAGGGATGGAACGAAGCCCTCAGCCCAAGGAGGGCCAGCGAGGTGAGGCCGTCTGGAAAGCCACAGAAAACGGGCAAGCAGGCGACTGGCATGTGGATGGAGAGAGACATTGTTATATGGTCACAGCCATTCAACTGACTGGTGCAAGAGGAAAATATGAAATCCTTTCCAATTCACTTGGCCCTTTGTAACATGCATGGAAAAAAGTGATTATTTTGTCAAATCACGTCAATTCATCAATGTCAATAATCTAATGCATTGGTTCCCACTAGTGGTTTGCGAGAATTGCAAAAAAAAAAAAAACAAATTTTACAGACAACATTACATACACATTAACCCTGAGGAGTAGCCGGATTGGGCCGATTTTCGGAAATATCGCGATATTTGGGAAACATCACAATTTTGAACATTTACTTTCAGAGGCTGCAGCAGGCTCAGTTTTAAAGCCAGAGTGAAGTTTCTGGTATCATATGAAACTAGACGACTTAAGGAATGGATTTGTACCAACCATGACATGCTAGCTTGTCAGGAAGGTGGCTAAATAACACTCCAAATTTAGGCTACATTTTGGAGAGGGGAATTTTCTTTTTTCAAAGGGGACCTCTTTTTCACAGCCTAATGTTGGCAGGCGTGTGTGTGTGTGTGTGTGTGTGTGTGTGTGTGTGTGTGTGTGTGTGTCCATTTTGAACCAGCTAGTAGCCTTATATTGTTATTTAGCCTTTCTCCTGCTATTGCATGGTTAAATCAGTAAATTGTATTTTATGGCAGGGGGTATACACAGTAGAAGTGGTCCCTGGGAAATTTGGTTTGATACGTAGTGGTACTTGGTCGTAAAAGCTTGGGAACCCCTGATCTAATGATTTCCACCCCCCTTTTTTTGTATTGGAGAAGATATTTTTGTTCAGCAGTTTTCAACTAACTTCCTGAACAACATGGACAATGCAGTAAAATAAAAAGAAGATGAAGAATGTGGCTCTTCCTCATGGCAACAGGGGAGCGGGGGATCGAAAATAATGGTACCGAGATGATCAATTTCACCAACATAAAACTAGGGATGTACGTTTCAGAAAAGTACAACACACCTTACAGTTACCTAAACATAATACAACTTAATGCAATGATTGCTTAGCAGTTAGTGTAAGTAAGTAAGTAAGGCATCCTAAATAGATGGACCGTGCTGCTGTGTCAGATGTGACTCATGAGTTACACTCGGAGAGGCCATTTGTCTAAGTTGGCAGTTAATGGCTCCAGGAATGCAATAAATGTTGCTAACAAATGGGCATTACATTAGCAATAATAAATGTCTCTACTGCACAGCGCTGTTTGAGGGCTACATTCATCAACATAGTTATGCTGTACAGTAAATTAATAATGGAATGAATGTAAAGCACAATCAACTTGACATCTATGCAAGTTAGTTTTGGCGTTTTGCAGTAAAACAAAGTTGACGTATTCGAGTAGGCCGTAAGTGCCTATTCAGGACATTTGTGCTTTGGCAATTGGACCTGGCCCCTCCTCGCTTCTGTTCAGTTCTATAGAGTGGGATGTTTCAGCCCGTGCGTGGCACACTGGCACAGGCGGTCTTGGGACACACTTAACACGTTCACTGCCAATGACGAGTTGACTCGTCAAACACAATCCAACCGTTCACTGCCAAGTGCCAATGACGAGTTGACTCGTCAAAAAAAAAAAAAAATTTTTTTTGACGGTGCTACGTGGATCAATGCCCCCCACGTCTCCTATAAAAATATTGGAAGTATTGAATTAGTATAATCTATTTTACCGACCAACTAAGTGGCGACAGTGCTCTCCCGACAGAGAGAAAGCCACGGGAGAAAGCCATTCTCAAGGAAATGGCTTGGCGATTTTACAGTCATCAGTCACCAGACTCGCCCGAGAGCGGCCGCGCCAGCAGAGCAGCACACCGAGAGCGGAGAGCGGTGCTGGCGTGGGGGATTGCAAATTTGCATAATAGATTATGGGTGAAACACACTTTGAAACACCCGCAGAAAGGCCAGAATCGCACGCATTCCGAAAACCCAGAAACGAACGAGCCTCATTCTCATACTGTAGGCGAAAATGCTTTCACGCTGCTGCACACGGGCGCACAAGGGTGGGGGTTCCAAAAATAGACTGGGTGGGCAGCATAAAGCCTAGAATCGCACAAAGCTTCATCAAAGCTCTCAACCGAAAATCCAAGAAACGATTGAGTCCCATCCACAGTCCACACTCGCCGACGAGGGGCCGCCAGAGAGGGAGGCTGCTCACTGCTCAGACAGGCAGGAGAAACTGGCTTGTGACAAACGCCACCAGACACGCCCACGGAGGGAGGAGTTTAAGGGAGAGGGTGTTCAGAACTATATTGTTCAGATGTCTGATCTCTCACTGATGCCAAAAATAAATGGTTAAAGTGACTGTTCTGCCTGTTTGATTGAATTTCACAAAACTGCGATTATCTCAGCTTCCTGTCTCAGACGCTGAAACCATGCTGTACTCAACGGCTAATATCTACATAACTACTAACTCTACAGTACAAACTAACTCTTTTAGACAGAGAAAGCACACATTCTATTAGTACTTTTGTGAACTTCGTGTTCACAAAGTCCAAGCAGAAAATTATCCTCGGCTCTTGTAAAATGAGCCAGAATCCTCAAAAAACGGCTTGGCAGAAGCTACCTACAGTAAAAAAAAAATGGCTGGCAGTGAATGTGTTAAGGAGCCTGGGAACTTTCCTTCGGGTCGGAGCGATGAGCTGTCCGGCGTACGGGAGCTCCCACATCCCATAGTGTGTCATCTCATGATTATTAGGAATAAAAGGTTATGAATATAAC
This sequence comes from Poromitra crassiceps, assembly GCF_964638095.1. Lineage (NCBI taxonomy): Eukaryota > Metazoa > Chordata > Actinopteri > Beryciformes > Melamphaidae > Poromitra > Poromitra crassiceps. The sequence continues at coordinate 52,877,261 of NC_139627.1, read as the reverse complement.
CCCAGGTTTTATGAATAATATGAGTGAGATGACTCACCAGACCAACCCTTCTTGCCAGTGTGGGCTAGAAGAATGCTCATCAAGAATGGTGTTATCCCGCTCCACTGCCCCCATATATAGGGCGGGGCTAGTAGCCCTTGCGGCGGAGGGAGGGACATTCTTTTATTCCTCTCACCTCAAATATGGATCTTTGTTGTAGAAATCATAAATGACTTTGACGAGGTTAAGAATGAATAGGGACTGAGGCTAGAGGTGACAGATGACTCGCCCGTCTGGTTTCTCATGGACCCCTTGCACGGGACCCCATGCACAATATCTATTACAAACACAAGCACCTTATGCAGCTGGTAGCACCATGTTGTAATGTTGAACATCGATGATCTAGGTTGTTTTTGGGGCCGTTGTGCAGAATGCACGGCAGGGCCCTTACATTCCACTCTGTCGCCCAGACCATTTTAGCACGGATTCAGGCAATGTAATGTCTTTCCGCTTTCCAGTCCGGTAGGTGGCGGTAATGCACCTCTGGCTAATATTGTGGCTAGCTCGTTCAGAGAGTTCCACAAGAGCCGTCGTCGGACATTTCACCGTCTGGTGCCTCTCTCGATCCGACTAGGAATTTATTGATTCGATTTTTGAGGAGTTGACATGTATCGTCTTTTTTGTCCTAATGTAAAGCAGCTGTGAGATTTTGAGGAGTTGACATGTATCGTCTTTTTTGTCCTAATGTAAAGCAGCTGTGAATGTGACAGCATTCGGTTGCGGCTGCTCCTGTCCTATTCCAACAACTCAACTTGTTGAGAAGAAGAATGCAAAGAGTCGCATTTGGAAATATCAGTCCCCAAAGTCCCATCTGCAAAAAGTGTGAAAGGGAGTTCCAAACCAAACTGGGTAGCACATCCAATCTCGCCAAGCAGCTGAAAGACAGGCACCCAGACCTGTTCAAATAATTCAAGGTGGGTTACTTCTTTCAAACGGTGTAAAATAACACGTTTAACAACATATCAAACAGACCTTATCCTGTCACATTCGTTTTTGAGATAGCTGGCAATGCATTGTGTAATTGTGTAACCAAAAAACGTTTGCGCTCACGTTAACGTGTTTTGTAATGGAATCATTATGGGACCCGGCTAATACCTGGTACAGCGTTAGCTAGCATAGTGTAACACGTGTGCATGCAATGTTTGTAATGGAAACATTATGGGACACGGCTAATAGCCGGACTTAGCCATAGTTCAACATGGCATCAAAATAAATACAAGCTTCTTTCGGGTGAAACATGTCCGTGAATTAAAACTAGCTACATAAAATTGCTTGCACTCTACATGTGTGTATGTGCAGTTGTCTTTATCATCTCTTTATTTTAGTAAATCTCACTGACGTTACTTTCCATTTAACAGTATGCGAGAGATGAAGATGAAGAGGAAGGCACAAGTCGCGGAGCCCAAAAGACCACCCAGCAGACAATTCCTGATGTTTTTGAAAAGCAGAGGAAATATGACTCGCATGAAGCAAGAAAGTGTGATAGGGCATTGGCAGAATTCCTATGCATCGATCAAATACCAATATACACCGTTGAAAATAAAGGATTCCAGCAATTCTGTGAAATAAATTAAATTATAATATTTAATATAATAATAAAATTAAATACTTGAGGGCTACATGCCACTGGTGTTGCACTGTCTGTACTCACTGCCATACAGAGTTGAATGTAAGAAGAAGTAAGCAGAAGCACATTGTTTTGTTTTAAAGTTGAAGGCTACATGCCATTTGTTCATTGAAAATGGTTGCATACTTTAATAAAGGAGAATATGTTCAAGAAATATCAGTCTGTTTTTTTTACCGTGGTACCGAAATTGGTACAACGGCCCTATGCCAGGTTTCGACCTGGCCTTGTTTTTCTTTTTGTTTTCTTTCCTGTGTCTCAGCCTGTTTGTTTTGTTTTGTTCGTGTATTATTATTGTTCTATAAAAATTGGAGGGGGAATTGAAAAATAAATAAAAATAATTTCCCCCTGCTGCCCCGGTTGCTGCTCCTTCCTCTGCCGATCTGGGGAGAGCCGTACACTAGCACCATGCTTCATCCGACTCATGCGCATGTTGCCAGCCACTTCTTTTCACCTGACAGCGGGGAGCTTCACCGGCAGGACGTAGCACGTGGGAGGATCACGCTATTCCCACCAGTTCCCTTCCGCCCCGACCAGGCGCCCCCCACCGACCAGACCGACCAGTCGCAAGCATTTATGCTAATTCTACTGATGGCTATATCCGGTTCTTCACGTGTTTCTAGTCCTATGAGCTGCAGCACTACAAAAGCAACATGGAGCTAACAGACAAACCGTTTGACAGCGTTCTTTCGCAATTGAAAATCTGTCTTGAGAGTATAGCCAAATACAAATACAGTATTGCTACCTCCGCACACCCATTGTATGCAGCTGTAAAAATGGCTGCAAACACATTTTTTTCTTCCACATCCAACTGAGAAAATGTAACCCATTTTCTGTCATTGTTCTAAACCTGTGGTCCATTTCTGAGCAGTTCTAAACAAATATAGATGATGACAACAACAGTACAAAGCACTCTCCTTCAAAAGAAAATGTCAACGCTTGTGCTGAGATACCCTAAACTTCAAATCATATCAAAACAGCATCACGTCATAGTATCTTTACAGGTGTGCGTATTCAAGTATTCAAGGTGCAAATATCTAATCAAGAATAGAGATAAATCAACCATAACTGTCACTATCTGGGATCTCAATCTGAAATAGTCCTCGAATAGGAGATTTAGCCCTAACATTGTCAACATGTAATGTCGGGCTGGGTATTGGCAAGTAGGGCTGTGGCGATTCACTTATCTCCCGATTCGATACTATCACGATTCTTGGGTGCCGATTCGATTTATATTGCGATTCTTAAGTATTGCGATTCTACGATTATTGCGATTCGATATTACGATTTATTGCGATTTTTGTTTATTTTTTTCTTTTATTTTTTTCAGTTTGTTTGCTTTTTTACACTAGATTAGAACATGGGAAAAGTTGAATCATACACTAGAGACTAGGGCTGCACGATATATCGTTTACACATCGACATTGCGATGTGCGCATGCGCGATAGTCACATCGCAGGACGTGCGATGTCAAAAGCAAATTAACTCGTCATGTTGCTTGATAAACTCTCACTTTAGGGGTAGCCTACTGAGTGAAATGCAGGCTCTCTCAAAGGAGAGAGACGCCCCGCTACTGTACTCACTCATTTAATGCTTAGCTTCAACACAACAAACATGCACAGAGAGCAAAATTGAATTGTTTTTGCTTATGTTGCGTTGCTGACAGTAGCCTGTCTGTAAACGATGTGATTGCGAGGCGGACTTGTCCACAGCTTGCAGCGCACTAGTATACAGCAGGCTGGCTGCTGTAACTCAACATGTCCGTGGAGTGGAGATATTTACTCTTGAAACACCAAAAAGCAAGACCGCAACTTATGACACGAAGGCTAAAGTGATTACTGAGAAGTTGTCCGTGTATCACCGCAGCTCTCTCTCCCCCTCAGTCTGATGATGCATCAGATGATAGCAGTAACGTTACGGTAGAGGTAATCATACATAGCGACTCATTTACACAAAACATGTCGGTGAAAATAAAAAGACAATAGACATAGCTGGGCAATTAAATATATATTTATTACTTTTCACGAATGAATTGTTTGTCACCGGTCGGCTGCATGTGAATCCTCGTCTCTGTACTGCCCTGCGTGCGCTCAAAAACCGGAACTCCCCAAATGCGGAGCGTACCACTTGGTAGTTTCTGGAGGGGGGTCAGACCAAGTGTGTGAAGTAACCATGTGTGAAGTGGCAGCGGTGTTTCATTGTTGATTTATTGAAACGTTAGAAGAACGAAAGAAGTTGAAAGCAGTGATTATAATCAATTAAATCTAATGTTTTTCTGCAAATAGCATCATTGGGAGGTAGATTCTGGCACTCAATATTAGGGGTGGGCAATATATCAAATTTATATCCATATTGTATTGTGATTTGAGACTATATGGTCTTAGATGTTGGATGGTAATATGGTGATACAGCATACATGTTGTCTTTCCCTGGTTTTAAAGGCTGCATTACACTAAGTGAAGTATAGGCTAGTGACATTTTAAAGTAGAATGTCATAACTCACTTTTTCATGTATGTAAGTCATGGAAATCCATTGGTCAAAATGTGTATGCACCCTGATAGATGACGCTCTGAGGCCTACCAGTAGGTCACAGCCCAGTGGTTGAGAAACATTAAAATACCTAATTTCCCCTCCAAAATCAGATGGACTCCTCTACAAAATCATCCCAATCATTCTAGAAATATTATTTTCTTTCAAATAGAGCTAATCTGGTGAAAATCTGTATTTTTTCATATCGCAATATATATCGCATGGGCGGGGAATATCGCAATGTCAGTTTTTTCCAATATCGTGCAGCCCTACTAGAGACTGTATATTATATATCATGAGTAGGGCTGGGCGATATAGTTAAAAACAGGGGTGGACTGGGATCATAATTCAGGCCGGGCATTAGATACCAAGCTGGCCAGGCCGATATGGGCCGATGCGCGTGAAATTTGGGCCGTTTGAAGCCCAATTTGGGCCGTTTGAAGCCAGATTTGGGCCGTTTGAAGTCCAGTTTTACAATAAGATGCACCCACTTTGTGTAATTATTACTTCAGACTAACTAATAAAGTAAACCAGTAGGCGGCGCCTGGCCTGCTGTTCAGTGAGTGGCCTGACTGCAAGCACCAAAAAAAAAATTTTTTTTTTTTTTTTTTCGATTATCGATTCTGGAATAAAAGATCGATCCAAAAAATCGTGACATTAAAAATCGCGATACTTAGGTGAATTGATTTTTTCCCCCACCGCTATTGGCAAGGACCTCACGATACATACGTATCACGATACATGGGTCACGTACAATTGTATCACGATATTGCGATACAATACATATTGCGATATATTGCAATTGTCTACGTAATTTACTGAAAATTAAATTAGCTGTGTACCACCCAGGTAGTGTAATAATAATATGTACATCACTTTATATTGATAACTTAGTGGACAAATTGAGTCAAAAACGACTGAGTGTTGAGTGTGTTACTGAACGCACTGAAATAAAAAGTATTTTCATGGTGTCACTGAACACACGACTGTGCAAAAAATCAATATGGCGATATACAGTACCACGATATTTTTCTGAAATATCGATACACAGTAATGCAGGGGGAAAAAATCACGATATATTGCCATATCGATTCTATTGCACGGCTCTAATGTAATGCTGTCACCTGGTGACTTGCAATAAGCAGAGTGAGAAACCAACATTATCAACCAATCACAAGGAGGGCGAGGGTGACAGCCACAGTGACAGGATCCAAACAAACCTTCCTGTGCCATAATGACGAATTAATGAGGTCACATATAGGTAGTGTATGGACACCACATAATGAATGAGGTCACATACAGGTAGTGTATGGACACCACACATAATGAATGAGGTCACATACAGGTAGTGTATGGACACCACACAGAATGAATGAGGTCACATACAGGTAGTGTATGGACACCACACAGAATGAATGAGGTCACATACAGGTAGTGTATGGACACCACACATAATGAATGAGGTCACATACAGGTAGTGTATGGACATCACAGAATGAATGAGGTCACATACAGGAAGTGTATGAACACCACAGAATGAATGAGGTCACATACAGGAAGTGTATGAACACCACACAGAATGAATGAGGTCACATACAGGAAGTGTATGGACACCACAGAATGAATGAGGTCACATACAGGTAGTGTATGAACACCACACATAATGAATGAGGTCACATACAGGTAGTGTATGAACACCACACAGAATGAATGAGGTCACATACAGGTAGTGTATGGACACCACACAGAATGAATGAGGTCACATACAGGTAGTGTATGGACACCACACAGAATGAATGAGGTCACATACAGGTAGTGTATGGACACCACACATAATGAATGAGGTCACATACAGGTAGTGTATGGACATCACAGAATGAATGAGGTCACATACAGGAAGTGTATGAACACCACAGAATGAATGAGGTCACATACAGGAAGTGTATGAACACCACACAGAATGAATGAGGTCACATACAGGAAGTGTATGGACACCACAGAATGAATGAGGTCACATACAGGTAGTGTATGAACACCACACAGAATGAATGAGGTCACATACAGGTAGTGTATGGACACCACACAGAATGAATGAGGTCACATACAGGTAGTGTATGGACACCACACAGAATGAATGAGGTCACATACAGGTAGTGTATGAACACCACACAGAATGAATGAGGTCACATACAGGAAGTGTATGGACACCACAGAATGAATGAGGTCACATACAGGTAGTGTATGAACACCACACATAATGAATGAGGTCACATACAGGTAGTGTATGAACACCACACAGAATGAATGAGGTCACATACAGGTAGTGTATGGACACCACACAGAATGAATGAGGTCACATACAGGTAGTGTATGGACACCACACAGAATGAATGAGGTCACATACAGGTAGTGTATGGACACCACACATAATGAATGAGGTCACATACAGGTAGTGTATGGACATCACAGAATGAATGAGGTCACATACAGGAAGTGTATGAACACCACAGAATGAATGAGGTCACATACAGGAAGTGTATGAACACCACACAGAATGAATGAGGTCACATACAGGAAGTGTATGGACACCACAGAATGAATGAGGTCACATACAGGTAGTGTATGAACACCACACAGAATGAATGAGGTCACATACAGGTAGTGTATGGACACCACACAGAATGAATGAGGTCACATACAGGTAGTGTATGGACACCACACAGAATGAATGAGGTCACATACAGGAAGTGTATGAACACCACACAGAATGAATGAGGTCACATACAGGTAGTGTATGGACACCACACAGAATGAATGAGGTCACATACAGGTAGTGTATGGACACCACACAGAATGAATGAGGTCACATACAGGTAGTGTATGGACACCACACAGAATGAATGAGGTCACATACAGGTAGTGTATGGACTAGGGATGTCACGATACCAAAATTATGAGTTCGATACCGATACCTGCCTAAGTATCTCGATACCGATACTGAAACGATACCACGGCAAAAAACTAAAACATCAGGAAAAGTATTGGAATAAATAGAGGGGACAAAACATGGAACTTAAAACTTATTTTATTGATTTAACAAGGTAATGCACAGCCATGTAGTCATTTTACTACATGCTGGTAGTACTGCCACCACGTGTGGCGCTGAACATGCTAGAACTTTTATTATCTAGTGTAAAATTAACATAATCTCTCCTGTAAACATATTTTAAAGGAATGTCAACCGTTTAAACTTATAAATAATATAAATAAAATATATTTTCACACAGCTGCTACACTATTATAGCTATTTGTTTTATCCAAAAAAAGTACTCTGTACTTGCAGCTCCTAAGCTTCATTAACATGAAGTGCCTGATTTATGGTTAATCTAGTAATATATATTATTTTCACACATAAATGTAGGCTATTGAAATGTAGGCTTATTATGTGGTGTATTCCCAGCCCCCCCCCCCCCCCCCCCCCATACGTGTAGGCTAGGTGTTTTTTACAATGAATTCGTATATCATTAATAATTGGGATTATTGTAAATATTAGGATAGGTGAGATCAGATGACTGCTTACCATGTAAAAGCTTTAATAACACTGGCATTGAGGACCATAGTGTTATTAAATATTGTACATGGTATGCAGTCATCTGATGTCCCCTCCCCTAAACGTTACATGTCATGACTTTCTCCTTGGCAGAGATCTGTGCTCCAGCACATTGCCTCGTGTTTCACTGTAAACGAGTAGGCTATTGTGACAAGCGAACTTTTTCAGTGAAACAAGTTCGCTTGTCACACAATACTCGTTGGACTTATTTGAGGGCATGTATGTTTATCGTTCACGTTCGCTAACCTGTCGGTCTTTAAACTCTTTGAACAGGTCGGGGTGCCTGTCGGCAAGATGTTTAGCCAGGTTCGATGTGTTTGATCCTTTCGCTTGCGTCACGTTGAAGCACCTTTTACACACTGGTTTGGATGTGTCCACGGGCTTGCCTTCGCTGTCGGCAACGTAAGCAAAATATTTCCATATTTCGCTTCGTGCATCTGCTTTTTCTACAAGCGTTGGTCGGCTTGCAAGACTAGAAGAAGCCGCTGCCATTTTCGCTGCGTCTGTCCTGTGTGTCGGGGTGCTGTAGTGAGGACGACTGTGGCCAGAGAGCGAGCAGAGAGGGAAGAGAGGAAAGTCGACACGCCCCCACATGAAGCAGAGCTTTTTTTCACTTTTCACGAGTCACCATTGGTTCAAGGCAAGGCTGTGTTGCCTTCACGTGAGGTGGGAGACAGGCTCTCAACTGTAATGCCGCTGTGTCTCTCTCCTCCGCTAACAAACACCACGGTCGCACACTGACGCAACCCATGACATTTTTTTAAGTATCGGTACTAAATTAACGTGGTATAGTATCCTTTTTAACGGCAGGGAACCGCGGTACCATACTAATACCGGTATACCGTGCAACCCTAGTATGGACACCACACAGAATGAATGAGGTCACATACAGGTAGTGTATGGGACACCACACATAATGAATGAGGTCACATACAGGTAGTGTATGGACACCACACAGAATGAATGAGGTCACATACAGGTAGTGTATGAACACCACACAGAATGAATGAGGTCACATACAGGTAGTGTATGAACACCACAGAATGAATGAGGTCACATACAGGTAGTGTATGGACACCACAGAATGAATGAGGTCACATACAGGTAGTGTATGAACACCACAGAATGAATGAGGTCACATACAGGTAGTGTATGGACACCACAGAATGAATGAGGTCACATACAGGTAGTGTATGAACACCACAGAATGAATGAGGTCACATACAGGTAGTGTATGAACACCACACAGAATGAATGAGGTCACATACAGGTAGTGTATGGACACCACACAGAATGAATGAGGTCACATACAGGTAGTGTATGGACACCACAGAATGAATGAGGTCACATACAGGTTAGGGGTGTCAAAAATAATCGATTATAAGATGCATCGCGATGCGGACGTTCACGATTCTGCATCGATTCACAAATGTCAAAAATCGTTTTTTTTTTTTTTTTTTTTTTTTTAAATAATCGAATAAAATATAATGGAAGTACATGCAGTTGTTTATTTGGATCATAATACAATGCAATTCCAAATGCACTTTTATTTTAAAAGTAGCCACACAGTGAGAAAAAAGAGAGTGAGAAAAAAGAAATCATGTATTGGGAAAAAAAAGTGATCGATTTAAGATGCATCGAGATGCATCGATAATCGTAATCGAATTGTAGCCCTCTGAATCGTAATCGAATCGAATCGTGAGGCCAGTGAAGATTCACAGCCCTAATACAGGTAGTGCATGAACACCACCACAGCCAGGGAGAAAACGTAGGAATTTGTCAATTATGCTATTCATCAACTCCATTTCAGATCTACTGTGCTTCTCGTATGTTGTTTTGTGATGAGGTGAATTTACACTCACGGCTCTTTATTCCTATACTCCTTCGTTTGTTCTCGGCTCCTTTCCAGTTACTCCACTTCCTTTGATCTCTGTGCACAAATCCACATCAATGAGAATGAAAGTGCCTTCATTCTCTTTGCTCCGTGGTTCCTCTCTGAAAACACGCTGGCTGCTTGCTGTGTGTCAGAGGCCAGGAAACCTTGCACTTCCTGCTTCCGCCGCGCCGTTCCAGGAGGAGATTACAGTGAAGCTGAATAATTAACGAAAACAAGCTGGCAAACATCAAATATTGAAAAGGCAATGTTTATATGCCAACGATTAAGATGGCAAGCGGAGGAGCACTTACTCGTCGAAAAAAGAGAAGAGCTTGTCCGCCAAATGCATCTCCGGGCTCCCTGGAAGTTCACAACACTAAGGAGAGAAGTGTAGGAGTCCTTCCCTGTTTTCAACCATTGTTGTGCTCATAAATACTTCAGTCGAGTAAATTACAAATGAAGGCTGAACACCAACCACAGTGGTGACACATTCCTCCTTGACCTGTCTATACTAGGGATGCACCGATCGATCGGCACGTGACCGGAAATGGCCGATTTTCACGTGATCGGCCTCGATCGGTGATCTGTTCCGGTCACTCTAAATAGCCGATTCTGTGAGCCGATTTTCACATGACGTGCGCGCACCCCAAAGCACCGAGACAGGCACCCAGCCACCACGCCACACACGCCAGCATACCATCCTCGTTGTGGATTTTTTTCACCGTCAGTGAAGTAAACAAAGCTCGCAGTTTGTCACACATGCAAGTCGAAAATAAGCCGTGGAGACAGAGATGCGGCCGAGTCCCGCTCGGCTGGAGTCCAGTCAGAGCGGCTCGCTTCACCTCACTGGCCCCTCTCTCTCTGCTCTCTCCCCGGGAAGCGGTGCTCCAGCAACCCGCCACCACGCACAGCCGGCTTGGCGAGGTGAACGCGAGCATTGTGTCCACCATTCCCCGACCTGCTTTTCCATTCCACATCAGCGCTGGTGCCTCAGCCTGTCAAGTCATGTTGTAACGTGGATACAGGAGAGACTATTTGTTTCGTATTGCAAATAGAACGACATGAGAACGACGGACATAATAATAAAAATGCATCGGACTCACAAGTGTGCAACGTTTTCTGTGCGTGACGATATTTTTTCGGATGGCAGATAAAAATACGCATACCAAACTTCGGACTGTGTGTAAACTCCGCCTGATATTCAGACTGAAGATCGTTACTGTAACTCATAAACTCATTTCCCCTCTACTCAAGAGGACTGGTCTGGAGCCAGTCTATAAACTCCTTGTCCATGGATCATTTTGATGTTCTGTTGCACCTGTTTTCTTTTGGAAAAGTAAATGCATGATAGCTGTGGGATATAGGCTATTGGATTTAATTTAATTTTTGTATTCATTGTATTTGCACAAAAAAGCTCTGTCCAGTAGCCTAACCTGGAACACTTTTATTTTGAGTGTTTGAGTGAGAAGGTCCTACTTCATGCAAATGATAAGAATTGTTTATTTGTTTATTTGGATCCCCATTAGATGTAAGAATTGTTCTATGAATCTTAATTTTTAAACAAAGTTACAAAAACGTTTGTGTAAGCTGTCAATTGTTGTTTTTAGAAAAAAAAATCGGAATCGGCAAAAATCGGTATCGGCAAGTCAGACTTCAAAAATCGGAAATCGGAATCTGCCAAGAAAATGGCAATCGGTGCATCCCTAGTCTATACGGTTGTCAAAAGCATCGATATAGTGTTGATCAGTACCGATATTAAAAATTAGAACCGGATACAATACTCATTTGCAACAGTATCGATAACAGCAGCACTTTCTCTTAATGAGAAATCAAACATACTACTGATTTGTCCCTGCCCATCACTGGTGGTGGTGGGTATCTCTTGCTTCAACAAGCTAAACGAAGTGTTCTGATAGGCTGATGACTAGAGCAGGGGTAATGTGCTGTGTTCTGATAGGCTGATGATGACTAGAGCAGGGGTAATCTGCTGTGTTCTGATAGGCTGATGATGACTAGAGCAGGGGTAATCTGCTGTGTTCTGATAGGCTGATGACTAGAGCAGGGGTAATCTGCTGTGTTTTGATAGGCGGATGACTAGAGCAGGGCAGAGCCGTATAATAGAAGAGTTCCGACTTCTCCATTCACTCCAATGGACCAGTTTTTTTCCAGGAAGTAGAAAGTGGAACTCTTCAGTAAAAAAAGCAGCACTGTCGAGTTGCATCAAAATAGACAGTTTGTGTTGTACTTTGAAAGGGTTTTTCATCCCTTGAAATGAATCAAATTGTACATTATCGGCTTTATTTTAGCATGCAAAAGTAGCGCGAGACCCATTCCTGGCTGTTCATTGGCTAATGATTCTTGCATTTTGGTCCTCCGCTGACGCCACTCTCTCTCTAGAGGGCACTAGAGCAGGGGTAATCTGCTGTGTTCTGATAGGCTGATGACTAGAGCAGGGGTAATGTGCTGTGTTCTGATAGGCTGATGCCTAGAGCAGGGGTAATCTGCTGTGTTCTGATAGGCTGATGACTAGAGCAGGGATAATCTGCTGTGTTCTTCTGATAGGCTGATGACTAGAGCAGGGGTAATCTGCTGTGTTCTGATAGGCTGATGACTAGAGCAGGGGTAATCTGCTGTGTTCTGATAGGCTGATGACTAGAGCAGGGTTAATCTGCTGTGTTCTGATAGGCTGATGACTAGAGCAGGGGTAATCTGCTGTGTTCTTCTGATAGGCTGATGACTAGAGCAGGGGTAATCTGCTGTGTTCTGATAGGCTGATGACTAGAGCAGGGGTAATCTGCTGTGTTCTTCTGATAGGCTGATGACTAGAGCAGGGGTAATCTGCTGTGTTCTCATAGGCTGATGACTAGAGCAGGGGTAATCTGCTGTGTTCTGATAGGCTGATGACTAGAGCAGGGGTAATCTGCTGTGTTCTGATAGGCTGATGACTAGAGCAGGGGTAATCTGCTGTGTTCTGATAGGCTGATGACTAGAGCAGGGGTAATCTGCTGTGTACTGTATCTGCTGGCACTGCCTTCAGATTAGGCCTCACTGGCACTGCCTTGTGCTGTAACTCACAGCTCCCCAGTTCTGAGTTGTGGCCTTGTGTCAGGGGCATGGTGGTGTTGTGTCAGGGGCATGGTGGTGTTGTGTCAGGGGCATGGTGGTGTTGTGTCAGGGGCATGGTGGTGTTGTGTCAGGGGCATGGTGGCATTGTGTCAGGGGCATGGTGGTGTTGTGTCAGGGGCATGGTGGTGTTGTGTCAGGGGCATGGTGGTGTTGTGTCAGGGGCATGGTGGCATTGTGTCAGGGGCATGGTGGTGTTGTGTCAGGGGCATGGTGGCATTGTGTCAGGGGCATGGTGGTGTTGTGTCAGGGGCATGGTGGCATTGTGTCAGGGGCATGGTGGTGTTGTGTCAGGGGCATGGTGGTGTTGTGTCAGGGGCATGGTGGCATTGTGTCAGGGGCATGGTGGTGTTGTGTCAGGGGCATGGAGGTGTTGTGTCAGGGGCATGGTGGTGTTGTGTCAGGGGCATGGTGGCGTTGTGTCAGGGGCATGGTGGTGTTGTGTCAGGGGCATGGTGGCATTGTGTCAGGGGCATGGTGGTGTTGTGTCAGGGGCATGGAGGTGTTGTGTCAGGGGCATGGTGGTGTTGTGTCAGGGGCATGGTGGCATTGTGTCAGGGGCATGGTGGCATTGTGTCAGGGGCATGGTGGTGTTGTGTCAGGGGCATGGTGGTGTTGTGTCAGGAGCATGGTGGTGTTGTGTCAGGGGCATGGTGGCATTGTGTCAGGGGCATGGTGGTGTTGTGTCAGGGGCATGGTGGCGTTGTGTCAGGGGCATGGAGGTGTTGTGTCAGGGGCATGGTTGTGTCAGGGGCATGGTGGTGTTGTGTCAGGGGCATGGAGGTGTTGTGTCAGGGGCATGGTGGTGTTGTGTCAGGGGCATGGTGGCATTGTGTCAGGGGCATGGTTGTGTCAGGGGCATGGTGGCATTGTGTCAGGGGCATGGTGGTGTTGTGTCAGGGGCATGGTGGTGTTGTGTCAGGGGCATGGAGGTGTTGTGTCAGGGGCATGGTGGTGTTGTGTCAGGGGCATGGTGGTGTTGTGTCAGGGGCATGGTGGTGTTGTGTCAGGGGCATGGTGGCATTGTGTCAGGGGCATGGTTGTGTCAGGGGCATGGTGGCATTGTGTCAGGGGCATGGTTGTGTCAGGGGCATGGTGGTGTTGTGTCAGGGGCATGGTGGTGTTGTGTCAGGGGCATGGTGGTGTTGTGTCAGGGGCATGGTGGCATTGTGTCAGGGGCATGGTGGTGTTGTGTCAGGGGCATGGTGGTGTTGTGTCAGGGGCATGGTGGTGTTGTGTCAGGGGCATGGTGGTGTTGTGTCAGGGGCATGGTGGCATTGTGTCAGGGGCATGGTTGTGTCAGGGGCATGGTGGTGTTGTGTCAGGGGCATGGTGGCATTGTGTCAGGGGCATGGTGGCATTGTGTCAGGGGCATGGTGGCATTGTGTCAGGGGCATGGTGGTGTTGTGTCAGGGGCATGGTGGTGTCAGGGGCATGGTGGTGTTGTGTCAGGGGCATGGTGGTGTTGTGTCAGGAGCATGGTGGTGTTGTGTCAGGGGCATGGTGGCATTGTGTCAGGAGCATGGTGGTGTTGTGTCAGGGGCATGGTGGTGTTGTGTCAGGGGCATGGTTGTGTCAGGGGCATGGTGGCATTGTGTCAGGGGCATGGTGGTGTTGTGTCAGGGGCATGGTGGTGTCAGGGGCATGGTGGCGTTGTGTCAGGGGCATGGTGGCATTGTGTCAGGGGCATGGTGGTGTTGTGTCAGGGGCATGGTGGTGTTGTGTCAGGGGCATGGAGGTGTTGTGTCAGGGGCATGGTGGTGTTGTGTCAGGGGCATGGAGGTGTTGTGTCAGGGGCATGGTGGTGTTGTGTCAGGGGCATGGTGGTGTTGTGTCAGGGGCATGGTGGTGTTGTGTCAGGGGCATGGTGGCATTGTGTCAGGGGCATGGTGGTGTTGTGTCAGGGGCATGGTGGTGTTGTGTCAGGGGCATGGTGGTGTTGTGTCAGGGGCATGGTGGTGTTGTGTCAGGGGCATGGTGGCATTGTGTCAGGGGCATGGTGGTGTTGTGTCAGGGGCATGGTGGTGTTGTGTCAGGGGCATGGAGGTGTTGTGTCAGGGGCATGGTGGTGTTGTGTCAGGGGCATGGGCCTGCATGCGAGAGCAGTGCTTGTCCACCTCTGCGTTGACAAATCTTCCAGGCAGATGGACGATTCTCTAAAGAATACTGGTAATTCACTCCACTTGACGGGATTTACCGGAATACCAGGGGCTTTGCATATTCTCCACTTCTCCCCGTCACTTTGATGCTATCAACGCATCATATGGCCTTTCAGAGTGAACAATAGCTGTGGGATTCGGCCAGGAAGCCATTGTGGCCGCCCTGCGCAGAACTTCTTCATGCTCTCCCACAGGAGACGTATGGTAAATCATGGAGATAAACAAGTGAAGGATACACGCACACATATTTTTTGAAGCGTTGTGCGCGCCTGTGGAAAATATCATCTCATTGCTACGGTCAGATCCCACCATAACTCAAAATACAGCTTAGTTGTTCCTCCAATATTTCCAAACAGTACGCTACCATTACAGAGTCATTGTGCATGTATTACATGCTGTCAGTCATTGCATCAAAGGTTCGGCCAATCAGCTTCTTGGAAAAAATGTTGAAAAATGTCTCTTCAATCCTTGAAGGCAGTCTAATCTGTACAAGACTGTGTGACAGACGCTTCAATTGTCTGAGCTGTTCTGAGCTTGGAATTAATTTGACTTTGAAAGATTACACTGACCTTGCTGACTTAAAGGAACACTTTGACGATTTTCAACCAGGTTTGTATTATTACAATATAGCCTATTATGCAAATGAACAATGTTGATCTTCCCTCCATGTTGCCTGGCTGCACCGAGAGCTCTCCATTCATTTGGGCCTCCAGCTAGGGGAGTCAAAAAGAATCGATTATAAGATACATCGCGATGCAGACGCGCACGATTCTGCATCGATTCACAAATGCCAAAAATTGATTATTATTATTTTATTTTTTATTTTTATTTTTTTATAATCAAATAAAATATAATGGAAGTAGGGATGCACGATATATCGGCAATCATATCGGTATCGGCCGATGTTAGTCATTTTTTAACATATCGGTATCGGTCCGATGTTGCAATGTTAATATCGGTTATCGGTATCAGCCAAATTCTTCACATTGAGATGAAATAATGCAGTAAATCTATGATTTAATGGGCTTTTACAAATGTTTTTGAAATAAAGAAATGCATTACTTTTTCAAATTCAGTGTTTACATGTGTTTTTCAGTATGTACAAAATGTTATTATAATAGAAATGTGTTTTTATACAGATCATATCGACATCGGTAAATATCGGTTATCGGCCATAACAGCAATGTTAATATCGGTTATCGGCATCGGCCAAAATTTTCATATCGGTGCATCCCTAAATGGAAGTACATGCAGTTGTTTATTTGGATCATAATACAATGCAATTCCAAATGCACTTTTATTTTAAAAGTAGCCACACAAAAGAAAGTGAGAAAAAAGAAATCATGTATTGGGGGAAAAAAGTGATGCATCGATTTAAAGATGCATCGAGATGCATCGATAATCGTAATCGAATCGAATCGTAGCCCTCTGAATCGTAATCGAATCATGAGGCCAGTGAAGATTCACAGCCATACCTCCAGCTGATACAAAATGCCTCACCCGCACCCGGCGGCTTCTGCTCTCAATGAGGATGGACCGTTCACATTTGAACCAATACCGGTACTGGTTCCGGGACCTGGAATTCGGTACCAATACCCAACGGTACCTTTTTTCAGTACTTTCTCTCTCCATAATTACAAACATGTAATTTTAATTGTAAAAAAAAAAAAAATGTAAAAAAAAAAAAAGTCCAAACATCAATTTCAACTTTGTTATTTATTTAGAACATTTTACACACCGATCTAATTTGGTGGGTCAGTACTACTCTGTACCCTTATGAGTACCGATTTCGGTCTCCAGCCCTACCCTCCTTCCGACTTGTCCGTGGATGTGGCCATACGAAGATGACTAAATACTATCTGTAGTTCCAACAACAGCCATGAGCCGGGGAGCTCTCAGTGCAGGCAACATGGAGTAGTTAGCTCATTTGCATCCTACCTACATTGTAATGATACAGAGCTGGTTGAAAATGGGCAGTCTTCCTGTAATGAAAGTAGTAGCCAAATATGAACACAAATACAGCATTGAGGGAGACCTTTGCAGCGCTCTCGTCTCTTTTAGTAAATGCAAAATCAGGGTGGGAATTGGCCTCCGTTGCCCCTCCCTCTGGCCGTGATGCCCTGAGATCCCTAAGGCCACCTTGGCAGTGCCCTGCTACCAGCCTGCTACTGTCAGCTGCTTTAAAAGCATCAGTGGTCTCAGTTTAATGTAGCTGCTCTGTGCAAAGGATGTGTGATTGGCTCATTTTTACAAACATTTCAGAAAAATCACTCTTCACGATGTCATTAGATCAATGGTCTTTCTTTGTGCCCTGGCATATGGCCTTGTGCCCTAAACAAATTGTGACACCGAAGACCAAATGGCCACGCCCCTAAAACGCAGAAATTCCCACCCTGTGTAAAATGCTGTATTGTGTTTTCTGCTGTCATTAAACAAAATGTTTAATAGGCAAATTGAGTCAATTCAAAATTCATGAATTCAAAGTCTTGTCCTTTTAGTGTTATGAATAGAGTTAGCCTTTCTATAGATAGTGTATAGAAACTTAACGGAGTAGCAGCTTTTCTACTTGTACCAAGATGTCAAAGAAACATCGAATTGGCTCTGGCTTATTGTTTGTTTATATTTGTCTTGTATATTTGAGAGGCGGACCATATACGGTGTCGATGATTTGATTTGACAATTCTGTCGACTGGCTTTGGCATTGGTCAATCATGGCGTGTTCCACCCCCAAATCGAGTGGGATTCAGCGTGTTGTCGTGCTACGCCAGTGGGATCCGCGGAGCACCAGGCAGCCACCTGCTTCGTGCGGAGCGAGCGGACAATCCGATGCATGGGTGCTGCCCGCCCGCCTGGAATCTCCAAGGGGCGACCCCTAACAAGCGCGCCCTCAAGCGTGCGCCATTATCGCTATTTCTGTAAATACGATATTCCTGGAATGCGCGTTTTAACGAGCGAGTTACATTTCTTTGCATTCTTAGAGATTATAGTTTTTGTTTTTTGTTCATGTTTCATACAATTGGCCAAGTTAGTAGTTAGTTTATGGGATAGGAATTCTGCCAGATGACAGGCACTAGGAGCCATTTTCTACTTCCTTTGGAAAAGAAAAATATCCTGAAATGAAGATTTGATTGACAGCTGCATGTCGTGATATGATTGGTTGAAATGGGGTAGAAATTTGATAGTACTAGGTGACGTCAGCAAACTATACATTACTGTTATCAATGAAATCTTGAAAAATGAACTTTTGATGTGAAAAAGTGTGAAAAGCTAAAGAAATTAGATTTTTGTGATTTTTTTTGCATACATTATTAACTAGGTGCACTGCATACCCAGGTATTTGAACTAAAAGAAAAGAAAAGTCATTCTTGGGTTCAGCTCGACTTTAATTTAGGCTCAAAACACAAGGTTATTTTTTACAGACAGATTCTGCTTGAAACATAACCTCTAGCCCGACGAAAAACAATATATAAGACTGCCACTATGAAGCCTTCATAAGTGAACAGCAGGTAAGACAGTCACGTTTCATGTTTGTCTACAGACGAAAAGCAAAATGGAAGAGTCTCTCTCGACTCCAGTCGAGTCCACGGAACTGAATCGAAAAATGAGCCAGAAAGTCGTTCAAAAGGCCACATTGTACTGAGACTGGTCGTGGTATTCACCACTTCACCACTGTTTTCCACTAGTGTGCCACTAAGAACTGAGTATTATATGTCAAGCTTTATCACTGACCCCGGACTGAACACTGTCATTCAGCGTATGATGTAGAGCAGGGACTGAACACTGTCATTCAGGTGCCGTTACAGCGTATGATGTAGAGCAGTTCACTTCTCAACGTGGGGTCCACTCCAGGGACCACCAGGGGGTCCTTGAGGTGGTCCCAGGAGGTCCCCAGCAAAGTGCTCAAGTGTGTTTAAAATTCATTATTTCATTCACAAGAAGTTAGCACGATTAGAGAACGTACAAGTATGGCTATATTGGTCGTAGGCTCACTGTTCTTCTCCCTACCTACAATTCAAAATAAATTACAATAGAGATAGGCATGGAATTATGGAATCTGGAGAAAATCAAATGAGCAAAAAATATTCTCAGATCTGGGTCAGAGGGAGATCTCATCAAATGGGGGTCAGAGCCCCAATGTGGAGTAGATGAGAGGTGGAGAATGACTGTTCCAGAGGAAGGCGTGGATGCTTCGGTCCGAGGCAATCACTCTGAGTGCACTGTTTTTCATTAGGGTGGTGTGTGTGTGTGTGTGTGTGTGTGTGTGTGTGTGGGGGGGGGGGGTCATGATCGACTGTGCCACTTGTTGCATTCTAATTGCTGTGTGTGTGTGTGTGTGTGTGTGTGTGTGTGTGTGTGTGTGTGTGTGTGTGTGTGTGTGTGTGTTCTCTCACTGTATGTACTCATAATGGTTTTGGATAAAAGCCTTCACCAGACTGTGTGTGAGTGTGTCAGGAAGTGTGTGTGTGTGGGGGGGGGGGGGGGTGTGTTTTTGGAAAGGGTGTGTACTGTGTAGTGTACCATTACAAGCAAATCATCACCACCAAGCTCCAGCTCCATCATCATCATCATCATCTTCACCATCATCAGCAGCAGCAGCAGCACCACAACTAGAGCCCGACCGATACTGGATTTTTTTTTAGGCCGATGCCGATAGCGATATCAGGGAGTAAAACATTTCTGATATCGATATATCGGCCGATATTCTTATATTATATATACGGTACACATTATATTACACTTTTCTTTTTGCAATGATCCATCAAATATCAAACAGTTGACAAAGATGACTTGACATGACTTGAAATATGTAATGTAGGCAAGGTATTTTACAGCTTATCAATCAACTTTGTCCAAAATGACATCAATGCAATGAAACCGTAAACTTCAGTGGGAATTTAATCATTATAAATAACTAGAAATTAGGCCTGCACGATATGAGGAAAATCTGCGATGTGCGATAACATTGTTCGATATAGCGATGACGATACGACTTGCGATAAATAAACAAATATTAAAGTATGCATATTAGCTATACAGTTCCTATGTCTTTCTGCTTTAATAATGCTAACATAGACCCCAAACATAGCCTATGCCCACTGAATAAAGAAATGAAATACACACTGACTCTAGCTGAAACTACACACAGCGTGTTTGGGCTTTGGCAGAGGGGCGGAGCGCACTGTTGCAAGGGAAAGGTGTACGCTGGATTTACAACACAAGACAAAATGATCAGATGCTGAGTGGGAATGCATGACGCATGTAAATAAAAACACTTTTGTTATTCATTGCGTTTCAGGCAGTCTTTGCCATGTGTTTATTGTTGTTCATCGCATGTTCATATTGCGATGACGATGAATTGTGCAGCCCTACTAGAAATACAAAAACACAAATATGAAATACAACTTGAGTTCAGAAAAAGGATCAAATATGACACAACATGCTGTCTATAACTTAAAAAATACAAAAAAAAAAAAAACTGCAATATCGGCCAACATATCGGCCGATACCGATATATCGGTTATCGGCCGATAATATCGGTGGACCGTTATATCGGTCGGGCTCTGACCACAACCTCATCCCACTGAGCTATAAACAATAGGGCCTATAATATAGTCTACAAAACGATTTAGCAAATTAAGAATCTGAACAATTAGCCACCTATCTATACTCGAATATATTTGAGTGAATCATAGATTTTTTGGGGTTAAAACAGATGGAGATCATATTAGGTGCTTTCGGACGGCAGGAACCTTTTCATAGTTCTAGGAACAGTTGGAGTACCTACTTCAGGGTAGGTACTTTCCCAGCACAAGAGGAACCTTTAGTTGTTTTCGACACATACTGTAAGTGGGTGTACCTTTATTGCTTGAACTTCTAGAATTGCCCCGAAACGGTAATCATCACTAACGTAGACTTGCTTCTTTTTTTTTGTGTGTGCATGCTAACGTTAGCTAGCTAATTGTTAGCCAAAGTAGTATCAATCCTCTGTGAATTCTCACTTGCTGTGCTGTGAAGCTAGTAGCAGTTAGCACGCTGGGTTCACTTCATAGTTCCTGCATGTTGGTTCCTATTGCAAACAGAAAAAAAGCCCTTGAAGGTACTGTATATGTAGTTCTCGGGGAACCTCCCCAGCAGGCAGTTCCTCTCAGGAAGTAGCCAGAACTGTTTGGTCCGAAAGCGCCTAATAACTGATGGTCATATTCAGTAGCGTCGTGCAAGGTAAATTTAGCACTGTGTAGGAAAATGACTCAAACAGATCCTTCAACAAATCAAATGAAAAAAGAGAATCTGATTCCTCACACTGACCAAGAACCATGGCTGGCATATCTGGCTATATCACTGAAATCCCACCCAGACAGAGCTCCATTTTCACACGCATGTTCAGCATTGAAATAGCCTACCAGAGCTGCTTATGATTATAATAATCTTCCAAATAATCAGAAATAATAATAGTAACAATCCTCCAAATATGCAGTTTATCAGAAATGAATTCTTAAAGACCAAATATGGAAGATTACCACTAAAACTCACTAAAATATCCCTATAATGATCTCATGTTTTGTTGCGGTCAGTAGTAACATTATATACCATGGCTGAGCAATTCGAGGCCCCCAGGCCAAACTTTGCCCACGCTCAAAAATCAGGGCCGTACCGTCTTTCAGAGGCTGTGGCGGGCTCATTTTTAAAGCTAGCTTGATGATACTTTTACCATATGAAACTAGAAGACCTATTTTAGTTTTAGAATGTAGATTGTCCATAAAATTATATAATTGAATGTCATTTTTGTAAAATCAACATTTATTTTTGGCCCACGGCCATCCATCCAGATTTATTTTTGGCCCTTCATAGGAAATAATTTGGGCACCTCTGTTATAATATATACTTTTTTTTATATAACCTTTGTGATATCAGTACTCCTACAACAAGCCTATTGATGTGATGATTACTGTTGATTACTGTTGGCTATTAGAAATATTTCCCTTGCTCTGTAGAGTATCATCAAAGCAATCTATGGCCTAACTCAATCGGCTAATTGGGTTGATTAATTTAATGAATTCGTTCATTGGGTTGGGTTTCATATGTGTCGCTGTTATGAGCAATAATATGAATGTGCCTACCGTGAGTGTGTGGAATGGGCTTGGAGCTATTTTAAGGCTTCAGACTTCAGACTTGGGCAAGCGACAGGGGAAATATATGACGGCACAAGCTGCTGATTTACAGCTCGGTCTGCTCCTTTTTATCGCTTTGGCCCCGAAGAAGGAAAACAAGTTGGCGTACAAGAAACACTTATTTCTATTTCAAGGTAACCCTAAATGAAAACAACCGGGATGTGAAATAATAGGCTAGCGAGAAAATAAATGGTGTGATTTCTCTCATTGCGCCCTTCTTTACAGGATCTGGAGATTAAAAGTGACTGTGAAGACTGAGAAATATACATGGCACTAAAACAGTTGACCAGCACCCTTTTTACTTCCTCGGCAGCCAAACCCCCAAGGCCACCTCAAACTCTGCATCCTGGTTCTCAAAGTGGGGTCCGGGGACCCCCAGGGGTCATTGAGGGGGGTTCCAGGGGGTCTCCAGCAAAAAGGTGAATCATTTATTTTCACTATAATTCCATAAGTAACGCAATGACAGGATGTAGGCTACACGACTATTTTGGTCATGGGTTTCATACACTTTATGTAGGATAAAACATGGCGAAAATCGTATCAGATGGAGGACCCAGGAATAAAAATCTTATCAAATGGGGGGGGGGGGGGGGGTCCCCTGGTCTAATTAGTGTCAGTTGGGGTCCTTGATGTGAAAAGGGGGGAGAACCACTGACCTACACAGTCTAGCTATACAGTAAATATAAAGCAAATCGATCTGTAGGTATGCGGATTGTCATAAACTTTGTTTTCATTTGCTCTCCGCAACCTGTGTCGGACCACACACACACACACACACACACACACACACACGCACACTGACTGGCACACACGCGCGCATACACGCACACACCTAAACACACATACCTAAACACACACACACACACACACACACACACACACACACACACACACACACACACACACACACACACACACACACACACACACACACACACAATGCTTTTACTTGCACAACAACAGATGCACATCTGGATAAAGCAGTGTGAGCGTGTGGGACCGGGGGGGGGGGACATGCCGATGCCGACTCACCGGAGCAGTTCCAGCCGGTGGGCGTCTGGCAGTCGCTGAGGGAGGACGGGAAGGCGCGCAGCTGCTCCACAGGTAAAGTGGCGAGAAACGAGACGAGCGTGACCCAGACCCAGCCTCCCACCGTCCGGCTCCACTGGCGCAGGCGTCGGGGCTCCTGCTGGAGCGGCACCACGGAGGAAAGACCCATAATAATCTCACTGGCCCCGACGACGGCACAGCAGCAGCAGCGGCGGGGGGGAAGAGACGGAGACGCGCCTGGACAACTCCTCCTCCTCCTCCGGTCCCGGCGGCAGGTTCAGCGGGGCGCCTACACACCGCAGGCAGCAGGACATTTTCCGAGCGAGACTGTGCGCCCCATCAAAGCGCACCCCGTGTAGACCGACCCGACCGACTGGGTTCCGCCCGATCCAGCTGCTGCTGCTGCTGCAAGATGAAGACGCAGGACTCGAGCTGGCTGGGGAGCGAGAGAGAGGAGGGTGTGTTTGTGGGATGGAGGAGTCGGGTGGAAAAGTTAGCCAGGTAGCGGAGGGAGGGCGGGCGGGCGGGCAGGCAAGTAGAGGCGGAGTGGAGGAGGGGGATGCTCGAGGTGATGAGGAGAGGAAAAAGAAAGATGAAGGGGTAGGCTAATAAAGCTGTAGAAGTGACCGCGTGTTTTAGTATCCCACCACGGCAGGCGTTGGAGACGACGACGACGACGACGACGACGACGACTGTGTCATAGCAATTATATATCCACCGGATGCAATGGGCAGCTCTCCTGAGCGGAGCGGAGCGGTCCTCCCGTTGGTTGACTGGCTGTTGTGTGCGGCGCGTTCAGAGGCGCAGTGAGTTGAGTGTCGTTGCGCTCCCGCGGTCCTCTCTCTCTCTCTCTCTCTCTCTCTCTGTCTCTCTCTCTCTCTCTCTCTCTCCTCTCTCTCTCTCTCTCTCTCTCTCTCTCTCTCTCTCTCTCTCTCTCCCTCTCTCTCTCTCTCCCTCTCCCTCTCTCTGTCTCTCTCTCTCGCTCTCTCTCTCTCTCTCCTCTCCCTCTCTCTCCTTCCCTCTCGCTCTCTCTCCTTCTCCCTCTTTCTCTCTCGCTCTATCTCTCTCTCTCTCTAGCAGCTGGTTTCTAGCTTGGTTATGATCACGTGGAGTGTGATGCGAAATAACGGGAGGAGGGAGGGAGGACGCGAGGGGAGGGGAGGGGGTCCACTCCTCAGGAGGTAGAGCAAGAGAGGAGAGGGGGAGAGAATTGTGTAGCCTACTAAAAATAATAACATAATAATAATCAATCAGGACTCAGGGGGCACATTTATCACACACAGGAGAAATCACAAAATAATCACAGACTAAAAAAAACTATGCAAATACAGAATTTAAATAGGCCTACCTACCAACAGTGGTGGGACTGGGAATGGCCAGGTTTTACCCCCCGAGGTAGGCTATAGGGTATTATTATTTCTGTTCAAATCGAGAGCTGAATGCTTGACTGTTCTTTATTATTGATTATGGACTCATTAGCATAACACTACGCTGAAAAATCTGTTAGGTTACGATTGCTGAGATCTACGACAGTGCTGATTATTTCCCCTTGTTCATGACACACGTGATGACACATTGATATTGACACTGCTTTTTATATGCTGATGTATTTATACTATATTTTCATTATCAATCATAAATAAAAAATATTCATCTGATCATTTTCACATAAATCACCTCAATGTTTTCTATTTGCACTCCAGGGAGTATCAAACAGTTGTTTGTTCATTTTAAGAATGGCGTTTACCTGTTTTTGCAAATGAACTCTTCAATGTTCTCCTGGTATTCTCGTCTGCTCCTTTCATGCCGCCCCCTCTCCACTGCTCTGCTCTCCACTGCTCTGCTCTCCACTGCTCTCCACTGCTCTGCTCTCCACTGCTCTGCTCTGCTCTCCACTGCTCTGCTCTCCACTGCTCTGCTCTGCTCTCCTCTGCTCTGCTCTCCACTGCTCTGCTCTGCACTGCTCTGCACTGCTCTGCTCTGCTCTCCACTGCTTTGCTCTCCACTGCTCTCCACTGCTTTGCTCTCCACTGCTCTCCACTGCTCTGCTCTCCACTGCTTTGCTCTCCACTGCTCTCCACTGCTCTGCTCTGCACTGCTCTGCTCTGCTCTCCACTGCTCTCCACTGCTCTGCTCTGCACTGCTCTGCTCTGCTCTCCACTGCTCTCCACTGCTCTGCTCTCCACTGCTCTGCTCTGCTCTCCACTGCTCTGCTCTGCTCTCCACTGCTCTGCTCTGCTCTCCACTGCTCTGCTCTCCACTGCTCTGCTCTGCTCTCCACTGCTCTGCTCTGCTCTCCTCTGCACTGCTCTGCTCTCCACTGCTTTGCTCTCCACTGCTCTGCTCTGCTCTCCACTGCTCTGCTCTCCACTGCTTTGCTCTCCACTGCTCTGCTCTGCTCTCCACTGCTCTGCTCTCCACTGCTCTGCTCTCCACTGCTCTGCTCTGCTCTACTGCTCTGCTCTCTGCTGCTCTGCTCTCCACTGCTCTGCTCTCCACTGCTCTGCTCTCCACTGCTCTGCTCTCCACTGCTTTGCTCTCCACTGCTCTGCTCTCCACTGCTCTACTCTGCTCTGCTCTCCACTGCGCTGCTCTGCTCTCCACTGCTCTGCTCTCCACTGCTTTGCTCTCCACTGCTCTGCTCTCCACTGCTTTGCTCTCCACTGCTCTGCTCTGCTCTGCTCTCCACTGCATCGTAAGAGATTTTTTGAAGGGGAACCTGGGGAGGAATGCCGTTCCCCCTCTCGTCCACACCATTCCCTCTCAACGTTTACTCTGGGAACTCCATTCCCACACGTCCCCCCCCCCCCCATTTCCATCACTGCCTATACCAATTCCATGTGAGATAATAAACTCATCTATGTTAGGCTACATTAGGGAAAAAAATCAGAAATCCACTCCGACTCTCGCTTTCAACAGGGTAAGATAAATAGGATAAATCTGCCCCAGAGTTACCTAACTTACCTTTTGACCCGAGTTACCCCCTGACTTTGCCTACTTTTATAGTTTCGCTCGCCCCACTGCAAGATGTACAAGTTGCCACTTTGTGCATCTTTCCTCTGGTACCCACAGAGACAAAGATCACAACAATTCCACTGCATTTCTCATTACAGTCTGAGAAGACGCTTTGTAGAGCTTCAAAAAGCACCTGAAGTCTTTCGCTTTCAATGTAACAATGAAAAATTGTTTCTGGCAAGAAAGGAAGGAGAGAGCGAGGCAGAGAGAGAGAGAGAGAGAGTGTGTGTGTGTGAGAGAGAGCGAGAGAGAGAGCTAGCTTGTGTCGGCTGGACCAAGCTACAGGGAGAGAGGATGCACTGCTTTTGTAATTGGCCATTTAAAAAGGCTGCAGGAATCGATTCGTCGGGCCCGGCCCGGGATAATTGCTGGGCTTTTGAAACGGCACTGACGGTATAGCCGGGTCTTTGCCTCGGGCGGGGGCCGTCCGAAAGAGACCTCAATATTGTTCCTATATTTTTGGGACAGAACCTAGCGCTGTCACGCGGGGCCACGGACGCGGCCGGGTCGCAGACTGTAATTGACACGCTTTTGGGCCATGAAAGCACCTAGAATGTCTAGCGCCTCAGGAAGCTAAGGAGGTCAAGTCGAACACGGGTTTTCATAAACTCGCCCCTCTCTGAACGAAAGGAAATGAGAAGCCATGCGTGCACGGGAGAGCCCAGACAAAGACGCTGCTGTTGAGGCCGCGCGCTGCTAAATGTGGTGTCAAAACTCCGCCAAATATCTGGGACCTCGTGACAGCGAGGAAGCAAAGCTGCAGTTTCCTGCAAACAAGGAAACCTTTTTAGCTGCTCAGATAGTTGAGAGGAGCTCATTATATGGGGAGAATCATCATTTGTCCGGGCAAATGGATATCATGATGACACATTAGCTTTTATCTGTTGCTGCTAGACACAACTTGTCACAAGGGAAGCGCACACACACACACACACACACACACACACACACACACACACACACACACACACACACACAGTAGGCTACACATCAGAGCTCTTCTGTCTCATCACACTGTGGACAAAATAGTTGCAGTATCTGAAACCATTTCAAATGTCTTTGAGTAGTGTGACTATTGGATGGATCATTCTCTGAGATAATGTAGGCGACAGCGATTCGCCCGTGTTCCCACTTCAGAATGAAGAAGGTCTGAAGGTCGTTTGTGAGCGAAACGTCAAAACAATAAATCTACTGGGAGAACTCTACAAGCGGTGTGCGGACATACTTCTTTTATTGATTACTGATTGTTTGTCCTGCACCTGCTCATCAAGTGGATGTGCATGCTTTACTCTTTATCCCCACTCACCTAGTCCCGTCGGCTGACGGGACTAGTAACCTCCTTGTATCAGGATACTGAGCTGATGGGACTAGTAGCCTTGTTGTATCAGGATACTGAGCTGATGGGACTATTAGCCTTGTTGTATCAGGATACTGAGCTGATGGGACTAGTGGTTGTATCAGGATACTGAGCTGATGGGACTAGTGGTTGTATCAGGATACTGAGCTGATGGGACTAGTGGTTGTATCAGGATACTGGGCTGATGGGACTAGTGGTTGTATCAGGATACTGAGCTGATGAGACTAGTGGTTGTATCAGGATACTGAGCTGATGGGACTAGTAGCCTCGTTGTATCAGGATACTGAGCTGATGGGACTAGTAGCCTCGTTGTATCAGGATACTGAGCTGATGGGACTAGTGGCCTCGTTGTATCAGGATACTGGGCTGATGGGACTAGTGGTTGTATCAGGATACTGAGCTGATGAGACTAGTGGTTGTATCAGGATACTGAGCTGATGGGACTATTAGCCTCGCATCAGCATACTGGGCTGATGGGACTAGTGGTTGTATCAGGATACTGAGCTGATGGGACTATTAGCCTCGTATCAGCATACTGGGCTGATGAGACTAGTGGTTGTATCAGGATACTGAGCTGATGGGACTAGTAGCCTCGTATCAGGATACTGAGCTGATGAGACTAGTAACCTCCTTGTATCAGGATACTGAGCTGATGGGACTAGTAACCTCCTTGTATCAGGATACTGAGCTGATGGGACTATTAGCCTTGTTGTATCAGGATACTGAGCTGATGGGACTAGTGGTTGTATCAGGATACTGAGCTGATGGGACTAGTAGCCTCGTTGTATCAGGATACTGAGCTGATGGGACTAGTAGCCTCGTTGTATCAGGATACTGAGCTGATGGGACTAGTGGCCTCGTTGTATCAGGATACTGGGCTGATGGGACTAGTGGTTGTATCAGGATACTGAGCTGATGAGACTAGTGGTTGTATCAGGATACTGAGCTGATGGGACTATTAGCCTCGCATCAGCATACTGGGCTGATGGGACTAGTGGTTGTATCAGGATACTGAGCTGATGGGACTATTAGCCTCGTATCAGCATACTGGGCTGATGAGACTAGTGGTTGTATCAGGATACTGAGCTGATGGGACTAGTAGCCTCGTATCAGGATACTGAGCTGATGAGACTAGTAACCTCCTTGTATCAGGATACTGAGCTGATGGGACTAGTAACCTCCTTGTATCAGGATACTGAGCTGATGGGACTATTAGCCTTGTTGTATCAGGATACTGAGCTGATGGGACTAGTAGCCTTGTTGTATCAGGATACTGAGCTGATGGGACTAGTAGCCTTGTTGTATCAGGATACTGAGCTGATGGGACTAGTAACCTCGTTGTATCAGGATACTGAGCTGATGGGACTAGTAGCCTTGTTGTATCAGGATACTGAGCTGATGGGACTAGTGGTTGTATCAGGATACTGAGCTGATGGGACTAGTGGTTGTATCAGGATGCTGAGCTGATGGGACTAGTAGCCTCATTGTATCAGGATGCTGAGCTGATGGGACTAGTGGTTGTATCAGGATACTGAGCTGATGGGACTAGTAGCCTTGTTGTATCAGGATACTGAGCTGATGTGACTAGTAACCTTGTTGTATCAGGATACTGAGCTGATGGGACTAGTGGTTGTATCAGGATACTGAGCTGATGGGACTATTAGCCTTGTTGTATCAGGATACTGAGCTGATGGGACTAGTGGTTGTATCAGGATACTGAGCTGATGGGACTAGTAGCCTTGTTGTATCAGGATACTGAGCTGATGGGACTAGTGGTTGTATCAGGATACTGAGCTGATGGGACTAATAGCCTTGTTGTATCAGGATACTGAGCTGATGGGACTATTAGCCTCGTTGTATCAGGATACTGGGCTGATGGG
>NC_139627.1:52565329-52842829 GCF_964638095.1 Poromitra crassiceps | reverse complement strand
TATCACCCCCTCACTCCGAGGGGAGGATTTGCTGTTACGGTCGGCTTGTTGCACTAGCAGCAAATTCCTGCATGGTGTCGGTGTCATGTTGATGCTGTTGTTGCGGCAGGAGTGTACTACTAGTCAGCGCTGCGCCTCTGAAGGCAAACGGAGCGCCAGAGGGCAGAGACGGTGGGAATTGGAAATCTAATGGTTACGTCTCATAACCGGAGCTATATGAGCACCATTGGAGCCCTCTAGGTGATTGTACCTGCCGCCATCGTGTCGCAGGTTTACTGGCGTGTGACATTGGTGGTGCTTTGATGGAGGACGGCGTCATCATCCTAGGCTAGGCTGGTGTACATTTCATTTGTTTCAGTGTTGCAAACCCTGAAGCGTGATTGGTTAAGATGGCCATATAACTCTGGTGATAAGACATTAGCTACGTTTCTTTTATACAATGGAGTTCTGCTGGCTTCATTTGGCTCCATGGACGAGACTCTGCATAGGATTTGTTCACGGTAAGCAATGCATAAAAAAACAAACACCAGCCTTATCCTTTAAGTCACGTTTAATCTCTTTACTATTTCAACACAATTTAATTTAGTGACAAGTCTTTCAAATGTAAGTGGAGTAGATATGAATAAAGTATTTCAAATGCAAGTGGAGTATGTACTGTCTGTACACTTGTCTGACAAAATGAGGGCGAGGAGACAGATAGATGTTGGGTGCATATGTCTCCTATGAGCCTATATACGCTATGACGAGGAGCAGCTCTCTGTCTCTAAACAGGCTAATTAGTAGAATGATGCAAAGTGAACCCAGGGCTGCCTGTGTGTGTCTGTGTGTGTGTGTGTGTGCCTGTGTGCTTGTGCTCATTTGGCCAAAGCAAGTTCCAGCAGACTCATCCATCGTCCATTGAGGCAACAGGGCAGAGAGAGACTCATAATCACTTCGTTCCAGGCAACCTTGTGCATTATCTAGTGTGTGAAACACATTATCTAGTGTGTGAAACACCAGTCAAAGCATTATCTAGTGTGTGAAACACCAGTCAAACACATTATCTAGTGTGTGAAACACATTATCTAGTGTGTGAAACACATTATCTAGTGTGTGAAACACAAGTCAAACATGGATTTGAGGCCTAATAGAGTTGGTGAAATCCTCTCACTCCTCTGGCAGAAAAGTGTCCTTCATCTATACCCCCCCCCCCCCCCCCCCCCCCAATTTAATGTATTCATCCTGGTTGCTGCTCCACCCTCTGCCGATCTGGGGAGAGCCGAAACTGGCTCCATGCTTCCTCCGAGACATGGGCAGTTAGCCAGCCGCTTCTTTTCACCTGACAGGGGAAGCTTCACCGGTAGGACATAGCACGTGGGAGGTTCACGCTATTCCAACGAGTTCCCCTCCCTCCGAACAGGCGCCCTTAAATGAACACTCCGCCCATAATTTCAACCAGCTTTGTAACATTAGAACATCAGTAGTATATCAGAAAACTGTAAACGGTTTTGAAGTCTGTCATTTAATTTGACAGTTATTGAGTGTTAAAGTGTGGACCAGTGACATCACTGGTCCACACTAACTCAAATTAATAACTCATTAACTCAAATCAACTCTCAATAACTGTCAAACTATTCATCATTCATCTAGTTAGTTACTTTAACACTCAATAACTGTCAAATTAAATGACAAACTTCAGAACAGTTTACAGTTTTCTGATATACTACTGATGTTCTAATGATACAAAGCTGGTTGAAAATGGGCAGAGTGTTCCTTTAACGACAGAGGAGGCACCACATCAGCGACCAGGATATTGCATGTTTTTGTGTGGGGTTCCTATATGAGGGAAACCCCCAGGGGGCACGGGGAGAACATGCAAACTCCACACAGAAAGGCACCTTTTGACGACCCCACCCGGGCGGCGGGCACTCGAGGACATGCGGACGGGCACGCACTCCTTCAGCGCTCACAGCGTCGCAGGTGGGAATCGAACCCAGGACCTTCTAACTGTGAGGCGACAGCGCTTAACACTGCCGCCACCGGCGTGCCCCCCTCCCGTGTGTGGTTCTGATCAGTAGGAGCACAGCGTTGAGACGGAGCTGCTGTCCTTGCTTACATGAATGACCCCTGTAACGCAGGCACCAGCAGTGCTAGTTTATGTAGCAGCCATTTCCAATCTGTCCGTCTAGTCTTCCTACTTCTGGATAGTGAGAAGTTCTATGTAACAAAATGTAACACACCATCTGGCAGCATCAGGTTCATTTGGAGGAAGACAAAGACTACTAGTACTTTGCATTTTAAACTGGGTAATTGGAATTTGTCTTTCTGCATATCGTTCCTAGACACAAAGACACCTTTTTAGAGAGGTCAGAGTGCAACACAAGCTACAGTGCAACATCACTGGAGTGGTCTGCTCTGTAGGTGGACCCAGGAAAGAGACCAAGCACCCTTGACCTGTAGAGATGGGCAGTAACTGCACAAATACTTTGTTACTGCACTTAAGTAGAATTTCCAGGTGTCTGTGCTTTGCTATTTATTTTTCGGACAACTTTTTCATTTTACCCCCTACATTTTAACACAAATAGCTGTACTCTCTACTCCTTACATTTTCAAAACAGGCTCGTTACTCTCGTTTTTAATGCACGGCAGGCAAAAACGATGTAAAAGTACTTATTTTACGAGAAATGTCTGAAGTTTTCATGCCTCTAAGGATGATTATATATATGAGATAATTGATTTTTTTGTGCGTGTGGAAAAACCATATACACAAGTGCGTACTTCTTGAGTAAAGAATGCGTGTACTTTTGCCACCTCTGTCGACCTCTCTCTGGTCGGCCTCTCTCGTGGGCCCTCTCTCTGGTCGGAGACGGGGCGTGTTGAATCAACAGCTGTCTGGTTATTGGTTGGCCTCAGGCCAGACTGTCCTTCTCTGCACTCCTACACAAGTTGCAGCAACAACAGTGGCTGTGTATTGAGGTCAGCAGAGAACAGATTGGCCTGGCTTCGTTTTGTTTGATTTATCCTGGAGAGGACGAGTGTTCGCAGGCAACTTTAACCAGTAGCTGAGGCTGCAACCTAGCTTCAATGGAGCAAACTTGCCCCGCAACTAAACACAGTACATTCCAAAACTTTTTTTTTTTTTTAACCTGTAGTCTGAATCATCTACTTCCATCTCTGCGCATTAGTCTGCCTGAATAGCAGGTCTGCTATCAGTGACGCCCATGCAGGGCCTTTTGAAGAGGAGGTCAGCCTAAACGCAGCCTGCCTGAGGCTAAGGGCTAATTACAT
Source organism: Poromitra crassiceps (assembly GCF_964638095.1). NCBI lineage: Eukaryota > Metazoa > Chordata > Actinopteri > Beryciformes > Melamphaidae > Poromitra > Poromitra crassiceps. Next base: position 52,839,562 of record NC_139627.1, on the reverse strand, counting down.
TTCTGACTTGCTGAAATGTACACCGTCTCCTGAGAGAGCATTCTGGAATAACTCTCACCCCTGTATCAAATATCTGATGATTGATTTTTTTTTACCTCATAATTACTCTAATGTATTAATAAATCATCCGTTTCTTTTGTGAATCTAGGGGCGGGCAATGTCATGGGAGTCGTTTGCTGGTGTGTGTTACCCGTGCCAAGAGTTGAAAGGTTAGAGTGCGTGGAAGAGTGTAAGAGTGTAAGGCGGCGTTCACACACAACGCACTTTTCTCAGTCAGAACGCTATGGAAATCATGTTGAGAGCGCTTCCATTGTGCGCAAAACACAGCGCACGGAGCGTTGTTTTTTGTGTGCTTCGTTTTGTTTTCCCCTACAGTCGCGTGCACTACTACAGTTTAGGACACAACGACCACACGGACGGTAGCCAGCTGGTTTTGTCTGTTTGATGTTGTTCTCTGTCAACACGAAGGCCAGATTATTGCCAATTCTGGCAGCGGCGGAGGTTGAGGAAAATGTAGGAGTGAAAAGACGAGCAGCGCGCTTTTCCTCCAAATGTTCAACTTTTTTCAGCTTAAAAACGCCCAGAGCGCTCCTCTCCAAAAACAAAAGACGCCACCAGCGCTAAACGCCAGGTGCGTTCCTTGAAAGAGGAGCACGTTTAGCGCGTCCTCACATAGAGAATGAATTGCAGAAAGACGGTGGCAGCTCCAAACACGCTTTGCGTGTGAATGTGCACACATGCACTTGGGTGGTACAGTGGTTCACACTGTCACCTCACAGCAGGAATGTCCTGGGTTTGGATCTCAGCTGTGTGGAGTTCATGTTGCATGTTTGTTTTCCTCGTGTTTGTGCGGGTTTCCTCCAGGTGCTCCGGTTTCCAAACACTCGCCAACAACATGCTGGTCAGGTGAATTACCCATTCAGGAAATAGTCCATAGGCATGAGTGTGTGTCTCATGTAGTTTGGTGGTACAGTATATTATAGCCTCAACGCCAGACCCATGAGAGTTCTTACGCTGATACTAGGGCATTCACAGACTAGTCGACTAGTAAAACCACTAGTCGACACTGTGCTTAGTAGTCGACTAGTCTTTTTTTTTTTTTTATCTTTAAGAAAGAACGATACACAATAATCCAAGAACAAACAAGACTATTGGACAAACAACCAAACAAAAACAATGTACCGTAAATTCCGGACTATAAGGCGCACCGGTGTATAAGCCGCACCTTCAAAGTTGACTATTTTTTTCTTATATAAGCCGCACCGGACTATAAGCCGCGGGTGTTTTAAAGCAGCTACGAGCAACTTTTTCGATTGTTATTAAACAGTATAAATTTAATATCAATGCATCACATCTTACCTCTAATAGTCGACGAGAGCAACGCAGAGTAGTCTCGCTTGAACCCCGAGTGAATCGGCCAGTGTTAGTGTGTCTGTAGCCAGGGCAGATCAGGAAGTGAAATGAAACGGTTTGCAGCAGCCACTTCGGCCATAACCACAAAATAACTTCCAAAAAACCTGTTAGAATATAACGAGAGATGTTCCCGCGAGTATGCGTGGCGTTCACATTGTTTATGTTATGTTGCTAGGCAGCGCAAACGGCGTTGGAAGGCAGCTGCGTTTCACTTCCTTGTTTCACTTCCTTGTTTCACTTCCGGGTTACCCGGTCCGGTCGCTCTAGAGAGCCCCCTGTTGGCGCGAGTTTAGGCAGACTATAGACTTAATAATCACCTAAGGGAGCAATCTCAGATACACACGGCTTTGGTCTCGTCGACTATTAGAGGTAAGATGTGATGCATTGATATTAAATTTATACTGTTTAATAACAATCGAAAAAGTTGCTCGTAGCTGCTTTAATGTTTTTTTTTTTTTTTTTTTTTTTTGTGTTTTAATGTTTAATTACCATATGTAATGCTCCCATTTATTAACATTTCAACAAAACAACATAACACAACACCACCTGTGTTGTTATTTACAGTGCACACAGTGTCATACAGTGTCATACAGTGTCATACAGTGTGGTGAAAAGAGGGCAAGAGAGGAAATTAAAACAGAAGTGGATTTATAGTTAGAAAGAGTTAGAAAGAGTTTTTTGAAAAAATCCATAGATAAGCCGCACCGTTATATAAGCCGCAGGGGCCAAAAAAGCCCAAAAAACGGGAAAAAAGGTGCGGCTTATTGTCCGGAATTTACGGTATTCAAAGTAAATACATAGATCTTACCCTGTTGGCAGCTAGGAAATGCATAGCTTTAAATTGGAAAGCATCCAATCCCCCAGCTGTAGTTCACTGGTGGAATGAACTCTCAAGCTACCATACGTTGGATAACATTTACTACAAGAGCAAAGGCAGATTCTTAGACATCCCCAAAATATGGCAACCACATACAGTTTGACTTTAAGAACTTTTTACCCCAGTGTCATTAGGCTTATCAGGATAGGAGCTGAATGCATTGTTTTTGTTTGGTTTTGTCCAATTCTTTGTGGGGGATATGGGATATGGGATATGATAGTCCATGTATGTCGTGTAAATACCTCATGTTCTTTCTTAAAGATAAAAAAAATAAAAAATAAAAAACGACTACCGGTAGTCGACTAGTCGACAACCCTTAGGGACGACTAGTCGACTAGTAAAATTCACTAGTCGTGAATGCCCTAGCTGATACACTACGTTACTGCATGCTGCAGAGCTCTCTCTGGGTCTGGGACACTTTCTCTCAGCCGGCTGGTTATGGGAGGGAACCGTTCACTTGGCCAGTGATTGGCCAGTGGTGGATTCAGTCTTCACCAATCAGTAACGACTTTGCGATCAGACGACACGGGAGGTGCAGCGCATTTTTCGAACCGCTCTCTCATCGGTGCTACGACCTGTCACTCATTCAATTTCAACCCGCCTTCAAAAACCAGCAGTGGCTGTGAACTGGCACAGACTCATTTATGTAGTATGCGGAGCGCAGCGATTCAACGTCATATATATATATATTTTGTGTGTGTTTTGACCACATTTCTTGACCCATGTAGTAAAATGTTTATTTGTAACCGTTCATTCTTTTTTTTTTTTTTTACAATTTTATTTTCCTTTTTCACAAACATACAGTTGTAAAACATTCAGTTGTCACAGTCTTGATTAATTTGCATGTTCATTAATTTCACCCTTAATCCCCCCCCCCACCCCAACCCCTATACATAAACATACATACATCAAGTTAAAGTACATTAAAGAATAATAGACTCACGCAAAATTATATTAGTTACATTTGTCTCAACTTCACGTTTTCCCTTTTTTCTTTCTTCTTTTATTTCACCTCACCAGATATTCCTTAGCTAAATATACAAAACAAAAAAAATATGTGTTGCATAATTTACGTATCAAGTAAAGATGTAGTCGGTCCCACACTTTCAATTAGCTAATACAGGTCCCACAGAGTCACTTTCCAAAAATTCCAAGAAACGTCCCGAGATTGCTTGAAAGACTTTAGGTTTTCCCTTGATAGCAAAAGTCAGATTTTCAACGTCATATTTGAGTCTGGGGAGAGACTAAGTATATTACATGTAGTGTATGTATGTATGTATGTATGTATGTATATGTATGTATATGTACGTATGTATGTATGTATGTATGTATGTATATTAGGGCTGTTGAAACGAATTTTGATATTCGAATATTATTCGAATTTAATAATTATGAACGAAATTCGATTATTATTATTTTTTTAAAACGAATATTTTTTTTTTTTTAATATATATATTTTTTTTTTTAGAACACTAGAACAGTGACAAGTTCTGACAACATACTTGAAGAAAAGAGTGTTAACTGAAGTTGACTGTTGAAGCTGCTATACTGTTTATTGATAAGGAGCTCAAACAAAGGCTGTGTCTTTTTTTTATTATCAATTATTTTATTTTAGCATTTCAGACAGCACCAATACATCACTGATGAATATTAACTAAGCTCTGGTTATCTGACCTATTTTCTAATGCAATGAATGTATATGTACATTGTACAAGGAACATGTTTTCTTAAATAAACATCATTGCTGGACTGTTTGTGATAAGCCTAATATTATTTTGAATATTCATCCACCATTCACTTTTCCATCTACATTTGGTAAAATGCTTAGAAAAAGTTTTACTTGGTCAAACCCAAAGATTCAGCTATATTTAGAATCAGAACATAACATAAGAGAAGACAACAATTCACTCAGACCAAAATTTTTTTTTTTTTTTTTTTTTAATTCAATTAAAAATTAATTAAAATATTCGAATATAATTCGAATATTAAAATGTATAAAGCACTGAAATTCGAATTTGATTATAGAGGGAGATTGACAGCCCTAATGTATATATGTATATATGTTAGGGGTGTCAAAAATGATAAGATGCATCGCGATGCAGACGTGCACGATTCTGCATCGATTCACAAATGTCAAAAAACGATTATTATTATTATTTTATTTTTTTTAATAATTGAATAAAATATAATGGCAGTACATGCAGTTGTATATTTGGATCATAATACAATGCAATTCCAAATGCACTTTTATTTTAAAAGTAGCCACACAGTGAGAAAAAAGAAAGTGAGAAAAAATAAATCATGTATTGGGGGAAAAAGTGATGCATCGAGATGCATCGATAATCGTAATCAAATCGTAGCCCTCTGAATCGTAATCGAATTGTGAGGCCAGTGAAGATTCACAGCCCTAATGTATGTATGTATGTACCGGTATGTATGTATGTATGTATGTATGTATGTATGTATATATGTATGTATGTATGTATGTATGTATGTATGTATGTATGTATGTATGTATATATGTATGTATGTATGTATGTATGTATATATGTATTATGTATTATGTATGTATGTATGTATGTATGTATGTATGTACTATATATACAATGTATATACCAATTTGCGACAGCCACAATGCGACACTCGAGGCTTCAAATCAGGAGACAGAAACCAATCGGGTGACATCACGGTGGCTACGTCCATATTTGTATACAGTCTATGTTTGAGACATGCTTAACTCATTGAGTGCCAAGGACGAGTATAGTCGTCAATTCAAATACTAACGTTCAGTGCCAATGACGACTAAAGTCGTCAATTGCGTTTTTTGACGGTGGGACGTGGATCAAAGCCAGATCCATCTCCTGTGAAAGTATGGTGGATGTTGAATGTGTAAAAGCTATTTTACAGACCCATTAGGTGGCGACAGTGCTCTCCAGATTAGAGAAAGTTGAGTAAAAAACAGAGAAGAAGTCATGGGGAAACGGAAATCGCATCCGTATGCATCGATATGCATGAAGCATAACGTTAGCTGTGCCTGCAGCAGCCAATCTGCTGCCACAATTGAGTCCCTCCGTGTCCGCTGCGATAGCCCATCCGATGGGCTATCGCAGCGGACACCATCCGCATGATTTAGTTGCCGACACCAGCGTCTTTCTGAAAAGTTACATTATTCACAGCTGGGAGCCGGCGACACGCTGTGAAAAAGCGGGGTGCAGCGCACTTTTCAGTGCAGAGCAAACGCAGAGCAAACGCAGCAGAGCCACCAGACAGTCCCACGGAGGAGGAGGAGGGGGGTGGGGCACGCAGGGCAGCATACAACCATTGACAGTAAACACAGACCCAGATAGCAGGCTCGATGGACAGAGACAGGCAAACAAGCTAGAATATCTGATGCCCACCAGCAGTAAATCAAGACCAGCAAGAAGCTGCAACCAGCAGCGCACGCAGGGGCCAGCGCTGCTGGTTGCAGCTAAAAAATATTATTTTGCCAAACAAAATTCCTTTGTTTTCACTGTTTTATTGAAGGGAATTATTTTTGAGGTGTGACTACATCAGAAAATATTAGCTTCAGAGTCAGTCATGTGCTTGAAATGCTTCATTTCACAAAAGGCTAATTATCTCAGCTTCTAATTTGAAACGCCTCTTTTTGCTCAAAACAACCTATCTTCTCCGGCTCATAACTAAAGAACGGAAAAGGATATCAATAATTTTTTTTTGCTGATGATAGAAGAGAGTCTCCTCGTTCTTTGTGCGTGTTCGGTGTTTACATAGTAATATCACACAATATTCTGTGGGCCTCGAGAAATCACTGAAAACGCTCTGAAACTCTGGCACTGGGAGCGTCCGTTCTCCAAAAGTGGCTGGCACTCAATGAGTTAATGAGCAAAAACATAGAAATAAAGGTGACGGTCAAATCATTTGTAATGCTGCAGCTCTTTGGATCTTTTGTTGACTGCCAGTTCTTGAGAAGAGGAATTATTTCCACGAACCTCCCCTTCCAGTCACCTACCTTTACCATCCTCACCACCACAAGAACCTCCCCTTCCAGTCACCTACCTTTACCATCCTCACCACCACAAGAACCTCCCCTTCCAGTCACCTACCTTTACCATCCTCACCACCACAAGAACCTCCCCTTCCAGTCACCTACCTTTACCATCCTCACCACCACAAGAACCTCCCCTTCCGGTCACCTACCTTTACCATCCTCACCACCACAAGAACCTCCCCTTCCAGTCACCTACCTTTACCATCCTCACCACCACACGAACCTCCCCTTCCCGTCACCTACCTTTACCATCCTCACCACCACAAGAACCTCCCCTTCCAGTCACCTACCTTTACCATCCTCACCACCACACGAACCTCCCCTTCCCGTCACCTACCTTTACCATCCTCACCACCACACGAACCTCCCCTTCCAGTCACCTCCCTTTACCATCCTCACCACCACAAGAACCTCCCCTTCCAGTCACCTACCTTTACCATCCTCACCACCACAAGAACCTCCCCTTCCAGTCACCTACCTTTACCATCCTCACCACCACAAGAACCTCCCCTTCCCGTCACCTACCTTTACCATCCTCACCACCACAAGAACCTCCCCTTCCAGTCACCTACCTTTACCATCCTGACCACCACAAGAACCTCCCCTTCCAGTCACCTACCTTTACCATCCTGACCACCACACAAACCTCCCCTTCCAGTCACCTACCTTTACCATCCTCACCACCACAAGAACCTCCCCTTCCAGTCACCTACCTTTACCATCCTCACCACCACAAGAACCTCCCCTTCCAGTCACCTACCTTTACCATCCTGACCACCACACAAACCTCCCCTTCCAGTCACCTACCTTTACCATCCTCACCACCACACGAACCTCCCCTTCCCGTCACCTACCTTTACCATCCTCACCACCACACGAACCTCCCCGTCCAGTCACCTACCTTTACCATCCTCACCACCACAAGAACCTCCCCTTCCAGTCACCTACCTTTACCATCCTCACCACCACAAGAACCTCCCCTTCCGGTCACCTCCCTTTACCATCCTCACCACCACAAGAACCTCCCCTTCCAGTCACCTACCTTTACCATCCTCACCACCACACGAACCTCCCCTTCCCGTCACCTACCTTTACCATCCTCACCACCACACGAACCTCCCCGTCCAGTCACCTACCTTTACCATCCTCACCACCACAAGAACCTCCCCTTCCAGTCACCTCCCTTTACCATCCTCACCACCACAATAACCTCCCCTTCCCGTCACCTACCTTTACCATCCTCACCACCACAAGAACCTCCCCTTCCCGTCACCTACCTTTACCATCCTCACCACCACAAGCAAAATGACTATTATCATCGTCATCATCATCATCATCATCATCGTGTGTATGATCATTCACTATATCCACCCTCACAGTCATTCTTCTTCCTCATGCTCTCTCTGGCCACATCTCTCAAATGGCTCATTATTGCGGGTGAAAATATCACCACACAATTTGCAAATCAAGCTCCATGTGAGTCACCGGATGGCCCAGAGATTTATGTCTCCATCATAGAGAACAACAAAATGTACTAGGGCTGCACGATATTGGAAAAAACTGACATTGCGATATTCCCCACCCCTGCGATATATATTGCGATATGAAAAAATACAGATTTTCACCAGATTACCAGAATAGCTCTATTTTAAAGAAAATAATAATTCTAGAATGATTGGGGTGATTTTGTAGAGGAGTCCATCTGGTAGGCCTCAGAGCGTCCTCTATCAGGGTGCATACACATTTTGACCAATGGATTTCCATGACTTACATACATGAAAAAGTGAGTGAGTTATGACATTCTACTTTAAAATGTCACTAGCCTACACTTCACTTAGTGTAATGCAGCCTTTAAAACCAGGGAAAGACAACATGTATGCTGTATCACCATATTACCATATCCAACATCTAAGACCATATAGTCTCATATCACAATATTGATATACAATTGTTATATTGCCCACCCCTAATATTGAGTGCCAGTATCTACCTCCTAATGATGCTATTTGCAGAAAAACATTAGATTTAATTGATTATAATCACTGCTTTCAACTTCTTTCGTTCTTCTAACGTTTCACTAAATCAACAATGAAACACCCCTGCCACTTTATACACTTGGTCTGACCCCCCGGAAACCCCCTCCAGAAACTACCAAGTGGTACACTCCGCATTTGGGGAGTTCCGGTTTTTGAGCGCACGCAGGGCAGTACAGAGAGACGAGGATTCACATGCAGCCGACCGGTGACAAACAATTCATTCGTGAAAAGTAATAAATATACATTTAATTGCCCAGATATGTCTCTTGTCTTTTTATTTTCACTGACATGTTTTGTGTAAATGAGTCGCTATGTATGATTAACTCTACCGTAATGTTACTGCTATCATGTGATGCATCATCAGAGACTGAAGGGGAGACACAGCCGCAGTGATAACACGGACAACTTCTCAGTAATCACTTTAGCCTTCGTGTCATTATAAGTTGCGGTCTTGCTTTTTGGTGTTTCAAGAGTAAATATCTCCACTCCACGGACATGTTGAGTTACAGCAGCCAGCCTGCTGTATGCTAGTGCGCTGCAAGCTGTGGACAAGTCCGCCTCCGCAATCACATCGGCTACTGTCAGCAACGCAACATAAGCAAAAATAATTCAATTGAGCTCTCTGTGCATGTTTGTTGTGTTGAAGCTAAGCACTAAATGAGTGAGTACAGTAGCGGGGCGTCTCTCTCCTTTGAGAGAGACTGCATTTCACTCAGTAGGCTCCTCCCCTAAAGTGAGAGTTTATCAAGCAACATGACGAGTTAATTTGCTTGTGACATCACACGTCCTGCGATGTGACTATCGCGCATGCGCACATTGCGATGACGATGTGTAAACGATATATCGTGCAGCCCTAAAATGTACTGTCTCATTTGTCCTATTGCAATTAAAAGGTAATGACTATTGTAATATATGGTTTATATTAAATGTTTGTGGATTTGTGATAATAGAAAATGTTTGTAGTTGTATTGGTCAATCTTCATGACAAATAAAGCGTTTTAATAACCGATTGTTAAGTGAGAGGATGTGATGAGGTTGTAGCATAATAAGTTTGAGTCATTTGTGATTGTTTTGATTCATTTAATCCGTTAAGCTTTTGAGGGATGGGGACCAGCTTATTTCACGATGCTGTGTTTGACCAGGAATATTTGACGCATTGGCAAAGTTGTGGAGTGGTATCTTAATGTTTTAGTGATTTAAATGCACAGTTTTTTCGCCAACCACTAGATGTCCTAATTCCATGAGTGGATGTCCATCATATCAGTAAGGTATTTAGCAGTAGGGATGGGCATTTCTAGCAAAAACACTATTCGAAATTCGCTGGCCAAAGTCGACTTTTAATCGAAATTCGAAAATAAAAATAAAATGTAAAAAAAATTAAAAATGTTTTTTTTTTGTGAGTGAAATGTTGCATTGTCTCCCCTGATTCTAAGTATAGTCGAATCGCTTGGTTTGAGCAAGTAAAACAATTTTTATAAGCATTTTAAGCAAGGTTTATGGAAAAATGAATGGCGGATTAAATCCCATGAAGAGGGAGAGGTTGCTTATAAAAATTGTTTTACTTGCTCAAACCAAGCGATTCAACTCAACTATACTTAGAATCAGGGGAGACAATGCAACATTTCACTCACAAAAAAAAATAAAAAATAAAAAATAAAAAATTCAATGAACGAATTTCGAATTTCAATAATAAAAGTCGACCTTGATAATAACGATTATTCGAAAATTCGAAATTCGATGCCCATCCCTATTTAGCAGTGAACTATCATTGTTGGTTTTGAGTTGTGCTGAACTTAGATTAGAGTATCATCTAGTCGTATGCATTACTGAGGTTTAAGCAGTGCACTTGAATTACTGGAGTGGAGACGTCAACGTTCTTTTCAATAAAGCATTGAGCGATTATTTGAAATGAATTCTGGTACGCTGTCTTTTTGTGACAACACTCAGCTTTTGTCTTCAGAGTGATCTTACATGAAGTTAACGTTACAGTATAGGCTCAGATTGGAATCTATGACTGTCTAACCTAATTGCTAACATAATCCACTGGAATACCCAAATCAAATAATCGGATCACTTTCAATTACGTCACCGTCCATGCATCACCCCCAACTTATTATATGCACGCACGCGCTTGCCGCACACACACACACACACACACACACACACACACACACAGACACACACACACACACACGCTTGAGCCTCGTACCACCAGGTTGTGATTTACACGACATTAGATTGTAAACAAGTCTGATTTGTTTGAGTTGCAGTTAGCCCGTGTTTGACAGTCAAATCGTCGACTGCAGTGTTGTGGAGTTGTTGACATGGCAACTGAACTGGTCTTGCAGCTGGATGCGTCCCGAGTGGCCGATCCTGCTCTGGTGTCTTGGCTGCTCTGGTATAATGAGGCCGTGCCTCTGGGAACCTGCGATAAAGGTCACGTCTCGGAGAGTCTCTGCTGCTTCTCCATTGTGGAGATGAAGCTCGCTGTGTGATTTTCTGTCTGGTGCTTCGAGTACAGCTAGAGAGCAACTCGCACAAAATGTCTGTCTACCAGAATACATACTTTTGAACTTTGAGCTGTTCCCTCAAGCATAGAATAAGAGCAGAACTTTAGTGCAGCAAAAAGGAGACATATTCTTCTCGGTAAGTAAGGTCTCAACTTGAATTAAACACAGAAAACAGTGCTTCCCTCCTCAAGACAAAGCCATTCAATCCATGAAATAACCATCATAAATAAGCCATTGTGCGTTTCAGTTGGAGGGTTGCATGAAGGAATTGAGTGGGGGGGGGGAGCAGCTTTGCGCTCCTCATCACTCATGGGAGCTAATAGCCTGAGGCCAATAGAGCACCGCAGGGATGATGTATTTTCGTAGGCTTTATCCAGAAATCGCCCCCATTTGGTTCTTCAGTGGAAAAGTCTATGGGGTTTTAGAATGGGGATTTCAGTTGAATGCATAGAATAAGGGTCTGTGGGTAACAAACGTTTATGGGAACGCGAATTTGGGTTCAGCATGATACTCTTCACAAACGTGAATAACTTTTATGCCTTTTGAAGCGTTTTCTAAAAATTGCGTAAAAAAAACGCATTTACTGTATGTTCCAAATGTCATAAAAGTTACTCACGTTTGTGAAGATTATCATGCTGAACCAAAATTAGCATTCCCATTTTGTTAACCACAGCCCTTATTTTATACATTTAAGCAAAACCCCCGTGTTAAATCCCATAGACTTTTCCTCTCACAAACCCCAAAGTATACTTCCGGACTCATTCCTGCAGCTCTCTATAGCCTGAGGTATACCAGAGAGGTAGAGCTAATAGCCTGAGGGCAATAGCCTGAGGTATACCAGAGAGGTAGAGCTAATAGCCTGAGGGCAGTAGCCTGAGTTATACCAGAGAGGTAGTTACTAACATGAGGGCAGTAGCCTGAGGTATACCAGAGAGGTAGCTAGCTACTAGCATGAGGGCAGTAGCCTGAGGTATACCAGAGAGGTAGCTAGCTACTAGCATGAGGGCAGTAGCCTGATGTATACCAGAGAGGTAGCTAGCTACTAGCATGAGGGCAGTAGCCTGAGGTATACCAGAGAGGTAGCTAGCTACTAGCATGAGGGCAGTAGCCTGAGGTATACCAGAGAGGTAGCTAGCTACTAGCATGAGGGCAGTAGCCTGAGGTATACCAGAGAGGTAGCTAGCTACTAGCATGAGGGCAGTAGCCTGAGGTATACCAGAGAGGTAGCTAGCTACTAGGCTGAGGGCAGTAGCCTGAGGTATACCAGAGAGGTAGCTAGCTACTAGCATGAGGGCAGTAGCCTGAGGTATACCAGAGAGGTAGAGCTAATAGCCTGAGGGCAGTAGCCTGAGGTATACCAGAGAGGTAGCTAGCTACTAGCATGAGGGCAGTAGCCTGAGGTATACCAGAGAGGTAACTAGCTACTAGGCTGAGGGCAGTAGCCTGAGGTATACCAGAGAGGTAGCTAGCTACTAGCATGAGGGCAGTAGCCTGAGGTATACCAGAGAGGTAGAGCTAATAGCCTGAGGGCAGTAGCCTGAGGTATACCAGAGAGGTAGGTACTAGCCTGAGGGCAGTAGCCTGAGGTATACCAGAGAGGTAGCTACTAGGCTGAGGGCAGTAGCCTGAAGTATACCAGAGAGGTAGCTAGCTACTAGCATGAGGGCAGTAGCCTTATGTATACCAGAGAGGTAGCTAGCTACTAGGCTGAGGCTTAGCCTGAGGTATACCAGAGAGGTAGCTAGCTACTAGCATGAGGGCAGTAGCCTGATGTATACCAGAGAGGTAGCTCGCTACTAGGCTGAGGGCAGTAGCCTGAGGTATACCAGAGAGGTAGCTAGCTACTAGGCTGAGGGCAGTAGCCTGAGGTATACCAGAGAGGTAGCTAGCTACTAGCATGAGGGCAGTAGCCTGAGGTATACCAGAGAGGTAGCTAGCTACTAGCATGAGGGCAGTAGCCTGAGGTATACCAGAGAGGTAGAGCTAATAGCCTGAGGGCAGTAGCCTGAGGTATACCAGAGAGGTAGGTACTAGCCTGAGGGCAGTAGCCTGATGTATACCAGAGAGGTAGCTACTAGGCTGAGGGCAGTAGCCTGAAGTATACCAGAGAGGTAGCTAGCTACTAGCATGAGGGCAGTAGCCTTATGTATACCAGAGAGGTAGCTAGCTACTAGGCTGAGGCTTAGCCTGAGGTATACCAGAGAGGTAGCTAGCTACTAGCATGAGGGCAGTAGCCTGAGGTATACCAGAGAGGTAGCTAGCTACTAGCATGAGGGCAGTAGCCTGAGGTATACCAGAGAGGTAGCTCGCTACTAGGCTGAGGGCAGTAGCCTGAGGTATACCAGAGCGGTAGCTAGCTACTAGCCTGAGCGCAGTAGCCTGAGGTATACCAGAGAGGTAGCTACTAGCCTGAGGGCAGTAGCCTGAGGTATACCAGAGAGGTAGCTAGCTACTAGCCTGAGGGCAGTAGCCTGAGGTATACCAGAGAGGTAGCAGCACAACAGTCCAGCTATACCACCTGGTGGATGCTTGCTAACAGTAACATGAGCCCACCCCACATGTTTTTGGTATGGGTCAGTGGGACCATAGTCTGACTGGGTTGAAGCAGCATGGTGGACTTAGCTCTCTCATTGGTGCCGACCATTTCAGTCGGTGCCCAGCTCTGCAATTGGCTCCGACCCACTCTGACTGCAGCTGCGACCATATTTGGATTTCCTTTCCACGCCCCCCCGTGTGGAATCTGTATGTCTCTGCTGCTGTACGTGTTGAATCTGTATGTCTCTGCTGCTGTACGTGTTGAATCTGCTGAGATCAAATGCCTGCGCCGCTGCCTTTGAAACAACAGCAGCAGTGCTAGTCGCTAGCTCATTGCTACACGCTGAAAACCATTGATGTGGATTATGCAATGAATACCAGCCTGCATGGTACGTTCGGTGGATGGCTGTAAAGTCCACAATAGAAAGCGTCCCCAGCCAGACTCTCCCAGCCCCTTTGCTGGGAGAGCGAGACTAGTGGGACCATGGATGGATGTCAAACCACTTACCCAGGCAGTGTTATAGCACCATAGAGCTGTACAGGTCCAGGCAGTGTTATAGCACCATAGAGCTGTACAGGTCCAGGCAGTGTTATAGCACCATAGAGCTGTACAGGTCCAGGCATTGTTATAGCACCATAGAGCTGTTAGGTCCAGGCAGTGTTATAGCACCATAGAGCTGTTAGGTCCAGGCAGTGTTATAGCACCATAGAGCTGTTAGGTCCAGGCAGTGTTATAGCACCATAGAGCTGTACAGGTCAGGCAGTGTTATAGCACCATAGAGCTGTACAGGTCAGGCAGTGTTATAGCACCATAGAGCTGTACAGGTCCAGGCAGTGTTATAGCACCATAGAGCTGTACAGGTCCAGACAGTGTTATAGCACCATAGAGCTGTACAGGTCCAGGCAGTGTTATAGCACCATAGAGCTGTAAGGTCCAGGCAGTGTTATAGCACCATAGAGCTGTTAGGTCCAGGCAGTGTTATAGCACCATAGAGCTGTAAGGTCCAGGCAGTGTTATAGCACCATAGAGCTGTACAGGTCCAGGCAGTGTTATAGCACCATAGAGCTGTAAGGTCCAGACAGTGTTATAGCACCATATAGCTGTACAGGTCCAGACAGTGTTATAGCACCATAGAGCTGTTAGGTCCAGACAGTGTTATAGCACCATAGAGCTGTTAGGTCCAGGCAGTGTTATAGCACCATAGAGCTGTTAGGTCCAGGCAGTGTTATAGCACCATAGAGCTGTACAGGTCAGGCAGTGTTATAGCACCATATAGCTGTACAGGTCCAGACAGTGTTATAGCACCATAGAGCTGTTAGGTCCAGACAGTGTTATAGCACCATAGAGCTGTTAGGTCCAGGCAGTGTTATAGCACCATAGAGCTGTTAGGTCCAGGCAGTGTTATAGCACCATAGAGCTGTACAGGTCAGGCAGTGTTATAGCACCATAGAGCTGTACAGGTCCAGGCAGTGTTATAGCACCATAGAGATGTACAGGTCCAGGCAGTGTTATAGCACCATAGAGCTGTTAGGTCCAGGCAGTGTTATAGCACCATAGAGCTGTTAGGTCCAGGCAGTGTTATAGCACCATAGAGCTTCAAGATTCAAGATTCAAGATTTTTATTGTCACTCCATGGTACAAGTACCACGTGTGAAATTCTTGTGCAGTGGACTCCGTTTACGACATAGTACAAATAGGCAACAAGCAATAAGTAATAGGCAATAAGAAATAGGCATCAATAAGCAATAAGACAGCAATAAGGCAATAAGAAATAGGCATCAATAAGCAATAAGACAAGTCGGTGGCTTATACGACAGTGGCATATTCATTGCACATACATGTCATGTGCATACGTTAGACGTGTTCAGACATTCCAAATTCGACGTTTTATACATACATGTGCAAATAGCATGTACCTTATTAAACATACACTTAAATTTACAATTAAACGTTAGGCACCTTATTAAATATACACTTAAATTTACAATTAAACGTTAGGCATCCGTAATAGTAGCAGCTGCAGTACGGTACGGTACGACTACTGCACTATTTTGTGCATATTAAGGAGTCTCGTGGCCTGCGGGAAGAAACTGTTCCTCAAGCGATTTGTGCGTGTTTTTGGAACCCTGTATCTCCTCCCTGAGGGTAGCAGGGAGAACAGGCTGTTGTGGGGATGGTTTGTGTCTTTGATGATCTTCAAAGTTAGGTCCAGGCAGTGTTATAGCACCATAGAGCTGTAAGGTCCAGGCAGTGTTATAGCACCATAGAGCTGTACAGGTCCAGGCAGTGTTATAGCACCATAGAGCTGTACAGGTCCAGGCAGTGTTATAGCACCATAGAGCTGTTAGGTCCAGACAGTGTTATAGCACCATAGAGCTGTACAGGTCCAGGCAGTGTTATAGCACCATAGAGCTGTTAGGTCCAGGCAGTGTTATAGCACCATAGAGCTGTACAGGTCAGGCAGTGTTATAGCACCATAGAGCTGTACAGGTCCAGGCAGTGTTATAGCACCATAGAGCTGTACAGGTCCAGACAGTGTTATAGCACCATAGAGCTGTACAGGGCCAGGCAGTGTTATAGCACCATAGAGCTGTACAGGTCCAGGCAGTGTTATAGCACCATAGAGCTGTACAGGTCCAGACAGTGTTATAGCACCATAGAGCTGTACAGGGCCAGGCAGTGTTATAGCACCATAGAGCTGTACAGGTCCAGGCAGTGTTATAGCACCATAGAGCTGTACAGGTTCAGACAGTGTTATAGCACCATAGAGCTGTACAGGGCCAGGCAGTGTTATAGCACCATAGAGCTGTACAGGTCCAGGCAGTGTTATAGCACCATAGAGCTGTACAGGTCCAGACAGTGTTATAGCACCATAGAGCTGTACAGGGCCAGGCAGTGTTATAGCACCATAGAGCTGTACAGGTCCAGGCAGTGTTATAGCACCATAGAGCTGTACAGGTCCAGGCAGTGTTATAGCACCATAGAGCTGTACAGGTCCAGGCAGTGTTATAGCACCATAGAGCTGTACAGTTACCCAGGCAGTGTTATAGCACCATAGAGCTGTACAGGTCCAGGCAGTGTTATAGCACCATAGAGCTGTACAGGTCCAGGCAGTGTTATAGCACCATAGAGCTGTACAGGTCCAGGCAGTGTTATAGCACCATAGAGCTGTACAGGTCCAGGCAGTGTTATAGCACCATAGAGCTGTACAGGTCCAGGCAGTGTTATAGCACCATAGAGCTGTACAGGTCCAGGCAGTGTTATAGCACCATAGAGCTGTACAGTTACCCAGGCAGTGTTATAGCACCATATAGCTGTACAGGTCCAGGCAGTGTTATAGCACCATAGAGCTGTACAGGTCCAGGCAGTGTTATAGCACCATAGAGCTGTACAGGTCCAGGCAGTGTTATAGCACCATAGAGCTGTTAGGTCCAGGCAGTGTTATAGCACCATAGAGCTGTTAGGTCCAGGCAGTGTTATAGCACCATAGAGCTGTTAGGTCCAGGCAGTGTTATAGCACCATAGAGCTGTACAGGTCCAGGCAGTGTTATAGCACCATAGAGCTGTAAGGTCCAGGCAGTGTTATAGCACCATAGAGCTGTTAGGTCCAGGCAGTGTTATAGCAGAGAGCTGTTAGGTCCAGGCAGTGTTATAGCACCATAGAGCTGTAAGGTCCAGGCAGTGTTATAGCACCATAGAGCTGTTAGGTCCAGGCAGTGTTATAGCACCATAGAGCTGTTAGGTCCAGGCAGTGTTATAGCACCATAGAGCTGTTAGGTCCAGGCAGTGTTATAGCACCATAGAGCTGTTAGGTCCAGGCAGTGTTATAGCACCATAGAGCTGTTAGGTCCAGGCAGTGTTATAGCACCATAGAGCTGTTAGGTCCAGGCAGTGTTATAGCACCATAGAGCTGTTAGGTCCAGGCAGTGTTATAGCACCATAGAGCTGTTAGGTCCAGGCAGTGTTATAGCACCATAGAGCTGTAAGGTCCAGGCAGTGTTATAGCACCATAGAGCTGTACAGGTCCAGGCAGTGTTATAGCACCATAGAGCTGTACAGGTCCAGACAGTGTTATAGCACCATAGAGCTGTACAGGTCCAGACAGTGTTATAGCACCATAGAGCTGTTAGGTCCAGGCAGTGTTATAGCACCATAGAGCTGTTAGGTCCAGGCAGTGTTATAGCACCATAGAGCTGTTAGGTCCAGGCAGTGTTATAGCACCATAGAGCTGTAAGGTCCAGGCAGTGTTATAGCACCATAGAGCTGTAAGGTCCAGACAGTGTTATAGCACCATAGAGCTGTAAGGTCCAGGCAGTGTTATAGCACCATAGAGCTGTAAGGTCCAGGCAGTGTTATAGCACCATAGAGCTGTAAGGTCCAGACAGTGTTATAGCACCATAGAGCTGTAAGGTCCAGACAGTGTTATAGCACCATAGAGATGTACAGGTCCACACAATTAAGGGACATTTGCACTTTAGATAGAACTGGTTCATCTGAAGAAAATCATAATTTGTCACTTCCTGTTGAGCAGTGCGGTGTTCCCCTTTGGTCGTGTGCTGCGCCTCAACTTTCTCACCTTCCTCTCAAAATATTCAACCTCAGTTCTTCTCCTTGACTGGCTCCTTCATGCCAACCATTTGCATTCATTCAAACTGTCTATTTATGAACAAAAAGGTCATTCTAGTCCTGAACTACATCCATTTACTATGCAGTGATTGGACAAATGTGACTGTTCAACTCGTGCATACAGTAGACTCAACAGTTCAACTCGTGCATACAGTAGACTCAACAGTTCAACTCGTGCATACAGTAGACTCAACAGTTCCACCGGTACTACAGTACGCATCTAGCATCAGCTGAGAAACTATCGAAACTATCGATAAACACAGTACAGCCAAAGATAATTGTAGCAAACACTGACTGAGCGATTTCACCGATGATTCAAAACAGGAAACATGAGTGTATGGAGAACAACATTGCTTAGTTGGTACAGATTCATTTGTTTGAAATGTGATAAGGAAAGTTCAAAAACTGCGCGCAATTTATAGAACATGCTTTGATGTCTGTGCTTTCTCTTTCATTAGGTCGGTTTTGTTGAGCGTTTTCTGAAAGTGTGTGCGAGCGTGCGTGTGCGTGTGTGAGTGAGTGTGTGTGTGAGAGAGTGTGAGTGTGTGTGTGTGTGTGTGTGTGTGTGTGTGTGTGTGTGTGTGTTGTTCTCCTGTACGACTGATAATTCCTCCTCTTGCTTGTGTCACTCACCACTGGTCACAGCGGTACTGTAATTAACATAACAACCAAGCAATAAAATAATGACACTCAGCCCAGATCAGCATCACCACAGCACCTGGCTGCGGCGAACACACTGTGTTGTGGCTGGCCTGTGTGTGTGTGTGTGAGTGTGTGTTTCTGTGTGTACGCACACTCGTGCACATCTGCATTTGTGCACATCTGTGTGGTGGTTCAGTGCATCAGCAGCTTTGCACGGTGAGTGTGGCAGCCACACCTGCCTGAACCCTCTCTTTGTATGGTGATTTGAATGAGCAGGTGCTGCTGGGCAGAAGGACCAAAGGCATTCGGCGGCAGCTCATCTCTCCTGATTGCAGCTGGCAGGGCTCCTGAGTTGGATGGGCAGTAAGGGAGGAATAAACAGGCGCCCTAGCCACCTTCCACAGCGCCGCCTGCTCGCAAAGTTTCACTTCCTGCTCAATCACAGAGCATTTGGGATGACAACCGACCAACTGTGCTAAAAACGCTGGAGGTACAGTACAATGCAATCCAGAGAAAATAGGATTTCAGTCATTCTCTTTGTGTAAGAGCTCGCAATATCAATGCAATATTCACAATGATATACCGTAGTGTAATCATAGTTCTACCATTTCAAAGAGTCAATCTGCAAGATTCTTGCTTTGTTGTTTATTTTGGGAACATCTTTGGCGATAAGTGGTTGTTGATGTGATGTTTTGCATTGTGTTAGCCAGCGATCACTTCACAACAGTGTTGCCAGTATACTCTGACCTGATGTGACTGCAGCTCCCACACCCAGGCAGGACTGGACCTGAGGTGACTGCAGCTCCCACACCCAGGCAGGGCTGGACCTGAGGTGACTGCAGCTCCCACACCCAGGCAGGACTGGACCTGAGGTGACTGCAGCTCCCACACCCAGGCAGGACTGGACCTGAGGTGACTGCAGCTCCCACACTCAGGACTGGACCTGAGGTGACTGCAGCTCCCACACCCAGGCAGGGCTGGACCTGATGTGACTGCAGCTCCCACACCCAGGCAGGACTGGACCTGAGGTGACTGCAGCTCCCACACCCAGGCAGGACTGGACCTGAGGTGACTGCAGCTCCCACACTCAGGACTGGACCTGATGTGACTGCAGCTCCCACACCCAGGCAGGGCTGGACCTGAGGTGACTGCAGCTCCCACACCCAGGCAGGGCTGCACCTGAGGTGACTGCAGCTCCCACACCCAGGCAGGGCTGGACCTGATGTGACTGCAGCTCCCACACCCAGGCAGGGCTGGACCTGATGTGACTGCAGCTCCCACACCCAGGCAGGGCTGGACCTGATGTGACTGCAGCTCCCACACCCAGGCAGGGCTGGACCTGATGTGACTGCAGCTCCCACACCCAGGCAGGGCTGGACCTGAGGTGACTGCAGCTCCCACACCCAGGCAGGGCTGCACCTGATGTGACTGCAGCTCCCACACCCAGGCAGGGCTGGACCTGAGGTGACTGCAGCTCCCACACCCAGGCAGGGCTGGACCTGAGGTGACTGCTGCTCCCACACCCAGGCAAGGCTGGACCTGAGGTGACTGCAGCTCCCACACCCAGGCAGGGCTGGACCTGAGGTGACTGCTGCTCCCACACCCAGGCAAGGCTGGACCTGATGTGACTGCTGCTCCCACACCCAGGCAGGGCTGGACCTGATGTGACTGCAGCTCCCACACCCAGGCAAGGCTGGACCTGAGGTGACTGCAGCTCCCACACCCAGGCAGGGCTGCACCTGAGGTGACTGCAGCTCCCACACCCAGGCAGGGCTGGACCTGATGTGACTGCTGCTCCCACACCCAGGCAGGGCTGGACCTGATGTGACTGCAGCTCCCACACCCAGGCAGGGCTGGACCTGAGGTGACTGCAGCTCCCACACCCAGGCAGGGCTGCACCTGATGTGACTGCAGCTCCCACACCCAGGCAGGGCTGGACCTGAGGTGACTGCTGCTCCCACACCCAGGCAAGGCTGGACCTGAGGTGACTGCAGCTCCCACACCCAGGCAAGGCTGGACCTGAGGTGACTGCAGCTCCCACACCCAGGCAAGGCTGGACCTGAGGTGACTGCTGCTCCCACACCCAGGCAAGGCTGGACCTGAGGTGACTGCAGCTCCCACACCCAGGCAGGGCTGCACCTGAGGTGACTGCAGCTCCCACACCCAGGCAGGGCTGGACCTGATGTGACTGCAGCTCCCACACCCAGGACTGGACCTGATGTGACTGCAGCTCCCACACCCAGGCAGGGCTGCACCTGAGGTGACTGCAGCTCCCACACCCAGGACTGGACCTGATGTGACTGCAGCTCCCACACCCAGGCAGGGCTGCACCTGAGGTGACTGCAGCTCCCACACCCAGGCAGGGCTGGACCTGTTGTGACTGCTGCTCCCACACCCAGGCAGGGCTGGACCTGATGTGACTGCAGCTCCCACACCCAGGCAGGGCTGGACCTGATGTGACTGCTGCTCCCACACCCAGGCAGGGCTGCACCTGAGGTGACTGCAGCTCCCACACCCAGGCAGGGCTGGACCTGAGGTGACTGCAGCTCCCACACCCAGGCAGGGCTGGACCTGAGGTGACTGCTGCTCCCACACCCAGGCAGGGCTGGACCTGAGGTGACTGCAGCTCCCACACCCAGGCAGGGCTGGACCTGAGGTGACTGCAGCTCCCACACCCAGGCAGGGCTGGACCTGAGGTGACTGCAGCTCCCACACCCAGGCAGGGCTGGACCTGAGGTGACTGCAGCTCCCACACCCAGGCAGGGCTGGACCTGAGGTGACTGCAGCTCCCACACCCAGGCAGGGCTGGACCTGAGGTGACTGCTGCTCCCACACCCAGGCAGGGCTGGACCTGAGGTGACTGCTGCTCCCACACCCAGGCAGGGCTGGACCTGAGGTGACTGCAGCTCCCACACCCAGGCAGGGCTGGACCTGAGGTGACTGCAGCTCCCACACCCAGGACTGGCCCTGATGTGACTGCAGCTCCCACACCCAGGCAGGGCTGGACCTGAGGTGACTGCAGCTCCCACACCCAGGCAGGGCTGGACCTGATGTGACTGCAGCTCCCACACCCAGGCAGGGCTGGACCTGAGGTGACTGCAGCTCCCACACCCAGGCAGGGCTGGACCTGATGTGACTGCAGCTCCCACACCCAGGCAGGGCTGGACCTGAGGTGACTGCAGCTCCCACACCCAGGCAGGGCTGGACCTGAGGTGACTGCAGCTCCCACACCCAGGCAGGGCTGGACCTGAGGTGACTGCAGCTCCCACACCCAGGCAGGGCTGGACCTGAGGTGACTGCAGCTCCCACACCCAGGCAGGGCTGGACCTGAGGTGACTGCAGCTCCCACACCCAGGCAGGGCTGGACCTGAGGTGACTGCAGCTCCCACACCCAGGCAGGGCTGGACCTGATGTGACTGCAGCTCCCACACCCAGGCAGGGCTGGACCTGAGGTGACTGCAGCTCCCACACCCAGGCAGGGCTGGACCTGATGTGACTGCAGCTCCCACACCCAGGCAGGGCTGGACCTGAGGTGACTGCAGCTCCCACACCCAGGCAGGGCTGGACCTGAGGTGACTGCAGCTCCCACACCCAGGCAGGGCTGGACCGCGACAAAACAGTCGGCCCTGGCATGATGACCCCCAGACCGGCCCGTCACAATTGATCAGACATCATCTTCGCGCTCCACTGAATATACATGATACCAACATGACTCCTTCATATAAAAACACTAAAGCCATGTACCGAGTACAGGACCAACATGACTCCTTCATATAAAAACACTAAAGCTGTGTACCGAGTACAGGACCAACATGACTCCTTCATATAAAAACACTAAAGCCGTGTACCGAGTACAGGACCAACATGACTCCTTCATATAAAAACACTAAAGCTGTGTACCGAGTACAGGACCAACATGACTCCTTCATATAAAAACACTAAAGCCGTGTACCGAGTACAGGACCAACATGACTCCTTCATATAAAAACACTAAAGCCGTGTACCGAGTACAGGACCAACATGACTCCTTCATATAAAAACACTAAAGCCGTGTACCGAGTACAGGACCAACATGACTCCTTCATATAAAAACACTAAAGCCGTGTACCGAGTACAGGACCAACATGACTCCTTCATATAAAAACACTAAAGCCGTGTACCGAGTACAGGACCAACATGACTCCTTCATATAAAAACACTAAAGCCGTGTACCGAGTACAGGACCAACATGACTCCTTCATATAAAAACACTAAAGCCGTGTACCGAGTACAGGGGTGGGAATCACAAGTTTGATCATGATGCGATCCGATCTCGATTCATTTGACAACGATGCGATTTTTGCCGATGTCACGTAAAGTCTGCCACGATCAGTTAAACAATCAGTTAAAAAAGCAACTAAAATATCATTTGACAATTTTTATTGTTGAGCTCTTAGACATTTAAATGAAAAACAATCTACTCTTTTAATAAAAGCCTAATTTTTATTTTATTTTATGGCGGGTCATATAGCGATTATTAGAACACGGCTCTCTCGAATACTCGATTCTGATTGGTCAATCAACAATATTCACCGGTCATTATTTCTCGACAACCGACCACTGCTCTGCCGCACCTGGATTAATCAGTTGATAAGAGCCTTTTGTCAGCAACCACTAGCCTACTAATTAGGCCAACCAGTTGCAGCTGTGGTGTCTTGTGTGCCAATTACGAATGAAACCACTTTGTGTTGAAAACGCTATTAAAAAATCTATTTGAATAATTATTTTTGTCAGATTATTGAATGATTTAGTTGTAGGCCGTGTTCTAAGGGCCTGTGTCCACCTAGCGTCTTTTTCCGACGTTAAACGCTGGGAGTGCGCTGGGGAAGGCTGATCCCAGCGCACAAGATACAAGGAAGCAGTCTGAAACTAACGTTAGTTCAGCTTGATAGCTGACAGCTAGCAAGCTAACAACACAGGTAGGCTACGCTATTAAAAGCAGTAAGCACAACACTCACCAGAAATATTAAGTGTCTAGCCGATCTGCTCCCACAATTGAGCCGTTCTGTCTCTGTTGCGATAGTTTTTCCATAAGATCCATATGATTAGTTGCCAGAAAAGGAGCAGCCGACACCAGCGTCTTTCTGAAAAGTTAAAATATTTTCAGCTGGAAGCGCTGGGAGCCGGCGCACAAAAACGCCGAAAATAGACGCTGGGCGCTGCCCACTTTCTCTACACGTCCGTGTGCGCTCGCATACGCTCTCCCTCCATTGGAAACAATTGAAAATAGACGCTGGAACTGATGAAAAGACGCTAGGTGGACACAGGCCCTAAGCGGGATAATGTATACTGAGCCGGTGATTACTGGAAATAATGACCTTCAGGTGAATGATTAAGCCCTCCGCTGCGCGTCGGGTTCAATCTCACCTGTCGGTCATTATTTCCAGTAATCACCGGCTCAGTATACATTATCCCTTACATATCAGTTGGAGTATGGAATACGCAGTTGGATCGTTGATCATTGAATCGATGCATCTTGCCACCCCGAGGAACGAGTAAGAGGGAATCAAGGGAGATTAAGAGTTAACGTGATAAACACCTTCAAAAAGTGGAACAAAACACAACCAGAACACGGAGGCTCATGGCGGGCAAAGTGATTTAGCCTCTGTCCTGCTGCTCCTTGCTCTCCTCTCTCTCCCTGACCACCACCTCCTCCTCCTCCTCCTCCTCCTCCTCCTCCTCCTCCTCCTCCTCCTCCTCCTCCTCCTCCTCCTCCTCCTCCTCCTCCTCCATAGCTCAACCTGGCTCAACCACGAGACATGAGGACAGACGCAAGCGGGTGAGGCTTTAACATAATGGTACAATCAGGTGCAGAATGATTGGATTCTCTCAGATAAAGAGGTGCAAAAAAAGTTGCATTGGCATAACAATAGCCTACAATAAAGGTAACGGACAAAATGTTGTTAATAAATAAATAAATAAATAAATAAATAAATAAATAAATAAATAAATGCATCGATGTCTCGATTTCATGAATATATATTGTCCATCAAAGCAAAGCAAATAGAAAAACCCCCAATACATACTACATAAAATATAAATGAATCTGCCAGTATAAACCACCACTATAAAGCAAAAACAAACAAACAAACAAAAAACATACGAACTCGGCAAAATATAGCAGCACCATTTTTGAGAAAGCCTGCCAAAGAATGTTCCCATATTTTCTGCAAAACAGTGTTGAGAATGTTTGGATCCCCGTGAGTTAAAGAAGACGCTTCTTTAGAGATTTTGAGGTCTGTTTGAATGACGGCACTTTCAAGTGATTTTAAGAGTACACGTCAGCCAGAAAGCTTGAAAAGGGGATCTAAGTACTGAATTCCTCGGTGATTTCACACTAAAGTGTGACTTTCACAGGCAAGTTTGAAGGAGAGAGCACCGTGTGCCCTCGTATAAAAGCTGACAAGATGACTTTCCACTCTGACAGCGTTGGAGGGTCACCTGAACTTGAAGCATTCATTTTCACTACTCTCAATAAATGGCTGAATTTGTTTCTGTAAGTCTTATAATGATCTTATTATGATCGTATAACAGGCTAAATCTCATCCACACACATCTCGAGCTCACATTCCGTGATCAAACACACGTCACTTATTCACCACGCCCTCTTTTTCTCTCTTCCGTGTTAACTCATTCACCGCCAAAGACGTCTTTGACGTCTTATCAGAAATAGCCATCCACGCCAAAGACGTGTTTGACGTGTTTTTGTTTTTATGAGTGCAGCGCGTAGTTGAAACACTTACCCAGCCTCTGACATGTCATCTGGTCCCTATCCTCAAAGGGTAGCCGACAGCACGTTATCAAACACATACCGCAGCTGTTGTTTGAAACGAGGAAGGAGGAAAAGAGGAAAAACAGAGAAACGCGCTTCCTTGTACAGAGGAAAAAACGCCATTGAAACGCCTCTCTGCGCGCTGCACTGCTGCCTTGCTGCAGGGCGAACCTGGATTGCCTAGTCAAACCCGTGACGAACATGATCGATCCGGTTCCAGCAGCGCCTGGTCCCAAAGCCAAGCCGCGGACCCGTTCCTGTGACTCGTGTCGCAGCATTCGTCCCACTCCCAGCCCGAACGAGAGGAGGAAAACGAGCAGCAGAGGAGGCAAAACGCTGATGGGGAAGGAGGGGGAAGGAGGTGCGATCTAGCTGCAGGCAGCTGTGGACAGAACTCTCTCTCTCTGTGTGTGTGTGTGTGTGTGTGTGTGTGTGTGTGTGTGTGTGTGTGTGTGTGTGTGTGTGTGTCTGTGTCTGTGTGTCTGTCTGTCTGTCTGTCTGTCTGTCTGTCTGTCTGTGTGTCTGTCTGTACACTCACTCACACTGAGCAAACTGTATTGTTGAATGTAAAAAAAGCACTTCATATATATATATATATATATATATATTTTTTTTTGTCATTTGTGTCATAATGAATAATATTTACATGTCTGATGTCAATATAGTTCAAAATAAAAGAATTGAGAGCGAGTTCTGCATGATATTGTGTGCTGTACATAAATGCCATTTTCTGCAATTTCTTTTCTCAGAGAGACATTTTGGGTGAAAACAGGGTGTATATAAATGGCTATAAGTAGAGTACAGAACATGCTAAAAGCTCACTTTTTTTTTCCTGGTGAACCCAGAGACGTACATCTTCATTTTGAGGTATTGCAAATCACTCTGGTGCTAATAGATAATTTACTGTGGGTCTTGAAAGATGACCAACAATTATGAAAATCTTTGGCCTGTGCTAAATATTGGCAGTCCTAAACTGGCGGTGAATGAGTTAATGTATTTGTTCTTCCGGTTCAGCGCTAGTTGGCGGCCAATTTCAAAACAAAAACGTCACTATGAATGACGTTTGGCAACATTCAGCAGCTACACTGCGGCCAACTTCAGTGACATGTTCATAGCGTTGCTGCTGCGAGGAGCCGATGGCTGTTACCCGGTCGGCGTTTAACGTTAAGTTACAAAAGCACGTCGACAGTGTTTTCTCACTGCCAGTAGTAGCTGGGCTGACAGATACTAGCTAGTTCGACCGGTCACACAGCCAGCGCTCTCAGTCCTCGCTGCTCATTAAAAATGTCTAAATAGGCGTTATTCTGCTAAACTGGTTACATATTTGGAATGTTACGTTCTCAACCGAAAAAATATTAAAACAGTTTATTTTTTGCTTGAAAACAGCTTTTTGGCAAGTCTAAAAATGACACGGTAGGCGTAATCTACTTCCGGGTGTAAAACGGAAAGACGATTACAAAATGACGTCATGCAGAAGCGTGTGTTTGGTTGTTTGTCCAATAGTCTTGTTTGTTCTTGGATTATTGTTTATCTTATGCAGTTTTCTTGTTTTGTTTTGTTGTGTTTTGATGTTCTTTGTGGGGGATATGGGATATGATAGTCCATGTATGTCGTGTAAATGCCTCATGTTCTTTCTTAAAGAAAAAAAAAGAAAAAATTGACGACTAGTCGACTACTAAGCACAGTGTCGACTAGTGGTTTTACTAGTCGACTAGTCTGTGAATGCCCTAGTCCGCCCTCACCAATGTGTAAAGGAGGCTATATTATTGTGTGTGTGTGTGTGTGTGTGTGTGTGTGTGTGTGTGTGTGTGTGTTGGGGGGGGGGGGGATTATGGCATAGAAGGCCCGGTTCTGATAGGCACGGTTCTGATAGGCCCGGTTCGCCAAGTGTGCTGGAATGTGGGAGCAGACAAGTTCTGCAACAACGCTGCAACCTTGACTGTGTGTGTGGTGTTTAACATACTAAGTCAGTGAAGGTACCGTACACACAAGCAAACCGTTCTCTATCGTTTTCAGCTCCAATTCCCACACTTTGATTACCCTTGGGTCCAGTGGACCCGAACACCACATGTAATATACATGTGTAGCGGGGTGCACAGCTGCACTCAAGGAAAAAGTGATATTTTATGTTATTCACAGAAAATGCGTCCATACAGCCATTGGATGGCGATCGGTGTCGCGATCGGTGTCTGCGGGTGGGAAGCCGGATTGGAGTTATGTGTCCTGGTCGCTGCACTAGTGCCTCCGCAGGTCTTTCGGGGCGCCTGGTCGGGGTGGAAGGGAACTGGTGGGAATAGCGTGACCCTGCCACGTGCTACATCCTTCCAGTGGCGCTCCCCGCTGTCAGGTGAAAAGAAGCAGCTGGCAACATGCGCAGTTTTTGCGCACGTGTCGGAGGAAGCATGGTGCTAGTCTCGGCTCTCCCCAGATCGACAGAGGGCGGAGCAGCGACCGGGGCATCAGGGGGGGGAAATTGGCCAAGTACAATTGGGAAGAAAATGGGGGGGAGAATCTGTAAAATAAATAAATAAATAAATAATTGCATAATGTTTCTTTTAGTAAACAAAACAGGTCGCACAGACCCAACACATTATTCATAGATTTTGTTTGGGTATGATTGATTGATTGATTGATTGATTTGTTGTTGTTGTTGTTGTTGTTGTTGCTATATAATCACAAAATGTCTCAGTCCATCTGAGCACATTTATCTCTCCAGCTGTTGCTCCGATCACCTCCAAAATTTCCCAAAAACACTTTTTAGTAGAGCACCTGTCTTAGATATGTATGTAGCTGGATAACTCTGAAGAAGACACGACAAAAAAAGCAAAATTATTCACACGTCTTTAATAAAGTGATCTTTGTAGTTTGTGTCCAGCAGAAAGTTGACTGTGTTCAACAATGTGGGTGGGAAGGGAGTTTGTCGGCCTGCATCATATCCTATTAAAGTGATCAATGTGTTGCAAGACACAGGACAAGATCTGCCTAAACTAAATTAAACTCTTTTTGAGGAAAACCATCTTGTAGATTCTTAGGAAAATAAAAATCCAAAGATCAGCATGATCTGATCGTTGCAAGACACTTTCATTTTATAATTGTGTTTGATATGTGGTTGATAGTGTAACAGCCACATGTCATATCTCTATACCTCTCTATTGGACCATTTGAATAATGTTGAATTTGGCCCCAAGGCTGCTAATTATAACCAAGGCTGCTAATTATAACCAGAGAAGTGATTTTAAGAGTAGTGCCTTCACCGCAGTATCTATTCTAATAAGGTTTATAGGGCACACACACACACGCACGCACACGTACACGCACACACACACACACGCACGCACACGCACAAACACACACACACATGCACGCACGCACAAGCACAAACACACACACGCACGCACGCACGCTCACACACGCACCCACACACACGCACGCACACACACACACACACACACCCACACGCACACGTACACACGCACAAACACACACAAACACACACACACACACACACACACACACACACGCACGCACACATTTTGAGTGATATCTACAGTACCTTGCAGACTGTTCTGAGAAATGAGTGCAATTAGCTGCTGGCAAAGGAAGGGAAGTATATTGAGAAGATAATAATATCTAGTATATATAAATATATAATAATATCTAGGTTAAATGACTACTTCAATTGACGACTGCGTTCAATTCTAGTAAGTGTAAGTTCAGAGAGCTCTGTAGCCAACTAACAGTTGTGTGATGTGACCATATTACCAGCTTAGTAATGATTATGGTCAACTGTGGGAGCTGGGATGCTCAGCTGCATTCATTAGATAGACACTGACACTGACTCACACATAGCAGATTTTTTGTATTAATGCTGTGGGTTACTGTGGGAAAGTAGACACCTTCAGCCCGGGGTAATCAGTGCACAGCAGCGCACACATCAACAACACTCCAGGTTGAGCGGTGACGTGACGTGGAAGCCTATGCGACACTGTGTGTAGTTCTGGATTAGCTTAGCATGAGCCTTTTACTTCTAGAGCTCGCATTTACGCTTCAAAACTCATGAAAGTGGTCCTCATGTGTGAAGATTATCCCGCTGAACACTGGTTCGCGTTTGATTAAGCTTGCGTTGCCCAGAGACCTTATTTGAAGCATCGCGCCAAAAACCCATTCAAAAATCCCATAGGCAGAAACAGTGAAGAACCAGGAAGTCCGGGACTTCCGCGTTCCGACTACAAAAATACGTCATCCCTGCAGCTCTCTATTGGTGATGTCACCAGTGATGCCACTCGAGCATCATGAGATGATGTCATCACTAAGCGATGTCATCAGTGAGTGATGTCACCAGATGATGGCGTCATTGCTGGAGTGACATCACATCATTAGGTAATTAGGGAAATCATCAGGTAATTAGGGTAATTAATCTGCCCTAATGACCTAATTAAAGAATCCGGCTCCGTTAGGTCACCTGCAGGGGTGCTCTTTACACTTCCTGAAAGATTCAGCCCCAGTGCACGTAAAATGGCACACACCACACACACACACACACACACACACACACACACACTCACACACACACACACACACACACACACACACACTTTGCATTTCTAAAAGAAAGATAGAAAAAAAGGCATCTTGCTGGAGGCTGCTTATCAAATTGCACTCAAGTTCATCGCTAGAATTCAACGAGAGTAAAAATAGCGTAATCCTAGAATGCAGTGTCTAGATGTGTGTGTGTGAGTGAGTGAGTGAGTGAGTGAGTGAGTGAGTGAGTAAGTGAGTAGACCACAGCTATGTCATTCATGTGATCATCAGTATCACACCGAATAGTTTCAGGAAGTGTAACGAGCACCCGTGCGGCACCGCCACCTAACGGAGCCGCATTTTTGAATGAGGTCATTTAGTGCCTAAAAGGGCCAACATGGCTAATTAGTGCCCAAAGTGACTGAAGGCAGGTTCAGCACCATGGAGAGGTGTAATCTGAGCTGTAATCAGCCAGGGATGAAGACTATGATGAAAAACCCTCTGGGGAGAGAGAGAGAGAGGAGAGGCCGCATGGCGCATGCCAACTCTGCGAGCGAGGCCTGAGTAAAATGGCCAGTCACACAGGGACAGCTCGCCCGCTATTAACACGTTGAGTGCCATGGACGAGATATCTCGGCTTACATAATCCAACCGTTGAGTGCCAAGGACGAGATATCTCGGCTTACATAAACATTTTTTTTTTTTGACGGTGGGACATCGATCAACCCCTTTTACGTCTCCTATACCACTATTGGAGGAAGAGAATGTGTATAATCTATTTTACCGACCACTAAGTGGCGACAGTGCCCTCCAGACAGAGAGAAAGCCGAGCAAAAAACAGCCACGGGTCCACGGGAGAAAGCCATTCTAATTTTCAAGGAAATAGCTGGGCGAAAACTCTTTCGATTTAACACACACACACACACCCACACACACACACACGCGCGCGCGCACACACACACCCTCGAGTACCTTTGCGCATAAATAAGACCAGAATCGCAAAAGCTTCTTCAAAGCTCTCAGCCGACACCTCAAGAAACGAACGAGCCCGTTTTACAGTAATCCAGACTGCCCGAGAGCGCCAGCAGGAGCCAGCAGCAGCAGCACAGACGGAGGGAGGAGTTTGGAGACACACACACACACACACACACACACACACACACACACAATACAGTATACAGACTTGCCCAAGGGCACCCATAATCACAGGCACGTGAGGTGGTTCTAAAAATCCATTTATCTCAAAACTCTCTGAAAATCTCTGAAACCATGCTGTACTCAACGGCTAATATCTACATAACTACTAACTCTACAAACTAACTCTTTTAGACAGAGAAAGCACACATTATATTAGTTCTTTTTAGATGATTGGTGTTCACGAAGTCTTAACAGAAAAGAATCCTTGGCTCTTGTAAAATGAGCCAGAATCCTCAAAAAAAAACCTGGCACAACTTACCTACAGCATTGAAAAAACGGCTGGCACTCAATGTGTTAAGGCCAATGAGCTCGTCCACTCCAGTGCTTAATGCAAAGGTCTGATTGCACCGTGCAACGGATGACTTGAACTTCACCATCTCTCTGTGATCATCATGGTCATTGGAAAGCCTTTAGTGCTCTTGTTCAGCTCTCTAAAGTCTGTCTTCAAATCATATTTCACACGCAGAGCTTTGCCTTAGCCTAAATGCACTGGCACAGCGCAACAGGTCACCTGGAGAAACTCAATTGTGGCCCCAGAGGGCAGAGAGGCGGCATCATACTCCCAGACCCCTCCAAGTAATTCAAGATGTAATTGACTCAGGAAGTGGAATCTTCTTTAAATCTGTTGTCTACACATCAACCTGCAGTCAGACCCTGTGGGCCTCCTGAAGCAATGAAGCAGCCCCAGACGCTCGTTCATGTCATTAGCTTTAGCAGCCCACTCGGCTAATTGGTTAGGTAAGAGTTCATTTGACTTCCTTTCTGATTTGGCTAGCCACCGGGGATAGGAGGGGACTCATTATAAACGTGAATTCAACGTAATTTCATTTCATTCATTTATTGCTTATTTGATAGCGACACATGTGTTTAAACGTAGACAATTGCAATACGGTCATCCAATGCAGCACATCATAGCATTTATGGCTTTTGCTCATTTGCAATGCTTGTCCCTAGACGGGCCTATACAAAGGAAAAAAAGTTAAAAACGAAGATCCAATACACAGTCAATTACACATGGGTATAAACAATAAGTATACAAAGATACACACACACACACACACCACAAGTGTCCACACTGCCATCATGCATGTAAACACACACACACGCACGCAGGTGCAAACACACACACACACACACACACACACACACACACACACACTAGTGGTCAATTAGCTCATCATTAACTATACTACACACACATCTCCCTAGCCTACACATGAGCACATGATTTTTTTTTTTTTTATAATTTTTTATTATAATTTTTTTTAACAGTACATATCATGTAGTATACTACAGTGAAGAAGAAAAAAAAAGGATAAGAAAAAAGTACAATAACAAACAGAAGGAAAAACACCACAGAAAACTAAAAACAATAGACAAAAAAAAAAAAAAAAACAGAAACCAAAAACAAATAAACAAACAAAAGGTTGTTTATGCCGTTTGCAGCACATGATTGACCATCATCAAAACCCTTCAATTTAATTTTGAAATGTTGGCAATCTGTATACATTTTAAGATCTGATGGTACACACACACACACACACACACACACACACACACACACACACACACACAGCAGGGATGACAGAATGGTCACAGGCTCTAAACGAAACAGTGACATGAAGTTCTTGGAAAGCACCACATGTTGCTACTGAAGGCACTTGATGTGATGGACTATGTAATGAGTGGTGCAAGTATATGAATGATGTTCTTCTCTGTGATGGACTGACAGCCTGAGTGATGTGTTCTGTTCTTCTTCTGCGTCTGCCATTAAAAGTGACGTTTTGACCTAAAGAGAATATACTCTGTCCATTGAGTGACAGATATAGGGACCGATCTTTGCTTTGATGTCCTAAAACTGAGATCTGAGGGAAAAGTTCTTCATGAATTTTTCTCTTTGAGAGATTCTCACTGTGCATTTGTAGTTAGTTCTCTGGGGTATTTTTGACACAAACGTGCCTTTTAAACCAATCCTGAAGCAAACGTGTGCTATGTGGAGATTTCATTGAGCCATAATGATATAAACCAATATACGCGCGCGCACACACACACACACACACACACACACACGCACGCACACACACACACACACACACACACACGCACACACAGGCCAGCTGTGTTGCTGTTTTCTCCTCTTTTCTAGTGAAGCTTGCTGTCAAAGCTCATCGACTCACGAGCTCATCGACGGTTTAAAAGCAGCGCCCCCTCTGGCAAAGCCAAACTGGTCCATTCCGGTTTAAAAGCAGCGCCCCCTCTGGCAAAGCCAAACTGGTCCCTTCCGGTTTAAAAGCAGCGCCCCCTCTGGCAAAGCCAAACTGGTCCCTTCCGGTTTAAAAGCAGCGCCCCCTCTGGCAAAGCCAAACTGGTCCCTTCCGGTTTAAAAGCAGCGCCCCCTCTGGCAAAGCCAAACTGGTCCCTTCCGGTTTAAAAGCAGCGCCCCCTCTGGCAAAGCCAAACTGGTCCCTTCCGGTTTAAAAGCAGCGCCCCCTCTGGCAAAGCCAAACTGGTCCCTTCCGGTTTAAAAGCAGCGCCCCCTCTGGCAAAGCCAAACTGGTCCCTTCCGGTTTAAAAGCAGCGCCCCCTCTGGCAAAGCCAAACTGGTCCCTTCCGGTTTAAAAGCAGCGCCCCCTCTGGCAAAGCCAAACTGGTAACTGGCAACACTTGCTAGTAGGTGTTTCCCATTGTGTTTCCTTAGGGGCCTCCACAGTGCAGTGACTTTGCTGTGGCTTATTTACAAATGTGTGTTGCAGTCTCTGTCACCCTCTAGTGGACAGAAAATTGCTAATTGCGGCTTTAAAGTCCAGCTACAACGTCATTTCTTTCGAGAGTAGGTTTTTATATGAGAGTAACTTCCGTATCGTGAGGTATTTGCGAGTACAACGGGATAGATAGGGGCGACACAACATTTTGGAAGAATTTGATTTGACCGTTGAGAAGTGGACAGGTCTGGGACGAGGGACTGCAGACTGACTAGCCTGAAGATTGGTTGATGGGTGAATGCCATGATATTATTGGATGATATTGGATAGTACATGCTTAAGTAAGCACACTACATATTATTACTACTACTAATATTTATTTTGATAGGAAGAAAACACGAGTGATTTTTTATTTATTGTTATAGGTGCGCAATTATGACCGGGGAAGTTGAAAAAAGATCCTTTCAGCTCCTTGAGAAATGTGTATTGAGATGAAGGCAAAGATAAATAGCCAGTCAAACATATTGCTTTTGAAAAATGGGACCTCAAATTGAGCTTTGAGCTTATATGCTGTGTGAGGACAAGGAGGAGTCATGAATTCAAGGCAATTCTATGCGTGGTTAAATATTTAAAGTGATATATGGGAACGTAGAGGGAAGAAATAAAGTGGTGTGAATGTCGGTGCTATTTCTGTATGCAAAGCTTCAAGCCGGCGATCACCCGCACAGTTTGACTATTTGCCTTTGCAATACAAAGAGTGTTCTGCTTGTGAGTAAGGCTGCAGCGTATAAGGTCAATGTCTTTTCCTGTTCACCAGGCTGCGTTCAGAAGCACAAAGCCTCTGTCCAGCGTATGAAACTGAACACCGCCTTCTCACATTTCTCCATCAATAGCCTCACAAAGTAAAATATTTGCAGCACCGCGGAGAGAGATTTCCATATCTTTTTATATTTCCATCCAACAGACTTACAGTATCACTAACCACATAGGAGGGCAGTTAACGTTTCAGCGTGAAACTGACACTCCTGTTTTTTAAAGTCCCCATGAAACGAACTCCCACACCCAACCCCTCCGTTGGAATTGTCGGCCCCGCTCTCTCCCCGTCTCCCGTTCCATTGGTTGAGGCCAGGGGCCCCCAATTAGAGGAGGGGGATCGGGATTGGTTTAGGCCAGGGGTCCCCAATTAGACAGGGCTGGGGGGGTTGGGATTCTCAAAGCCTGTGTTGAGGGTCACACAAAAAAAACCTAGATACATAATAAGTCTAAAAACAAACATTTAATATTTTTTTACTTCATACTTCATCAGTGTCAAACCGTAATTTCTTACACAAGAGATTAACGGTAACACTTTACAATAAGGGTCACTAATGAATGGTTAGTTAATACTTAACACTTTCAGTGCCACGGCCCTTGGGCAAAAGGTTGCTTGCTGTGCCACATAGGCCGCAATGCATTTTAAAACAGTCATATAATTTCTTTAATAATTACTATGTAAACACTGAACACGCACAAATAACGATGAGACTCTCTTCTATCACCTGCAAAAAAAAGTTTATTGATCCCATTTTCCGTTCTTTAGTTATGAGCCGGAGAAGATAGCTTGATTGAACGAAAAAAAGAGCTTTTTTTCTACGAGCTGAGATAATGAGCCTTTTGTGAAATTAAACATTTCAAGCACATCACTGACTCTGAAGCTAATTTTCTGATGTAGTCACACCTCAAAAATAATTTCCTTCAATAAAACAGTGAAGGCAAGGGAATTTTGTTTGGAAGAATAATATTTTTAGCTGAAACCAGCAGCGCTGGCGCCTGCATGCGCTGCTGGTTGCAGCTTCTTGCTGATCTTTTGCTGCTGGTGGGCATCGGATATTCTGGCTTGCGTTTGCCAACCCTGTCCTGCTGTCTGGGTCTGTGTTGTGTACTTGGCTCTGCGTGCCCACCTCCCCCCCTCCTCCTCCCCCCCCCCCCCCCGTTGTGGGAGGAGTGTCTCTCTGCTCTGCTGTTTTCTCGTTTTCTCTGCCTGTGCTCAGCACTGAAAAAGTCCGCTAGATCCTGCTTTTTTACAGCCGCGTGTACCAGCTCCCATGCTTCGAGTTGAGAATAATAACAAATCCACGGCTGATCATGTGTTGCAGCGGACACGGAGGCTGTTGCAGCGGACATCGAGGTGCTCAATTGTGATAGCAGATTGGCTGCTGCAGGGGCACAGCTAAACGTTGCTTCAATGAAGCCGCTGCATACGGACGGATGCGATGCGATTTCCTTCCCCCCAATGACTTCTTCTGTGTGTTTCATTCCACGTTCTCTCATCTGGAGAGCGCTGTCGCCACCTAAGGGTTCTGTAAAATAGGTTAGACACATTCAATACCTCTGAATATTGTAAGAGGCGATGTAAGAGGCATAGATCGACACCCCCCCGTCAAAAAAAAAAAATCGAGTTATGACGCCATTTGGCGTCGCTGGCACTGTACGGTAAATTTCTAATGACGCCATATGGCGTCGCTGGCACTGAATGTGTTAATAAGCAAACCATTCGTAAATGCTTAATAAGCTAACTGTTATTGTTACGGACCGGGGGAATGGTGTGTGTGTGTGTGTGTGTGTGTGTGTGTGTGTGCGCGCGTGCGTGTGTGTGTGTGCTTGCGCGTGTGCGTTAATTTAAGGACGTGATTAAATGGAAATTAAACATCACTTTTAAAGTAAATTTAAGTTTATTAGGTAGAAGCGGGTAAGAAAAAACCCAGATTTAGGTTTTTATGAGGCCGTCGTGCAGGTGTCCACCAGACAATCTTTTCAGCAGGGCCATCAAGAGGCTACGGCCCTGGTGACGCGAGCTCTGCGATCGTGTGGGGGTTCGATTCCTGTCACCGTATACGTTTTCTGTGATGGCACCACAAGCCAGTGGGAGGAGAAACCCGCTGTGTGGTGAGAGAAAACCGGCTCCCCCCATTAGGGAACACAGCTCCCGAGTAGGAGAGCCGTCCCAAGACCTTTCTAGAAATAAGGTTTTTCCGTTAGCCCTGAAGGGTAGGCATGTGGAGCCCCGGACAAAGAAAAAACACAATATTTTAACCCTTCCCATTTTGTCTTTTTGTAGGAGTCAAAACAGGAAGGTTTGTTCTCCTTGGTGAGGGCTTTTTTCCTGATCGATATTCTGTCCATCGGGCTTCTCCAAGGGGTCGCGCAGCATCGGAGGCGGACCGTACCGGAGAGCGCCCGAAGCTTCTGCTGTGCCCTGCCCGCTTCTCTCTTAAAGAGGGGATTTGAGAAGGTTTTTGTTGTAGGAAGTTTGTTTGAACTGTCCTCCAAAAACTCGTATGGCAAGACGAGGTTGGCATCGCCCAACCCGGATGGTTTGCGAGGCCAATTTGTAATCTGTCAAAAGCCAAACAACTCCTGCTTTAGAGAGTTTTCTCCCGTGCCCAACTGTTCTTCCTAACAGGGGGGCGTCGACC
The DNA here is from genome assembly GCF_964638095.1 of Poromitra crassiceps. Lineage (NCBI taxonomy): Eukaryota > Metazoa > Chordata > Actinopteri > Beryciformes > Melamphaidae > Poromitra > Poromitra crassiceps. The sequence continues at coordinate 52,802,188 of NC_139627.1, read as the reverse complement.
TTGTATCTGACTCAGCCGTTTGAAGGCTGCTTCTAGGAGCTCTCCTTTCTTGCACTCACAGAGTGGAAGAGCCCGTCTTTTTCTCTGCAACACGGCTTTTTGCATTTTGAAAGGGCGCTAAGCTTGCTTTATACTCGCCGTGCCGTGAAGGGCGCGGGGGAGGAGCGAGGGCCGCAAGCATCAAATGACGTCAATGTGTTGGGCGCGACCCCCGTAGGGCGCCCACCGCGTGCGTACCTGAAGATTTTTCTCGCAGCGCGACCTCCGCACGGCTTCTCTCCAAACATGGACGCTTTCGAGCCACTGAGCCCTGAACACTGAGCTGTGTTTTCACCACATTTCTTGACCCATGTGGTAGGCTATAAACTTTGATTTGCAACTGTTCGTTTTTAGTCATTTCACCAAGTAAATGTGTTGTGTTGAGAGCATGATTGAGAGAGATTAAAAGCAGCACAGAGTAGGCAATCAGGGCTGAGAACTGAAACGGCTATTCAGTAAAAACAAGTTTGGTGATTCCTTCATGTGCTGATGTACGGTCGTTTGAGAGTGAAAGCGCACTCAGTACTGCACATAATAGCGTTTCATTGCGACTTTTCACTGGCTGTTCTCACTATTACCATTGTACAATGTAACATGCTGATGACTTCTGAGTATAAAAGCATCTGCTCCAGCGTGAGGTCCGCACGTGACTCGTGGAGCTCCACCTCGCGGAGCCTTGCTCGAGTATAATGAGCGCTTTATTGTCATGGAGTGAGCTTGTCTGTGACAGCTGCTCCGTTACTTGGTTTAAAAACGCCATCCAGCCCTGTGTGCGGTTGGTGCCTTGTCCTGATTGGACGAAAGGGTGGCCAATGAAAAGGCCTGAAAAACGTTGAGTCAATAGACCCTTCTCACGGGGGCCATTTTGTGTCGAAAAGGCAGGGTAAACACAGGTGCAAGCAAAACACTAATGAGGGTTTCCAACTTCCACGATTGGAATTTTTGAAACCCTCATTAGTGTTTTGCTTGCACCTGTGTTTATTCTGCATTTTCGACACAAAATGGCCCCCATGAAAAGGGTCTATACGGTTCGCAGTACGGACGCCGCTCATCTTCGTCTCGTCTTCTCGTGCTGTAGCTCGTGAAGAAACTTTGGGAAACGAGTTTAGGAGCTTAGGAGTTTAGGATCTTAGGAGCTTAGGAGTTTAGGAGTTTAGGAGCTTAGGAGCTTAGGAGCTTAGGAGTTTAGGATCTTAGGAGCTTAGGAGTTTAGGAGCTTAGGAGCTTAGGAGCTTAGGAGCTTAGGAGTTTAGGATCTTAGGAGCTTAGGAGTTTAGGATCTTAGGAGCTTAGGAGCTTAGGAGCTTAGGAGCTTAGGAGTTTAGGATCTTAGGAGCTTAGGAGTTTAGGAGCTTAGGAGCTTAGGAGCTTAGGAGCTTAGGAGTTTAGGATCTTAGGAGCTTAGGAGTTTAGGAGTTTAGGTTATACGCAGCTTGCGGACCTAAAGGGGGAAGGTCTGCAAGGGGGCGTGCCGGTGGTTGATGATACCAAAGATGAAAAAAACTTCAGTCTGGCGCTGGCGCGTAGGGATACTAGGGGTGTGCCACCTTAGGCACCTCACGATTCGGTTCGATTACGATTCAGGGTGCTACGATTCGATGATTAATCGAATATTACGATTATTACGATTAATCACGATTTTCGATGCATCTTTTTCCCCATACAGGATTTCTTTGTCAGTATCTTTTCCCCATACAGGATTTCTTTGTCAGTAGGCTATCCATTAATTAAAGTAAACAAACAAATTTACCTCCATTATCTTTTATTTAGATCAATCAGACCAAACAATACATCCAAAACATTTCCCACAACAAAAAGCTGCTCTCACAACAAATTACAGGTGAGATTATTTTAAATAAAGTGCCTTCAGAAATAAGACTTCTTTTCTTTTAACCAAAATCCTCTGCTTTTTTCACAGATTTCGGTACTAGCATGTTTGTTTAATACAAAACAAATAGCTTATTCATGAATAATAAATAAAGACTTCCAAACAAAATCCTTTACAAATGACCAGTGAGCAGCATAGCATCCCACAACAAGCAAACGTTTTGCTGCTACTTTTAGCAACAGCTCAGCTGTATGTGCACCCGTGTGGCTCTCAGTCATCACTCTTGTCTGGAGGACATAACTCACCAGCTCCCAGTCGTTGTCACTTGTGAAGTGTGCCGTTACCGTGACATACGATTGAGTTGCGACTGAAGTCCATGCATCACATGTTATAGCCACCCTGCATGCTTTCTTCAGGGATTCCAGTACTTCGGTTTTGGTCTCGTCGTACAGTTGAGGAACTGCTTTCTGGGTGAAATACTTTCGCGTCGGTACTTGGTATCTTGGTATTCCGACGTGTACACATCTGTAGCTGTGATTGACAGGTGGGTCAAAACTCGCATCGCAATTTCGTGCCGTATATTCGCATCGCTCTTGATGTGTAAGGACCTTTACACACGGAGTAGCTTCTGTCAATCGTCATTCTGCCTTCATGTTCATAAAACCCGAATTGCCTCCACACGGTGGATTTTAACCCAGATGGGTGAATCTGACGCTCGCCGCCGCCATTTTCTCTGTTTACAGTCGGTCTTATGAGTCCGTCCCTTAAAACTGTCCGGCCGGCTTTTTTCGTTCCGGGCGCTACGGCTCTGTTTCTGTGGTCAGGAAAAGTAATCGATAATCGAACATTTTGCATCGATTTGAATCGTTACGTGTCTCATCGCGATGCATCTAAGAAACGATTTTTCGGCACACCCCTAAGGGATACCTCCAGAAAGTAGAACCTAAAAGGGTGAATGAAGGCTAATAGAATAATTATGAACACATAGCGCATCGTAGGCTACATACAAAAAATAAAAAATAAACACAGTAGATATTTTCTTGGCATGAACATAAAGAAAGACAACTCACTGATATCACTGTGTGTAGTGGGAGCCCTGGGCTTACCCTGTAACAAGACCAAGGTCCCACCGAGGAGTGATGGGAGAGATTTGATGTTGGAAATGCGTTTTCAGCGTTTCCAATGCTTTTGTGACTATCTCAGGATATTCAGGCTTGACTCTGATACAGAATGCTGTTATATTATTATGTCAAACATAATTTTCAGCCCACGCAAGCGACTCATCCTATTAAAGGCTTTTTTTTGGTAGCCGTGGCCTCTGCTGTGCGTTGTTTTCATCGTTAGGTCTCACTTTGATCTCCCCTACCTCTTCTGAAGAAACTCTCTCCACATTTGTTTTTTATGTTTTTTTCTTTTTCTTTTTACATGACTCACGTTACTTACTAAGCTAGCTCAGTGTGCAGCACACATCTAGTTTTGGTCAGTGGGCCATGCTGACCGTCTGATGACCTCGTACGTGTGTGTGTGTGTGTGTGTGTGCGTGTGTGTGTGTGTGCGTGCGTGCATGCGTGTGTGTGTGTGTGTGTGCACGTGCGTGCCTGTGTGTGTGTGTGTGTGCGTGTGTGTGCGTGTGTGTGTGTGTGTGCGTGCGTGTGTGTGTGCGCGCGTGCCTGTGTGTGTGTGTGTGTGTGCGTGTGTTTGTGTGTGTGTGTGTGCGTGTGTGTGCGTGCTGTGGTGTGTGTGGTGTGGGCGTGGCAGGGCTGAGGAAAGGTGCAGGCTGGCAGAATCGAAGACAGATGGTGTCAAGTTCAATATAGAGGCAAAGTGAACGTCACTTCCTGCTTCAGCTCTGTACCAGAGATTTTCTTCCGCAATTTATTTTCCCATAGGCATTTCGTAAAATGCTTATAAAAATAGTTGTTCTTGGTCAAACCAAACGGGTCAGCTGTATTTAGAATCGGGAGAGACCATAGAACGTTTCGCTCGGACCAAGACTTAAAAAAACAACATCGAAAATAAATTTTCTTTAAACTCGCATTTTTTTTTTTTTTACGTTTTGGTCCGAGTGAAATGTTAAGCGGTCTCTCCCGATTCGAATTATTCCTGAACCATTGGGTTTGACCAAGTAAAACTATTTCTATAAGCATTTTACGAAATGTCTACGGGAAAAAAAATGGCGGATGAAAATCTCTGGTAGGGTGCTGAAGCAGGAAGTGACGTTCACTTTGGCTCTATATGTCAATACCACACTTTTTTGGGGGGTTACCGTACAAATCATATTGGTCCCTCGTGGCCCGGTAGCAAAATGGTGTGCGATCGGGAAACGCTGCTCTAGGGTGCATTTCTTTGTGACGGTGATCCTACTAAACTGCCCTGTGCAGTATATGCGTCCGTTAGTCAAACACAGTAGCTATAGTATCTATGCTATGATGGATGTGATTTGGTGCCTCTCAAGGATAACAATGCAAATCAGTGGGAATCGGACAGCAGATCAGCAGAAGTCAAATACGCAGTGCGAGTGATGTTCGCTTTGCCCCCTGGAGCCCTTTTCCCACTCGTCTGACACATGCAACGCTTTGCACCTCTCCAGCTCTGAGGCACTGATCAAAGGAAGGAGCTCCAACACGGCCAGGAAACAAAGACACAAATCATTTGCTTACAAACCCAGTTTGAAGTCTATAGATCTTTATGCTCTTCGTGGCCTCTCCACCCACTGAGTTCACACAGCCATGCCCTTATCTCCTACTACTGCGCCCACCACCTCCACCACCACCTCCACCTCCACCAATCACCATCTTCCTCATTTGTCTGACAAATTAATCATTTCCTTCAAAGGAATGTTAGTGAAGGAAGGCTGCCGGGGCTCCAGCCGAGCCGACTGGAGCCAAAGAGGAATCGATGCTTCTTCCGGTTGACAAGGTGAGAGGTGCGTTTGATCCTGTTAGAACATGGGATCATGTGATCAGAGAGGTGCGTTTGATCATGTTAGAACATGTGATCATGTGATCAGAGAGGTGCGTTTGATCATGTTAGAACATGGGATCATGTGATCAGAGAGGTGCGTTTGATCCTGTTAGAACATGTGATCATGTGATCAGAGAGGTGCGTTTGATCCTGTTAGAACATGGGATCATGTGATCAGAGAGGTGCGTTTGATCCTGTTAGAACATGGGATCATGTGATCAGAGAGGTGCGTTTGATCCTGTTAGAACATGGGATCATGTGATCAGAGAGGTGCGTTTGATCATGTTAGAACATGGGATCATGTGATCAGAGAGGTGCGTTTGATCATGTTAGAACATGGGATCATGTGATCAGAGAGGTGCGTTTGATCATGTTAGAACATGTGATCAGAGAGGTGCGTTTGATCATGTTAGAACATGTGATCATGTGATCAGAGAGGTGCGTTTGATCATGTTAGAACATGTGATCATGTGATCAGAGAGGTGCGTTTGATCATGTTAGAACATGTGATCATGTGATCAGAGAGGTGCGTTTGATCATGTTAGAACATGGGATCATGTGATCAGAGAGGTGTGTTTGATCATGTTAGAACATGTGATCATGTGATCAGAGAGGTGCGTTTGATCCTGTTAGAACATGGGATCATGTGATCAGAGAGGTGCGTTTGATCCTGTTAGAACATGGGATCATGTGATCAGAGAGGTGCGTATGATCCTGTTAGAACATGTGATCAGAGAGGTGCGTTTGATCATGTTAGAACATGGGATCATGTGATCAGAGAGGTGCGTTTGATCCTGTTAGAACATGTGATCATGTGATCAGAGAGGTGCGTTTGATCCTGTTAGAACATGTGATCAGAGAGGTGCGTTTGATCCTGTTAGAACATGGGATCATGTGATCAGAGAGGTGCGTATGATCCTGTTAGAACATGTGATCAGAGAGGTGCGTTTGATCATGTTAGAACATGGGATCATGTGATCAGAGAGGTGCGTTTGATCCTGTTAGAACATGTGATCATGTGATCAGCTTGTATTGGATTTATTCATCTAGACTAGAAACACTACTGTGTAAGTTACACACAAAGAGGTGGAGCGAAGTTAGGAAAACAGTCTACAGACACAAACCAGTACAGTATATATTATTGAGTCTGTGAAACAAATCTAATGATCTATTTTGACTAAACGGCCGCATCGTGACCTTTGATCCCATACTGGTTCCGTAGATTAAGTTGTCTCAGAACTATTATGTTGTCAGGTGGCAAAAAGCTTCTCGGAGCTTATTATTGAGACGATGAGTAAATGCACAGAACCCGACTATTGACCAGACTTGGGTTAAAGTCTTAATTGGGTTAAGCTGTTAACATGCACCTTTGATAAACATGCAACTGAGTAGGCCTATACAGTATAGGCCTACTACAGTATAGTATACAGTATATATGCCTGTTGCCACAAAGCAATCAACAAAACACTCCTTCTGTGGTGTCCTGTTCTTCTATTACAAAGGCTAAACAGCATTATGATGCCTACAGTGAGAGCGGTTGTAATCATGCCGTGGTTTTGTACATGCTCATGTGTGCCAGTATGAATGAGTGCAGACAAACAAACAAAAGTGTAAGATGTTTACATGCCACAGTAATGTGTTTAATATGAGAGAAAGCCAGGAATATTCTATTCATAATCAGGGTAGGCTCATATAGCAGGCTTATAATAGCGGTGATGTTGTCATCAGTGATGTCATAGATGACAGTGATCATGTCATCGCTGTGACATCATCGGCGACCTGGCCACTTTCTTTTGGTGACCTGGCCACATGAAACAAATGTGTCAGCCATGCACAGCTCCTTGGCTTGGTCATTTGTAAAAAAAAATAGACTACTCTACTCACTTCTTATGTCTATGTGGAATATTCTTGACACTAAAGACCCCTTATCTCTGTATGAAAATGTATCTCTAAGTCATAACAGGCACACATACTCAACTAGACATGCTACTGCAGGAGGTTTTACACTTCCAGTAGTTAGAACAAATGCGATGAAAAGATCATGTTTAGAGGTCATGTTAAAGGTCATGTTTAGAGGTATGCAGGAATGGAACACCCTTCCCACACATATTACACAAAAGAAAAGAAAAAAACATTTTAAATTCTTGGTAAAACAGCACTTACTACTGTGATAATGCTATGTATGTGTGTATGTATATATGTATATATATATATATATATATATATATATATATATATATATATATATATATATATATATATATATGTGTGTATGTGTATGTGTATGTGTATGTGTATGTGTATATATATATATATATATTAGGGATGCACCGATTGCCATTTTCTTGGCCGATTCCGATTTCCGATTTTTGAATAGTCTGACTTGCCGATACCAATTTTTGCCGATTCCGATTTTTTTTTCTAAAAACAACAATTGACAGCTTACACAAACGTTTTTGTAACTTTGTTTAAAAATTAAGATTCATAGAACAATTCTTACATCTAATGGGGATCCAAATAAACAAATAAACAATTCTTATCATTTGCATGAAGTAGGACCTTCTCACTCAAACACTCAAAATAAAAGTGTTCCAGGTTAGGCTACTGGACAGAGCTTTTTTGTGCAAATACAATGAATACAAAAATTAAATTAAATCCAATAGCCTATATCCCACAGCTATCATGCATTTACTTTTCCAAAAGAAAACAGGTGCAACAGAACATCAAAATGATCCATGGACAAGGAGTTTATAGACTGGCTCCAGACCAGTCCTCTTGAGTAGAGGGGAAATGAGTTTATGAGTTACAGTAACGATCTTCAGTCTGAATATCAGGCGGAGTTTACACACAGTCCGAAGTTTGGTATGCGTATTTTTATCTGCCATCCGAAAAAATATCGTCACGCACAGAAAACGTTGCACACTTGTGAGTCCGATGCATTTTTATTATTATGTCCGTCATTCTCATGTCGTTCTATTTGCAATACGAAACAAATAGTCTCTCCTGTATCCACGTCACGTTACAACATGACTTGACAGGCTGAGGCAGCAGCGCTGATGTGGAATGGAAAAGCAGGTCGGGGAATGGTTATACTGGACACACTCGCCAAGCCGGCTGTGCGCGGTGGCGGGTTGCTGGAGCACCGCTTCCCGGGGAGAGAGAGCAGAGAGAGAGGGGCCAGTGAGGTGAAGCGAGCCGCTCTGACTGGACTCCAGCCGAGCGGGACTCGGCCGCATCTCTGTCTCCACGGCTTATTTTCGACTTGCATGTGTGACAAACTGCGAGCTTTGTCTACTTCACTGACGGTGAAAAACATCCACAACGAGGAAGGTATGCTGGCGTGTGTGGTGTGGTGGCTGGGTGCCTGTCTCGGTGCTTTGGGGTGCGCGCACGTCATGTGAAAATCGGCTCACAGAATCGGCTATTTAGAGTGACCGGAACAGATCACCGATCGAGGCCGATCACGTGAAAATCGGCCATTTCCGGTCACGTGCCGATCGATCGGTGCATCCCTAATATATATATATATATATATATATATATATAGCATATTGAAGCATGTACATAACTAATATATAATATATATGTGATGGTAATAGTTATATGTATAATTATAGATATAAGATATGGTAATGGTATATATATAGGTATACATAATATGTGATGTAGTTTTATGTATATTCTACACATCTGTAATGGTATGTAGGTAATTCTGATGTATGCAATATCTTGAAAGGTACAGTATGTATGTATGTAATATTCGAAATTGTACCGTTTGTACAGAATGTATTTTTTATACAGAATGTAAATTTTGTATGTAATATCTTGAAACTATGCAAGTTGTTTGATATCTTGAAACTATGCAAGTTGTTTGACCCCAGGAAGAATAGTTGCAGCTCTGCTGTAGTAGCTAATGGGGATCTTAAATAAATACAAAAGACAAAGACATTATGACATAACCGGGACATGACTCGGCCCCTAGTGGCCACATATGACATCATCAGCGACCTGGCCACTCGACCCCTAGTGACCACATAATGACATCATCAGCGACCTGGCCACTCGACCCCTAGTGACCACATAATGACATCATCAGCGACCTGGCCACTCGACCCCTAGTGACCACATAATGACATCATCAGCGACCTGGCCACTCAGCCCCTAGTGGCTCATCCTCACCTTCTGTTCACACCATAGGCAAAAGTGAAGCTTCGGCCGTTTAAAACAATTGGTGGACTTCAAAACACGAGCGTCTGATGCTCCCAGTGCGTTTGTGCTTTATTATCAGGAATATGGATAATATAATAATAATAATAATAATGCACACACACACACACACACACACACACACACACACACACACACACACACACGTTTAGTACATGGACACAGACATGACGCGCACCAAACCCTGGCAGCACATCACGCCCACCCTCATCCACCTCCACTGGCTCCCGGTCAAGTCTCGTATCTTGTATAAAATCCTACTCCTCACATACAAATCCCTCCACGCCCTCGCCCCCCAGTACCTGTCTGACCTCCTGCAACCCTACACCCCGTCCCGGAACCTGAGGTCCTCCAACTCGGGTCTCCTCTCCATCCCCCACTCCCGCCTGCGGACCTTTGGGGCCAGAGCCTTCAGCGTGGCGGCCCGCGCCCTTTGGAACTCTCTTCCAGCCGAAATCCGCAACGCCCCATCACTGGCTACCTTCAAAACTCTACTCAAAACTCACCTGTTCAACACAGCCTTCGGCAGCTAGTCTCTTTCTGTTCTTTGTTTTTCTTTGTTGTCATCTATGTGTGTCCGTCAGCTTTTTGTGCTCTGTGAAGCGGCCTTGGGTTCCTTGAAAGGCGCTATATAAATCCAAGCTATTATTATTATTATTATTATTATTATTATGAGGACGTGAGCCTCAGGCTTACAACATAATTGGTTACTTATAAGGAGACACACACATGGCACAAAAGCGTGTGCAGGCATACATTACATGCACAACACCTTTTCCTCAGTAACTCACATACACACGCACGGACGCATGCGCGCACACACACAGACACACACACACACACACACACACACAGACACGCAGACACACACACACACACACACACACAGACACACACAGACAGACTCAGAGCGTCCGTCCCTCAATCCACCAAATCTGGTGGTGTAACGTATCTGCAACAGACAGACCTGCTTGTAATTAAACACCTCAACGAGCAGATTACGAGTCTCCCCATTTGGAAATTTCATTACTATTCCCATAATTGGATTCTAAATTTAATTAAGTGTTCCTTGGCTAAACAGCAGGTGATTCCAGGGTGAATGCAGGCGCTGTCTGAGGTCATTTACACTGAGTGATCCTTCCCTGCTCTTCTGACACCTGGGCAACACCTGAGAAACACATTGATCCAAATCTTTGTTCCCCTCTGTTGTCAGGGTGCTGTGGGTCTGACCCGGCCACACTTCACGCTCATTGTCGACAAATTCTCATCATAAAATCATTATTAGTGGCCGGGCCAGCGAAGCGGCAGGGCCACTTATTGTATTTGCCTGTATTCTTTTTCTACCGGGAAGTTCGACTTCCCATGCATGGAAACTAACCAAACTTTGCACAAAGGTCCAGTCCCATGCCAAACGTCTTTGACGCACATTTGGGGCCAATAGTCCTAACGGTGGCACTACAGCGACGTCTAAAGTTTCAAACTTTGAAAATTCATAAAGAATCAGGCATGCGTGCTACGGCTTTGCAACTTTCACCAAAATGTGCGCCCAAATGAGGAGACACTTTTGTACAATGCAACCTATGGCCAATTATGGAGGCTAAAGACCGCAAAACTGCAAAAACTGTAAAACTAATTAAACCCTACTGCTCCCACATTTTCTCTTCAAACGACACCAAACTTCAGCATCTGCATCGTTAGACTGACCTACACAAAAGTATCAAACAGATTTTCGATCGGTCAAAAATTGAGCCCACAGTGCATCAAAACGTTGAATTCTGGCCCCGTGTATAGCCTAATTACCTTAATTACCTATGGCAATTAGGTTGTATTTGTGATGTCATCAGTCAGTCAAGCAATTGTGATGCCATCACTGATGTCACTCGAGCAATTGTGATGTCATAATAGCTCAAAGCCTTGAGACTTGCCCGGCCATGACCTATTGCTGCGCAGCAGCTATAATAATAATGATTATTACTAGTGCAATTACCCGTGGGGCTATAATAGCCTTAAACGGATGACATCACTGATGACACCATCCCCGGTGACATCATTACAGCACCCATAATAGCCTCACGCAGGGATGTCAGAGATACGGCCCGCGGGCAGGTTTCATCCGGCCCGCGAGATGTTTTGGAATATAAAAAAAAAAAAAAAAAAAAAAAAAAATTATTATTATCATTAACTCATTGAGTGCCAGCCACTTTTGGAGAACGGACGCTCCCAGTGCCAGAGTTTCAGAGCGTTTTCAGTGATTTCTCGAGGCCCACAGAATATTGTGTGATATTACTATGTAAACACCGAACACACACAAAGAACGATGAGACTCTATTGTATCAGTAGCAAAAAAAAGTTTATTGATATCATTTTCCGTTCTTTAGTTATCAGCCGGAGAAGATAGGTCAAAAACAGAAAAAATTGGCGTTCCCATCTAGAAGCTGAGATATTGAGCCTTTTGTGAAATATAGCATTTCAAGCAAATCACTGACTCTGAAGCTAATATTTCTGACCTGAAACATCTGAACAGTAATTTCCTTCAATATAACAGCACCCCCCCCCCCCCTCTACTGCAAACTCCTCCTCCGTGGGTGTGTCTCTGGTGGCTCTGCTTGCTCTGAGTGCTGCTTGTGTCAGGCGAGTCTCTGCTGCCTGGATGGCAGCCGCTCGTCGGGGCAGTCTGGATGGGGCTCGCTCGTTTCTGGGGTTTCGGTTGTGAGCTGTGAAGCTGCGTCCGATTCTGGGCTTTCTGGGCTTTCTGCTGCCCTGCGTGCCCCACCCCCCTCCTCCTCCTCCGTGGGAGTGTCTCTGGGGCTCTGCTGCATTTGCTCTCGCTCTGCTTTTGCTCTGTCTGCACTGAAAAGTGTGCTGCATCCCCCCGCTTTTTCACAGCCTGTCGCCGGCTCCCAGCTGAGAATAATGTAACTTTTCAGAAAGACGCTGGTGGCAACTAAATCATATGGAGGGGCTATCGCAGCGGAGACGGAGGTGGCAGCAGATTGACTGCTGTTCACAGGCACAGCTAACGTTATGCTTCATGCATATCGATCGATGCGATTTCCGTTTCCTCATGACTTCTCTCTTTTCTCCTGGCCTTTCTCTAATCTGGAGAGCACTGTCGCCACCTAATGGGTCGGTAAAATAGGTTATACACATTCAACATGCCCCAAAATTTTACAGGAGATGGATCTGGCTTTGATCCACGTCCCACCGTCAAAAAACGCAATTGACGACTTTAGTCGTCATTGGCACTCAACGTTACTAAAGCAATTGACGACTAAAGTCGTCATTGGCACTCAATGAGTTAAATTCGCACCCCATTATCATGAACTACGTGTGGCTAATAAGCAAGCTAAGAGTTCATTCATAAGTTAATTAACCTGCACTACAAGGAAGTATGTCAGTAGGTCATCAGGTGTAAACAAAGCCGCCATGATGCCACGCTGGAATTGAATCGCGCATTCAGCTACCTACCAAAAAACAAAGGAATCAACAAGATGCTGTCGAAAAAGAGAAAGGTTGACACGGAATGCAGGCAGTTTCAAGAGAAATGGAAAGAGCAGTATTTCTTTTGTGAAGTAAATGGGTAAATGAGTCGAATTGATTTTTAGTAAAAAAAAAAATCCGGCCCCCATGAGGTCTCAGTTGAACAAATCCGGCCCTCTACCTAATATGAGTCCGACTACATCCTGCACTCCCACTCCTCACCCCCCCTCCCCCGATTGGAGCAGTACCCATTACACAGTGGCCGTTCCCCTCCCCCCTCCCCCCTCCCCCTTGCCATCACTGATGATGTCACAATGAAATGCTTTACCAGACATACTGACAAACAGATAAACAGACACATGGACACTGCTGGAATTATAGTGTAATTATGAGTTTCCATCGTCAGCTTGGCTACTGCTAGCTACTGAGCAGAGTAGTCACGTTGAAGCTGCATTCAGCGATGTGCCCAATTCGGCTGTAGCCTATTCGTTAGGTTTCATTTGGAGGAGTCCCCCCTCCCCTCCCCTCCCCTCCCCTCATCATCTGTGGGAGCGCGCAGGCAAGCTGCCTGCCTGCCTGCACGCAGCGGTCTGCATTAAAACTGTAGCTAAACACAACAGCAATGTAAGTACAATATCAACCTTACCACTTCCCAGCCACCTACTGAAATTAAATCAGAGATACGTTACACCCGCAAGGTAACTGTAGTATGGTGTTTGCTAATAAAAATGTGTTCTAATGGCTAACTTACAGTAGATGGATAGCTGGCCACGGCTAGCGTAGCTTGTGTTGTCCCTGTCATCCACTGCATTAAGATGTCATCCACTCCATTGACATCATGGTCTTGGAAACTGTGTTCCATTTGTTCTAAGTGGGTGTAGACTGGTGGTCATGTGACGTCATGCCATGCATTTGTCATGTGACTTTTCTTGTGCGGATTTGTTTGAAAATTCGATTAAAAGTTGTGATACATTTGGATGGAAACCCAGCTATAGGCATTGTTTAGCTAGAGGAAGCCTATTGGAGGGAGAGAGCAGCTCCAGAGTCATTCGAAACAATAGTTAAATGGACAGATTCAATTGACAAGGGTTATAGAAGTGGGACTTGATAAGAAAGGTATATTAGGATATTAAATAATATATAGCTTACTAGACACACATACGATTTTTTTTAGAGTTCTCTACATGCATGCCCACACACGGCAGGTCGGATTGGAAACCACCGGGAAAGTCCTGGAAACCACCTCCCAAGGTGGGATTGGGCTGAACATGTGTATAGCAGTGGTTCATATGGGAGCTGATCTTCCCAAGAACCAGATGTTTTCCAGCTACTATGACAGCTGCTATGACACAGCAGTATGCTATGCCCCATGTTCAGAACATAACATTCACCATGTGCTATCAGATGGATTTACAACCCTACAAACTGTCATTAAGCGCTGGGCTATTATTTTGTTTTGCGGAGAAATTATTTCCTCACATTTGTTTGTGTCTCAGAATGCCGCTTTCTCTCTCTCTCTCTCTCTCTCTCACTCACTCACTCACTCACTCACACACACACACACACTCACGCACGCACGCACGCACCAAACCTCCCGTCTTATAATCAATCTCCTGTAGCTACCCCCTCTCTCTCTCTCTCTCTCTCTCCCTCTCTCTCTCTCTCTCATTATTACAGGCTATTTTGCTATGAAATAATTTCCTCACATTGTCCCTCACAGATGTTTTAAGTGAAGTTATCCTTTATTTATCCCCATGGGGAAATTCATCCTCTGCTATTGATAGCTGTGATTTTCTTGTCCACTGAATATCAAGAAAGCACACTATGCCTATACTGTAGCCTTTACAAAAAAATAAATAAAATAAAATAATAATAATAATAATAATAATAATAATAATAATAATAATAATTGATTATCATCATCATCATCACCTTCATCGGAGCTAGCCCCCCGGACAGCCTGAGTCAGACTCCGAGGTGGAGCCGCTGGAGTGGTGAAATAATCTGAAATCAGCTCACTTCCGTTAGGAGCTTCAAAACGATATTTAGCGTTTGAATTTCACAATAATCTTTACACAGAATGAAAGCCAAGGCTTTATTTGACTCAAATCAGGTGAAACCCGAAAACCAATGTGTGGCAGACAGGATCAGGGATTCAACCACCAGTCAGCCCAGGCCCCACTCTAGGGGAAAGCAGAGCAAGGAACTCACCATTCTACACCAGTGTTTCCCATACATAAAGGAATTTGTGGCGGGCCGCCACAATAATATTTGGACCGCCACAATAAGATGTTGACCAAAATTTTTTTTTTTTTTTTACAGTGCACCTGAACGCAACATGCAAGATATCCGCTGAATAAGTGTCCAATAAATGTTCATGTCATTCTGGCCAATACTTCTGTTATAGCATTTCAGTCTGGAATATGGAATATCTTTCAATAATCTATGATTTAGCTGCTAAATTGTCAAATACCGCCATCTGCTCGCTACCCAGGCACTTATGTATGTACTTAACCCAACTAACTTAACCTAACTAACTATCCGGTGTGCACAACACTGTCAGCCTAAACTCCGGCTGACACCCCAAAAACCTACAATCCGCTACAGAAAAATGTATATTGTTTGTTTATTAACTGGCCCCTCGCCTTCTATCATTTCACGAAAGTGGCAAAGCAAGTTGAGTATCCCTGACCTATAGGGAGAAATTTAGTTTGTCATTGTAAACCCACAGCACAGTAATGATGACATGTTCTTCATAGATCTAGCCTTTTAATTTTGCTCTTAAGCTTTCTCAAAGTACACCAAATTCATGCATTTTACTTTAAAATGTTTAAAATAATCTTGCGGGGGGGCATGCACCCCGCACCCCCCTAGGGGGTCTGCGGTCCACCACCACAAATTCTCAAAATCCTGTGGGAAACACTGTACACTGAAACGGATATTGATGTGATGGGTATATATACCACTCTCATAACATGTGTGTATCACTTAGGGTGTCGAGTCATATTCTATTTTTTATTTGTCTCTATTGAATGTTCCAAAACTGCATGTCTAACTAAGAATAAGCTAATGATTATTTCCACCCACCACTTATTTAATTTGGTTACTTTCCTGTCAAAAGTTTGTAAGTTTGTGTTTGTCCAATGCTCCAATGGCATTGCTCCCTGTCATAACTTGCTTGGATGTCCTAGTAGCCAAAGTAAACACATAAATCAATAGCAGATTACAAACCCAGATTGCAATGCTGAGTGAGTGAGCTATTCATTTAAAATGAGATATTCCCATCTCCCCCTTCCTTTCAGCTCTGGCTGATGGACATGGTCTCAGTTAGATGTATGGAGAGAGACTCAGCTAGGTTCATGAAGACCAACTCACTGAAGACATTTTCAACTATCATGGAACCCGTTCCTGGCCTCCTTTGACAAGGTTAAAAGCGACAAGTAATTTGCCCAGCTGTTCTCTAATGGACCAGCAACACCTCGTATAAGAACATAACATAAACACCTTATGTGGCTAGTACAGCAGCACCACATTTTGGTGTTGGAATGTTGATAATATATGAATGTGTTTTTTTCTTCTTCCTGTGTCTGAGCTTGTTTTTGTTCTTATGAATGAAGAATTGAAAAATAAAATATATAAAAACCCCATTCTTTCCCAAGGTCCACCCCCCTTGGAGTGCCCCCCCCCAAGCTAATTAAATGCCCCCTCTGTAATTTGGGGTGTGGAGCCGGGCCTGCAGCCCATTGAGATATATGGGGGTTTTACCCCACCATCTAGTCTCGCGAGCCAGCAGTAGTAACATTTACAGTTACCGACTGTATCTATAATCAGTGACACATTAAATTGGCTTTTTTTTTTACGGAGCTTGGCGCAATAACCTCTCCATGCAAGACAAGGGCATATCGGTGTTAAATGCACATGTCTGTTCAATAAGACAGAAGAGCAAAACAAAGGTCCAAGCACCTTCAAATCTCCAAAAAACATTGATTGAAACGTGGTGATGATCTGTAACGTCACGTTATATAATAGAGCCCAAGAGAGGCAGTGCTGTAGGTTGTCCAGCCGAGGTGGCTTGACATGCTAGCCCCGGTCCCGGCTGGTCCTCTAAAATTGAATATCCAAATTAGTGATATTTAGATAAACTGACCTCATAACGGGAATCTACATTGTTATTTGTCTACTACAGATTTTAAAAGTTCATAAAGTGCCATATTTGAACATTTCTAGAGCTAAAACTATCGGCATTAGCTAGCATCAGCTAGCTGAGTGGAATAAACAGGCGAGCGCATGTCAATTGCGTCACACACCAGCACAAAGCCCGCCCGTAGCTGCCGCTGATTGGTTCGTCCATGGCCAGGGACGGGCTTCTGCCCAATCCTGTGCCCATAACCCAGATGGTGCGTGTCTTGTGAAAACAATACCGCCCCCATCTGGAAGCATCGGGTTAACGAAGACGAGCTCTCTTTTCCAAGTTGTAAATATATTCTGTTTAAACAATATTTTTCATAGCCACAAGGGTTGCCGGCTCTTTCGTCAGTGCAATAAAATGATGGATGCGACCAGTAAACTCAGTTACCCAGCGAGGATAATTGGCCACGTGCTCTCTCCAATTACACACAATGTTTTGCAACTGCGGATGCAGCCATGTATGTGACTTCCATGATGATGAATGCGTGGTAAAGCCGTGCACGCGCAGAAAAACACAAAGACACAGACAGACACAGCGTTCCCTGCTTTTACTTTTGCCCCCGTTTACGCACACAGAGCTGCATTGTCACCCTCATTATTAGCTCTTTGTAGAGAGACACCATTCCGTTTGAAACGTCTTGGCCGCCAAATCAAATGATTGAATATCGGAGCCATTTTCCCACAGAACAGAGGGTTTATTGCCAGTCAAATGTGCACCCCCGAAAAGAAAAATACGCACGCTATGTAAACACACACACAGAGAATTGCAGATCCACCCCCCCCTTTTGAAAAGCGAGCGTTGAGGTCGATGCCTTGGAATGATGATAGGAGCATACATTAAATACATTAATACATACATACATTAAATAGAAACTCCCCATCAAAGTAAGCCGAAAGAACACAGCAGAAAGCCATCAAGCAGCATCAATTAAAACTTGATATAGTGGCGGGCTCTCTCTGATCACTTGAGACATACAAGGCCTATGCAATGTGCTGGGGGGGGGGGGAGGGTGAGTGGAAGCATAAATAAATGAATAAACAAACAAAGAAATAAATAAATAAAATAAAGCTGCACAAAATATGAATAAGATGAAGACATTTTCACGGCTCCTGGCACGTTGTTTCCACGTCTCTCCATAAGGTAATGACTGAGACTTGCAGCAGGCTCAAGAAGAGGAATGCATTTGAATTGAGTGCAACGCTTTGCTGCAGGCCTAGGCCTGACCTCAGCGGGAAGCGAGCCAAGGCCTAGGCCTGACCTCAGCGGGAAGCGAGCCAAGATCTAGGCCTGACCTCCGCGGGAAGCGAGCCAAAGGCAACACGCTGCTGTTGAGGATGCTGGAACAGGTTTGGGTTGTACACCAGAGATGCACATTCCAGCACAGAAATGTAAGCTGTCCACCCAAGATCGTATCAGTATCTACAGACAAGTAGACGGAGCTAATACCATGGCATGTTTATTCGTTCTTTCATTGCCTTTTTTTTTCTCTTCCCAAAGAGGCCTCATATGCCGGTGGAACTGACTGTCTAGCTGTTCCTCAGGACGTTCCTCGGGACGACACTAAATTATATTTCAAATGCCAAAGGTCAACTTAGCACACCGTGGGAGTGACCTCATTTCAAAGCATAGAAACGGCAAATTCAAGTTTCAAAACTGACCACGGGTGGAATTATGCACAGGAGCCCAATACTCACATGCTCACTCAAACAGCACGAGGAGGGTTCAGCTGAACATGGTGCGTTCGGATTCAAAACCTGCGAAAGGTGGTCTGTACACAGAGAGGTTGTTTTTTGAACCCCGAAGAGGAACATTTTGACATTTTCCATCCATATTGCAGCACCTCTCTTTCACTGAGAAGAGCTGTCAGACAGTTTTGTAGGCTCGGGCAAAGTTGGAATTAGTTTCAAGTGACTTTGTACCATCACTGTAATCACCTTAGCCTAAACTTGTCTTGAAATCTACACGGAGAGGGAGGGAACGGAGGCAGGTATTGATTAGTTTGCTTCTCAGCGAAAGGCCCCGAGGTGAACAGTAAATACTTAGGGAGAGACGCAATGGCACATCATCACAAGGTGATGAAAATGAAAGAAAAGCCTCTCTCTGAGATCCAACAACAACAACAGCAAAGGGGAGTTAGCTTGTGGTAAAAAAAAAAAAAAAGAAGACAAGAAAAATAAAATAAAAATGCGTACGTCTTTGTGATATGAGTTAATTGGGTTGGGATGAATTTGTCTCCGGCGATTTCTGTAGGGATCTGGCCACAGCAAATCAATGTGACGTCTTAAAGCTGTAGATGAGCTTCACAAACTTGAGATTTCTTGCTCCAACTTGAACCATCATTTTTCATCATGGCTGACGTTTTGAATGAAAGGGGGGAAACGCTCACATAGCGTGATTTATTAGCCTATAGAGCAGGGGTGGGCAGTTATTTTTCCTGGGGGGGCCACATGAGAAACGCAGATTGTTGCCGGGAGCCAAGAAAAATGTTGTCATGCCGCAACCTCTGATTTTATCACTAGATTAAATGATAGAAAAAGACATACTGTGCACTTATTCTTCAGCATTTATTATAGTGAAAATCACTCCAAACAGCCAGTTTAGGTTATCTCATTTGAGGTTTTTAGCTTCAGAAGTAAAATGATGTGTCTTAGGCCAGGCAAAACCGGGGGGGGGGACTATGGGTCTGGGATGGCCACGCCCCAAACTCATTTGATTGGTCGCCACAACTGCCACTCTGCTTCTTCTTCTTCGCTCTTTTCTGGGTGATATCTGTTGTACAGTTACAACATCGCCGTGTGCCAAAACACACATTTGTTAAAACATTTTGATAACTTGTTCAGTTGGAAATTGTTTAAACATTTTGATAATTTGTCTCAGAGAGACCCTAACCCTAACCCTTATTGTCATGGTACGAGATCGTTATTAACAATCCTGGCCTTAACGTCACTTTGGTCCTGCATCATGAGGAAAGATGCGCACTGCATGGGTGCAGTTTAGACATATAGGCCTAGATATAATCGTGTCTCGGAGGTTTATGAAGTGTGCACTGCATCGTCACCGTCATCATCATCATCATCATTATCACCACAAACCCCACCACCACCATAATACTTCAATATAATAAATAGAGGAGCACAACGCAGTTTTCACACCACACTTCATTATAATAAATGATATTACAGTAGCAGAACACAGTTTTCCCCATACAAAATGTGTATTGCTTAGATCAGTGTAGTGAACACAGAACATAGCAGAATGTCTGTTCTGATCATAGTTTCTCTGATATCTCTCTACCTACAATACAGACAGTCATGGAAATCTGGATCAAATCTGATCTCACAATAAAAAAAGTTCTCCGATTTGGGTCCAAGAGAAAACATGTCATCAAACGGGGGTCTGTGGCACCATCTCTATATTTCCAGACTGCTGGCAGTGTTGGCACCAAGTCATGTTCAAATGAATGAATGCATGCCAAAATTAACAAGTTAGGTTTTAAGTTAATTTCATGCTCGCTCAGTCACTGTCAAGTGTCTGTCAAGCACTGATGTAAATAATGTCATATGGGCTCCATCCGAATAGTCACTACTTCTAACTCCTTTTCCTACCTTTTCCTTGACCTCGCCGGAAGGAAAACACGCAATGTTTCTCCCCTCGCCACGTAGGCTACATTAAGCTCCTCCTACTTGCTAACAAATGAATGTTTCCGTCACTAGTGGCGTATAGAGCCCCAGAGAAGGGTAATAATGTAGCCTACATGTGGGGCAAAAACAAAACAAAACGAAAAAAAACACTGCATGTTTGACTTCCGGTGAGGTCAAGGAAAAGGTGGGAAAGGGAGTTAGGAGTGACTATTCACTATTCAGATTCAGCCCAGGTTTCATTTTTCCTCAGTCACCGACAGGGGCGCACTTGCGGGAATCGGCAAAAAAAGCAAGAAGAAGAAGAAGCGGTTGCAGCAACCAATGAAATGAGTTCGGGGCGTGGTCATCCCGGACCCATAATAGGAAAAATATATATATCGCGCTAGTTGGGGGGGGGAGGGTGGAGTAGGGCAGCTCCAGTTGTAGCCAATACATTGAATGGTCAAGGTAATGAGAGTTTTAACTGGGAATTGTGCATGTAAACAGCTTAATCAAATGATAAGGCGATGACATTAAACGGAACATGATGCTATGATATTGTCCAACAAGCATTTTCTTTTCTTTTTTTCTGTGGTGGCAAAGCACTAATAGTGCTTTATAGTCCTATAATATTCCTACTTTGATGTGGACTTCAGTGTCGCTTGCATCTCCCCCCTTGGATCAGCATCCAAAACTGTGATTGTCTAACTTGTGAGGCTCAGGACTGTGTCAATAAAAAAAAATAGCTAAGATGATGTGAAAATTCATAGCCACGGTTAAATAATCAACCTTTACTTTGTTTTCATCAATTGTAAACAAGTAATAATTAATAAAAAAAACAATTGGTTGGATTTTTCTCTATAGCACGTTTCTAGATAGTCAAAGCTTCACATATCAGGGGAGGAGGGAAATAAAATATAAAATATAAGCACAACACAAAAGATAAGCGTACTGACCCCATGACAGGATCCTTGTCCTTTTGGTTTAAGGGACTAAAATGTCAGATGACCGACTGGTTTTCAGTTGGACTGAAAGGTCATCCAGATCTTGATAAATCAGATACTGTAGGCTTCATCCTTAACAGTCCCCAAACTGGATGTCTAGAGATGATTGGCATGTTAAATACTAAGGCATGACTGATAAGCATTTCGCCTTCCAGATAACCTTTAACCCCACTGGTCTAGTTCAACCAGATAACCTCTGCTACAAGGGCCCCTGCGGCTGATCCCGCCATGCTGTTGATATCAGCATGCCACTGCTGTCATATATTTTGACATATTTTCAAATGCTAAGATTTCTGGAATGAGAAAAAGCTTTCAATGACGCGCACATGTATTTTGTTTCATACAGTGTATCAAGAGGCACACATTTAATACATTTAATTCAACTCATGAATGCTTATATAAATGTTCAAGTAAAAAAAAAAAAAAAAAAAGAGTGGAAACCGGCGAAAAATTACAATTTTCTCTGACAATAGTGGTGTGTTTGTGATGATGAGTCCTTGAATGTGGGCTCTGTTTTGTATTCTCTCTCTATTTTAACATTTATTTATCCAGCCAAGGTTTATTGAGCATGTATATTTCCCCCCCAGCAACATCTTGCTACACATTGATACAGCTGTCCAGTATAAACACAGGTCTCTACTGGCCACTGAAGCTCAAAACATGTAGAGAGACCATACAGCTGTCCAGTATAAACACAGGTCTCTACTGGCCACTGAAGCTCAAAACATGTAGAGAGACCATACAGCTGTCCAGTATAAACACAGGTCTCTACTGGCCACTGAAGCTCAAAACATGTAGAGAGACCATACAGCTGTCCAGTATAAACACACGTCTCTACTGGCCCCTGAAGCTCAAAACATGTAGAGAGACCATACAGCTGTCCAGTATAAACACAGGTCTCTACTGGCCCCTGAAGCTCAAAACATGTAGAGAGACCATACAGCTGTCCAGTACAAACACACGTCTCTACTGGCCCCTGAAGCTCAAAACATGTAGAGAGACCATACAGCTGTCCAGTACAAACACACGTCTCTACTGGCCCCTGAAGCTCAAAACTTGTAGAGAGACCATACAGCTGTCCAGTATAAACACACGTCTCTACTGGCCCCTGAAGCTCAAAACATGTAGAGAGACCATACAGCTGTCCAGTATAAACACAGGTCTCTACTGGCCCCTGAAGCTCAAAACATGTAGAGAGACCATACAGCTGTCCAGTACAAACACACGTCTCTACTGGCCCCTGAAGCTAAAAACAGGTAGAGAGACCATACAGCTGTCCAGTATAAACACAGGTCTCTACTGGCCCCTGAAGCTCAAAACATGTAGAGAGACCATGCAGCTGTCCAGTATAAACACACGTCTCTACTGGCCCCTGAAGCACAAAACATGTAGAGAGACCATACAGCTGTCCAGTATAAACACAGGTCTCTACTGGCCCCTGAAGCTCAAAACATGTAGAGAGACCATACAGCTGTCCAGTATAAACACACGTCTCTACTGGCCCCTGAAGCACAAAACATGTAGAGAGACCATACAGCTGTCCAGTATAAACACAGGTCTCTACTGGCCCCTGAAGCTAAAAACAAGTAGAGAGACCATACAGCTGTCCAGTATAAACACAGGTCTCTACTGGCCACTGAAGCTCAAAACATGTAGAGAGACCATACAGCTGTCCAGTATAAACACAGGTCTCTACTGGCCACTGAAGCACAAAACATGTAGAGAGACCATACAGCTGTCCAGTACAAACACAGGTCTCTACTGGCCACTGAAGCACAAAACATGTAGAGAGACCATACAGCTGTCCAGCACAAACACAGGTCCCTACTGGCCACTGAAGCACAACACATGTAGAGAGACCATACAGCTGTCCAGTACAAACACAGGTCTCTGCTGGCCACTGAAGCACAAAACATGTAGAGAGACACATACAGGGGGTAACTTAGGGGCTTCCAGAGGAGCTGACATGCACTCAGCTCCGTGTCAAACTAATGCTCCACTGGTTGAGCAGAGAAGGATTTCCATTAAGTTTCAGCCAAATACTGCCACAACTCACCCTCTAGCACCGCATGCACAGCTAAAACCTGCTTCAGCATGTCCAATAACTGTCTATGACCATCCTGTGTTGTATCGTTTATACACACGATCGTTTGCTGTATGTTTTCTCTTCTGGCTTTCTCAGCAGTGAGGGAGAGGAGAGCCTTTCTTATTCACTTCCCCAACTTCAATTTTAAAACAGCTGGTACTGTACATGGTAACCTTCAGTCAATACACGCTAACCTTTAGGCTACACCTGTTGCCCTTCAGGCAATAAACTCTAACCTCTAGGCTACACCTGCTGTCCTTCAGGCAATACACTCTAACCTCTAGGCTACACCTGTTGCCCTTCAGGCAATACACTCTAACCTTTAAGCTACACCTGCTGCCCTTGCTCATAAGCCGAATTAAACATGATCTCTACTTGTCACATCAGGCCACCCAGCAGCAATACTTCCTGACAGAGGACATTGGCACTGCTCACCAACCCAGTGGAGCTTCACTGGCACGGCTTGCAGACCTTCTATAGCACTGCTCACCATAGCTATTGCCAATGCAAGAAGGTCAATCTGCCCATTGGCAGCACAGTTGGTCCTGGCTGTGCTGCAGTCAAAGTCATTGTGAGGAGAGACTTTTGGCTCATTCTAAAAAGTTTGACACATGGGGTGCATGCATGCAAACACATTCCTGGAGGATATGAAAGAAAAACCTTTGAAGTGTGTGTGTGTGTCTTATTTGTCTTCTTATCCTTTTAAACATGTTAAATACTTGATTGATTTGATTGAACTCTGAATGTAGTGATATCTTATTTGTTTTGAAGAGACAATACTGATTTGATCAGTATTATCCACTTGAAAAGGTGGTCTGGGGAACGGATTTGAGCGGCAACCATACCGAACCACATAGACAACACACGGGCGAGGATACACTCCAGGCGCTGTTGATGACGCAAGTGTACTCTGCAAGTGTTCCGTTCTGTTCCCGAGCGCGGAATACATTTTGTAATGTGAAAGCTGACCAGCAGGGGGAGAGGGGAGCGGGGCAATTGTATACTCGGACACGGAACGAAAGCAATCGTTCCCAGTGAGAAAGCACCCTTATATGGATGTTATGTCACTCTTCAGTGAGCACCGATAAAAAAACATGTAGCTCGACATACACGTGCACACACACACGGGGACACACACACCACCCGTGCGTGCACACACACACATACACACACGGCACACACACACACACACACACAATTAGGTAACACTGAATAATGGAACACTGAGCTGAATATTACATATTTAAAACACATTAATGATGCCTGAACCAACTGTTATTTAGGGCATTCGTCAGTGCTGGTTCTCGAGATAAACCACTTTTTGTGTTTGCCAGTAGGTGGAGCTATGCCAAATTGCACGAAATTCGGCAGTGCACTCCATCAGGTCCCCCTAAGCGCACTCCCCAAGTTTGAAGTCGATCGGACAAATGGTTCTCGAGAGAAACCACTTTTTGTGTTTGCCAGTAGGTGGAGCTATGCCAAATTGCACGAAATTCGGCAGTGCACTCCATCAGGTCCCCCTAAGCGCACTCCCCAAGTTTGAAGTCGATCGGACAAATGGTTCTCGAGAGAAACCACTTTTTGTGTTTGCCAGTAGGTGGCACTATGCCGAATAGCACAACATTTGGCACTGCACTCCATCAGGTCCCCCTAAGAGCAGTCGAAGAGCGTGGAAGGAAAGAGACGTCACTCCGGCCATTTTTGGAAACCGAATGCGCCTCGCAGTGGTCAGCTGCGGCAGCGCTGGCCCCTATAATCAGCCTCTCTAAACAGTAACTCAACGGGAGAACACTCTAAACTTCGGGGATTCACATCTTTTCCGGGCGTACTGCAAATCTTGATTGAAGTGGTGTAGTGCAGGGATGTAAAACAACAACCATATTGTGGAAACTAAGCAAAAAAAATTGTTTTTTTGTTTTTGTTTTTTCAAGATAAATAGCTAATGAAAAGGACCCGAGGTTAAAACCACAGCAACGCACTTCTGACAGAGTGGACGACAGCCGCATTTGCGCAAACTGTTTACAGGTTAGTAGCTTCTTGTTAAGTTTGGATTCTGTCAGTTTTCATTGTCAGTCAGTTTTTTACAGACAGCCGAATTATAGTTGAGGCTTTCCTCCTCTCCCAAACCCCGTCTCAGTCATTAGAACTGGTAAAAACACTATAAAGCAGTTTGTTAAAACTCGCCAATTTCCCTACAAATACACGCTGCCTTTTACGGGAGGTGTGCCAGGTGGGTGCAGAATAGGAGGAATGGATGTTTGATGAGGATAAGCGCCGTTTTTACAGTAATATAGTTTTATAAGTGTATATGGTTTATATGTTTACAGTTTTATAAAGACAGTCACAGCTGGACGTTGTCTGCATATACTGTTGTAGTCAGTGAATTTTTCAGCAAATGTAATCAGAATCAGAAATACTTTAATGATCCCTGGGGGGAAATTGGGACAAATTAATGCAGCTTTATCTATATACAGTATAAGCACACATGGAGCTGATCTTTCATCAATAAATGTGTTTTCTTTAGAAATAAATAAATCAGTAAATTTAATTAGTCTCCACAATATGGTTGTTGTTTAACATCCCTGCACTACACCACTTCATTCAAGATTTGCAGTACGCCCGGAAAAGATGTAAGTGTTCTCCCGTTGAGTTACTGTTTAGAGAGGCTGATTATAGGGGCCAGCGCTGCCGCAGCTGACCACTGCAAGGTTCTTTTGGCGCTGTCACGTTTCCAAAAATCAAAAATGGCAGAGGCTGCTGGGCGCTGATGTTGCAATGGGGCAATATGGAGCTGCCATTTCTTTCCATTAAAAGATCTTTGGAGCAGTCCCCAAGTTGGAAGTTGATCGGACAAACGGTTCTCGAGATAAACCACTTTTTGTGTTTACCAGTAGGTGTGTGTGGGGGGGGGGGGTGGCGTGGTATCGGTTGGCCGGACTGGCCGTTTCACTCTCTCCTTAATTCAAATTCTGTCAACAGCCAATCAGATTCCTTTGTTTCACTCTTTCCTTAATTCGAATTTTGTCAACAGCCAATCAGATTCCTTTGTTTCACTCTCTCCTTAATTTGAATTCTGTCAACAGCCAATCAGATTCATTTGTTTCACTCTCTCCGTAATTCAAATTCTGTCAACAGCCAATCAGATTCCTTTGTTTCACTCTCTCCTTAACCCTAACCCCCTCTCTCACGCACGCACGCGCACACACACACACACACAAGCTGCAATGTTTGCTCAACTCTGCCTTTGTTCTTCTGCACCCTACACTTTTGATTTATTTGTGAAACGTGGGTTGTTTTTGCAAGCCTTTAACCAGGATGTCTTTTTGACGGAGTGCAAACTTGATTCCCCTTGCACTAAGGGTTGGTCCCTCTCTCCTGTCTGAAAGTGAGACTGATGAAGTCCTTACCGTCCCAGCCATAGGTTGCTCACGGGGATTGAACCGGAGGCCTGTCAGTTACCGATAAGCCTCTCGAACCTTTTGGAATAATGTGTATCCACTAAGCTGCGACAGAGCGCATCTATAGTTCTATTAAAGTGTGTTGTTAATGATATAGCACATCACTACTTAACATGTGTGCATAGACCCTCTCCATCGCCACCCCCAATCCATTCACCCTGCAGGCCCATCATCGCACCGTTCAGTGCTGCTCCCACTCTGAAGTCTAATTAATATGTGACAACAAAGCTCAGGCTAATTGAATTTTCTCTCCATTTACATGTTGCTGCGAGTGTCACTCACCGTGTCACTTGATCAAAGGGGACCTCATGCTGCTGCACACGCTGACAGATTAGAGGGAGGGGGGGAGGGACTTCAGCATCGCAGACTGTGTTATGTGAGAGCAAAATTAGGGATGGGGCCGATCCAATATTGGTATCGGGTGCTGATATTGTCACTAATTCACGGATCGGATCGTGAGAAGAAAATCCGATCACATTTTTTTTTTTTGCAATTCCAGCGCAGGCGCTGGCCGTAATTTGCTCATGTATAATAGTATCCTTCTTTGCCTTGTATATTTTCTTAATTTTGTCTGCTTTTTGCAAGGTATATTTAAAAAAGAAAAAAAATGATTGGCCAAATCTTTGCCTATACTGTATATTCAAGAGAAATATTGGTATCGGCATAATATCGGTATCGGCAGATATCCAAATTCAGGTATCGGAATCGGATCGGAAGTGAAAAAAGTGGATGGGTGCATCCCTAAGCAAAATGAGGGAGCGACTCATGTCAGAAGACTCTCAGACATATTAGCCTCTCTCTGCTGTCTGTCTTCCCATAATGGACTGGAGTGAACACAGCAGCTGTGGTGTGAGTTTTGGTGTTAAGTCAATGGCTCCATGTCGTCAAATTCAATCACGTTCCAAACTGTGGTGCAGACAGAGCTGGATTTTCAGCCATACATCTCTGACAGCTACTCGTAAAGATGGCCTCACTCTGACAGCTACTCTGACAGCATGGGGGACTATTAGTAGTTTGAGATAGTTTTGCTAATAGTTATTGAAGGTGCAATAAGTTAGATTTCTCCTGTCTCATAGCACAAACTCACCATAATAATATATCTGTCAGGGTTTGGATAGGTTGATCAATAGCAATGATTCCACATTTACTTTGTCAAGTGAGGAGATTTGTGGCTTTACAAATGCCACTATTTCGGCCTGTATTCTGTTTTGGACCACGCACTCACTTCTTCAAATGTCCACTGGGGGAGGGAGGGAGGGAGGGGCTGTGCTATGAGCCTTATCAGCCTCGCAAGGTACTTCCTTCTCAAGCAAAAAGAAAGAAAGAGAGAAAAAAAAAGACAAAGAGGTATTATGATGAGGGTGTAGAGAGTCATCTGCTCATTTGCATATCAGTATATTTGCTTCAGTTGGCAGAGGAGGGGTTACGCTGTGTGTGGGAAGTGCTGTGATCATCACACCTCTTTGGATGAAACAAGCAAGTGGCACAATTAATGCTTTTGTGAGTCACACAAGTTCCCCCTGGTCACTGGTGACTTGGAGGAATAAAGTCACCAGGGTAGGTCCAAATCTACCAACAAACTTACCAACTTGGCAAAAACAAGAAGCAATTGAGAGAAATCTATCTATGCTCTGCACACTGAGATGTTGTTTTGATGCTTGCCAGCAGGGGAATCAGATACATACAGTGGACCTCTATAGATCTGCTGTGGCATAACAAACGCGCTTCCCAGCAAACAAGACCTTCCGGGGCCATATTAGCTGCTTGGGGCACGTCTGGGCACCGTTTCACGGCTGACTAACGCAGATTGTGCATAGCCAGTTTTTAATAATACCGTCACACAAATGCCAGTGTGGGTTTTTTGTCGATGTGCCCACACCTAGCAAAGCCCACAGAGAAGCCACAAGGGGCTCACGTGGTGGAAACAAGGGCACATTCGGCCCAGGAGCACGTGATTCATGTAGCAACCAGGTGACCGCGTGCAACTCAAGCCCATTCGAGGAAACGACATCTTTCAACACCGCAAAGTTGGGCAGGTTTACAGATGTTTTCCTTCAATCTCTGGACCAGATGTTCAGCCGCGGGAACACTGGAACAGGACCGTCGCCGAGGCAACGACAGAACATGTCAAACCCCGTCTTCATACCACATTAATCCCATCAAACCCCAAATACTAGATCGCCACCATATTCTTCATTTCAAAGTACTTCCCTTCCTGCGACAGCGCCGCCCTCCTGCTCCCACATGGCGGTGCAGCTTCTGTGCCCACGGGAGCGCTCAGCAGTCCAGGGATGCAGGAGGGGTGAATGTCAAAAGCACCCCCCCCCCCCCCCACACACACACACACACACACACACACACACACACACACACACACACACACACCGTCCCCTCTAACACACAAAAAGTATACAGGATATTCAGAATATTATGAATCAAAAGTTGAAAATTGCACCCTAAACACCGCACCATTTCCAAAATTGCATAAGTTGACCCGTGAATCCTGATTGACCTGTAGGGCCAATCACAGTCGAGCACAATATCGGCTGTGCAGTTTAGAAAGAGAATAAAGCGTCATAAAGATCGAGGGACGCCATCATGAGCATTTATTATTTCATGTTAGCTCGCTAATTGTTAGGATTTCATGATAATGATGATGATGATGATTATTATTAGAGAGAGAGGGGATGACACGCGACGAAGGACCACGGGTCGGATTCGAACCCCGGTCGGCCGCTCGAAGGACTAAAGCCCCGCCCACACACGATCCGGGGTAAAACAGCTCTGCGTCTGCTGCTGTGGCGTTGTTTTCTCTATGGCGCGCCACTCCAAGTTCAAATGATTTCAACTTTGACCTAGTTCCCGCTGGTTACATGCTGCCACTCCGACGTTCTGCCACTCCGAAATATCGGCACTCAGAAAGGGGGTCTATATTCCCCGTTTTTCACTAACCTCTCCCAGCCCCCACGCCAAACCTAACCTCCCCCCATGCCTAAACCTAACCTCCCCCAGACCCTAACCCAAAACCTAACCTCTCCCACCCCCACGCCTAAACCTAAGGTCGGCATTGCGGCTTCTAAGATGAACGACCGCCAGTCCGAATAATGGAAGTTAACGTTCGGAGTGGCAGCATGTCGGAAAGGCAGACAGTTACCGTTCCCGCTGACCTGTTTGAGTGAGAGAAGAGAAGATGGCTTATTATGTGAAGGCAGCTTAACACATTGAGTGCCAGCCGTTTTTTCAATGCTGTAGGTAAGTTGTGCCAGGTTTTTTTTTGAGGATTCTGGCTCATTTTACAAGAGCCGAGGATTCTTTTCTGTTAAGACTTCGTGAACACCAATCATCTAAAAAGAACTAATATAATGTGTGCTTTCTCTGTCTAAAAGAGTTAGTTTGTAGAGTTAGTAGTTATGTAGATATTAGCCGTTGAGTACAGCATGGTTTCAGAGATTTTCAGAGAGTTTTGAGATAAATGGATTTTTAGAACCACCTCACGTGCCTGTGATTATGGGTGCCCTTGGGCAAGTCTGTATACTGTATTGTGTGTGTGTGTGTGTGTGTGTGTGTGTGTGTGTGTCTCCAAACTCCTCCCTCCGTCTGTGCTGCTGCTGCTGGCTCCTGCTGGCTCCGCGGCCGCTCTCGGGCAGTCTGGATTACTGTAAAACGGGCTCGTTCGTTTCTTGAGGTGTCGGCTGAGAGCTTTGAAGAAGCTTTTGCGATTCTGGTCTTATTTATGCGCAAAGGTACTCGAGTGTGTGTGTGTGTGTGCGCGCGCGCGCGCGTGTGTGTGTGTGTGTGTGTGTGTGTGTGAAATCGAAAGAGTTTTCGCCCAGCTATTTCCTTGAAAATTAGAATGGCAATCCTTGGCACTCAACGTGTTAAGCCTTTGTGGTACGCAAGTATGATAGTATACAGGTTGTTCACTGAAAGCTGCTGTAGCTCAATGTATGGCTGGACAACAGACTATAGTCCCGTTATCTGTACCCATGGCTGTCACAAAAACGCCTTAGACTTCCTGCAATATTTGCCAAGACTCTCACAGATGGCAAGCGTATAACTACAGCGCTAAGATAGATTTCACTAGTTGCAATGAGATAGGTTTGGAAATTCGATTAAAATGTGCGATACCTTTGGATGGAAACCCAACTTGTGCCTGTCAGCACAGTGGGGACATGGAACTTCATGCTGCGACTATCTCACTAAAAGCAGGATATCAGAGCATGAAAAAACCAATCACTATGTTTTTAATTAGTGTTCCTAACCATAAGCTAAACACAAAATCATGCTCAGTAGAAGGCCCCCAGAACATTTTCTTTTTCCATTGGCTCATGTAATCAATGCTTGTGTTAAATGATATTTAGCCTGCAGTGCACTCATGGTCAGTCATCTTTATCATAAATTTACAGTAGCTTGCCTCAAGCAGAGTGCTGACATATTTTTGAATCTCACCACCCTTACAAATCGGAGAGGAGGCTCCGACCCACAATTGCAAACTGTACAACTGCGCCTGCGTGCAACTGCAAGCACCTTCTGGACCAGCCAACGAGTTCAACAAAGAGGGCTCACACACACACACACAGAGAGAACAGCGCTGCTGTCTATCAGGCCTGGATCCACGTAAAAGGTAAATTTACCATGGCAATAAATGCTACATATTTACATGACTGTATTGCTAAAGTAGAGCCTCAACACACACATACCACACATTTAAGACACAATGTAGCATTCCTCTAAGGTCGCTTTCACATACTGTATAAGCTGTTTAGTCCGCTTTAACTGCGCCAGAGTTCGTTTCCTCGGATAGTTCGGTTCGTTTGGGGTGGTGTGAAAGCGCAAACGAACTCTGTTGTGGAACAAACAAACGAACTCTGGCGCGCTTGAAAACGTGGGTCTCGGTTCGCTTCCAAGTGAACCCTGGCGCGGTTCGTTTGTTGTGTGGAAGCAACCCGGACTAAACACAAGAGCGCCAGTGCATCTGATGCACAGTGCATGAGTAGAAGACGGTAGAAGGGAGCAAAACAAACACTGCGGCGTGCACACGTGTACAGTACCTGCACGCTGCGTCGTGACATACGTCGTCATAACAACATCACATTTCTCAACAGCTGGCCCGGCGGCTTGCCTATCTCCTTCGGTACGTAGGCTACTCTCATCTGTAGAATGAAATGTTCAACAGCTTGCTGCCTCATCTGCTGCTCATATGGGCACATTCTTGTTCAATAATTATTTGATAGTAAAACCAGAAATCCCAATATCGCAGGTGGTGTTGCTCCATGTCCGTGTTTTGCGGATTCACTTGTGTTGTTCAGTCAGCCCACAGCCAGGCAAGAAGCCTGCTGAAGAGAGGAGAGATTTCCCCTCTCTATTCTGTCCAATAGACGAGTGACTGTATCGACCACGTGACATTATCACTTTTTAAGGGACTTCGCGGAAGCAACCGGTCCTCGGCTGGCGCCTCGGACCGGTTCACGCTTCTCACGTCGTCCCTTAAAAAGTGATAATGGACACCTCGTCGTGCATTAACCCTTACATATATATTAGGGATGTTCATCAATTATCGAAAATCAATAATTGATCGTTAAGGAATGGAATCGATCATGTGGAATTTTTATCGATTATTGTTATTTAATTTTTTTTTTTTTTGCGGACTAGGTTTGGGTGCAATTCGTTCCTCCTCGCCCCACTCCATTGCACAGCCAACTAACGTGAGGTGGAGCTTCATATAGTCTCTAGTTTTCTGGCTGGGCACGGGCCTTTGTGCCAACAAAACTGTTTTAAACATGGTGAATTCACACCGGCATGCGCCGGGGACAGCAGAGTGTTGGAGAGGAGACACATTGAAATAAAGAGTTCATTGAGGAGAACACATTGTCTTTCGTATTTTCTGCCATAGGCATTCATTAAATATATATATTAAAAAAACATTATTATTAACACATTCACTGCCAGCCTTTTTTTTTTACTGTAGGTAGCTTTTGCCAGAGGGTTTTTTTGAGGATTCTGGCTCATTTTACAAGAGCCAAGGATAATTTTCTGCTTGGAGTTTGTCAACACAAAGTTCACAAAAGTACTAATAGAATGTGTGCTTTCTCTGTCTAAAAGAGTTAGTTTGTAGAGTTAGTAATTATGTAGATATTAGCCGTTGAGTACAGCATGGTTTCAGCGTCTGAGACAAAAAGCTGAGATAATCGCAGTTTTGTGAAATTCAATATCAAACAGTCACTTTAACCATTTATTTTTGGCATCAGTGAGACATCAGACATAAACAATATAGTTCTGAACAGTAATTTCCTCCATAGCAGCACCCGCACCCCCTCTCCTTACAACTCCTCCCTCCGTGGGCGTGTCTGGTGGATTTCAGCAGCGTTTGTCAGTCACAAGCCAGTCTCTCCTGCCTGTCTGAGCAGTGAGCAGCAGCCTCCCTCTCTGGCGGCCCCTCGTCGGCGAGCGTGGATGTGGCTTAATCCGTTCTTGGATTTTCGGTTGAGAGCTTTGACGAAGCCTTGTGTGACTCTAGGCTTTATGCTGCGCGCTTCAAAGTGTGCTTTCCACCCAGTCCACCTTTGGAACCCCCCACCGCCGTGCGCCCGTGTGAAAGGTTTTCGCCTACAGTATGAGAATGAGGCTCGTTCGCTTCTGGGTCCTCGGTTGAGCTCAGCTGGAATGCGTGCGTTTCTGGCCAAACAACACTCAATAGTCTGAGCACCGTCGCCACTCAGTGGGTCGGCGGAATGGATTGCACACGCCCGGCGGCTCTAACAGTATAATAGAAGATGCAAAAGGGCCAGATCAACGATCCACCGTCAAAAAAAAAAAAAACGATTTTTTTGACGTATCAATACGTCGCTGGCAGTCAACGGTTGGATTCTGCTTGACGTATCAATACGTCGTTGGCAGTTAACGTGTTAATATGATCGATAATCGATAATTGATCGTTAATTTTCCCGATTTTCGATTATGGAAATTTTTCAAAATGAACATCCCTAATATATATATATGTCCATATTATCTTACATATATATATATATATTATCTGCATTTAAAGATAAGGGTTCAATGTGTCACAACATACCCTTGTACAGTGTTGGTACATTTTGGGCTAGTGCAGTGTAATTTTCTGTGTTCGCATTGTTATAAATGTGATATAAATGGTCAAATGGCGATTAATTTTGAAATTGGGTGGGGGATTGGGGCATATATCAAGGATTTTCACACTTCAGTGCCTCAGCTCATTTTTGGCCCCGGGAATCAAAAATGTTTACTGCATTTATGTTATATCCAGAAATGAATAGATAGATTCCCCATTGAAAACCACTATAAAGTGCAAAAAAGTGCTATTTTTGAGCTCCAAGACACTTTTTACAAAAAAGCATTTTTTTTATGACTTCCTCCAGATATTTTGGACATAAGGCTTCAAAATTATGGTTTTTAATATTTTTCAGCAGATTGCAACATTTTCTCATGTATGGCATGCATCTATAAAGTGCAAAAAAGTGCTATTTTTGAGCTCCAAGACACTTTTTACAAAAAAGCATTTTTTTATGACTTCCTCCAGATATTTTGGACATAAGGCTTCAAAATTATGGTTTTTAATATTTTTCAGCAGATTGCAACATTTTCTCATGCATGGCATGCATCTATTGCAATCAATTTAGCTGGTTTCTGTTTGTGCTGCATTATGGACCACTACAGCCCAATGGAATAAATAATTTCAGCTAAAATGGTGTTCATATGGATGTGTGTGTGTGTGTGTGTGTGTGTGTGTGTGTGTGTGTGTGTGTGTGTGTGTGTGTGTGTGTGTACACACACACACACATCCATATGAACACCATTTTAGGGATGGGGTTTTGGGGGGAGGGAGGGACAAAAAAAACATGCCTATATTGAAGTCAGCTCAAGTTGTGTGTGTGTGTGTGTGTGTGTGTGTGTGCGCACACACACACACACACACACACACACACACACAAGCAACTTGAGCTGTCCCCCCACCCCCCCACCAAAGCCCCATCCCGATGTGTCCTGATCATGCACATACTAGGCTAGACAGAGTCTGTTTATGACCTGCATCAGAATGACAGAATGCACCCTTGGCCGGTCAAGGAAATGGTCAATTACTAAAAACTGGCATTGAAAGGGTTGAAATTCTGAAAAGTAATGAACATTGAGACATGAGATTGAGCAAACATGAGATTGAGCAAAAAAGGAAAAAAAGATCCTCCCTCTATTTATGTTGTTGGCCAAAAATGGTTAGTACTTGCCCAGAAGGACTCACTCTAATTGCCCAAAAATGGTCAATTAGATGGTCTAAAAAACTATACAGTGCATTTGTTTTTTAAATTGTCACTGAATAAAAAGTAAGAATGGAACAAAATAAATATTGGTAATAATCTTTTACATAGACCCCACTGTGATAATCCCACCCAAAAACATTCCCTTTGGATTATATTTTGTGCAGAGATTGTGGAAATCTGAAAAAGCAGCAAGTGAAACTGTTTATAGTCAAGACAAACTGGCTTATAGAGGGTTACATTTCTGAAAATGAATAAATATTTTTGGTATGTATAGCTTCATCTGAAGGTAAAATGTTTGGGGGAAAAAAGAAAAGAAAAAAAAGATTTTTTTTTACCTTTCTTATGGTTAGAAAAATAATTGACCAAAACTGGACAATGGGAGGGGCATAACAATGAGGGGTAAGTATTAGTTAACAGTGTACAAGGGTTAAAGGAAGCATAGTGGTGCTACATAAATTCCCCGGCCTACAAATCATATTCTCCAGATATAAGGGAACGTGCTCATTTGGTACAGAGTAGACCCTACTGTAGCAAAAATCACATTATCATTATTTGTATTTTTCAGTGCAAATGAAATGCAAATGACCATTCCCACTAATTCATGACTCATATCATATTCACAATATCTGTCAAAAATAATCACAATATTGCGATTATTGACAGATGTTGCGATTGTTTTTCTTGTGCATATTATCGTTCATCCCTATGAATGCAAATCTGCAGACCTCCCTTCATACATTTCAATGTAAAGAGAAGTGAAATGCAGTTATTTCTATTTATTTATTTCACTTTCAGCGGCAAGAAACGACCAGAGGGCGTTTGCAACAAGGCACTAAACAGCCAATTTCTCCACTGTCGCTGCAGCGACCAGAAGTTTAATATCCAGATCAAATGAACTCCCATTACTTTTACTTCCTGGAAAACAAGTATCTTTCACAGTGACCGCATGCTGCACTAGTAGGTAAATATACATTTCTAACCAATAAAACCATCAGATTTCTGGAACAATCCCACCCCTCCACACTAACCTGACACTGCCAGATGGTTTGTTTTCGCATATCCATTTGGGAACGAGTCGCTTGGGTTTTGGAGACGGGCGCAAAAAAAAAAAAAGTATAGGTGATTGGTATCAACATCTATCATGGCCACAGGCTCGCTTCTTGCTGTCTTTAATTTAAGTGTTTTTTAATCGGAGGCAATGCAGTGCTGAAAAAGGAGATGACAAATTCAGCAACTCGTTGGATAAATAAAGGTACAAAATAAATACAATTATAAAATGCAGAACATGGCTGCGTAACTGTAGCTCTCATACCTGACAGGGCGTCCTCCTCCATTGTGAAAGGAGATGCTGTGTAAAGCTGTGTTCACACAGAGATATTTATTTTTCGCTCTGTCGCTTGATTCAACCCTTTGGAATCGCTCTGTCGCTGTTTAAATCGCTCATCAACAGGCACACAAATTGACGGACATGTGGGAGCTATAACGTTACGCAATGTCATGCAATGTCATTAATGGACCTTGTGTCTGACAATAAAGGGATGATGATGATGTCTCTGTCGCTCGGACGCCCAGCGATTTTTCTCCCGGGCGAATATACGCTCAATCGCTCGTTTGCATTGACTTTGTATGTAAACTCGATGCCAGCGAAAAACTTTAATAGGTCGGTGTGAACGTAGCTTAACACTTTGAGTGCCACGGCCCTTGGGCAAAAGGTGCTGTACTGTGCCACATAGGCCGCAATGCATTTTAAAACAGTCATATAATTTCTTTAATAATTACTATGTAAACACTGAACACGCACAAATAACGATGAGACTCTCTTCTATCACCTGCAAAAAAAAGTTTATTGATCCCATTTTCCGTTCTTTAGTTATGAGCCGGAGAAGATAGCTTGATTTGACCAAAAACAGCCCTTTTTTTCTACGAGCTGAGATAATGACCCTTTTGTGAAAGGAAGCATTTCAAGCACATCATTGACTCATTGCTAATATTTTCTGATGTAATGCTGCAGCTGCCTGGGTCTGTTGTATGCTGTAGTGTCCTGCGTGCCCCACCTCCCCCCCTCCTCCTCCCCCCCCCCCCCCCCCCCCCGTTGTGGGAGGAGTATCTCTCTGCTCTGCTCGGCCCTGCTGTGAGTGCGTTTGCTCTGCGTGTGCTCCACGGCTGATCATGCGAATGGGCTGTTGCAGCGGACACTGAGGTGCTCAATTGTGACAGCAGATTGGCTGCTGCAGGGGCACAGCTACGTTATGCTTCAATGAAGCAGCTGCATACGGACGGATGCGATGCGATTTCCTTTTCCACAATGACTTCTTCTGTGTGTTTTACTCGACTTTCTCTCATCTGGAGTGCGCTGTCGCCACCTAAGGGTTCTGTAAAATAGGTTAGACACATTCAATAGCTCTCATATTGTAAGAGGCGATGTAAGAGGCATAGATCGACACCCCCCCGTCAAAAAAACAATTTCGAGTTATTGACGCCATTTGGCGTCGCTGGCAGCCTACGGTAAATTTCTAATGACGCCATATGGCGTCGCTGGCACTCAATGTGTTAAGAGAGAGTCTTGTTGGCCCTGACATAAACCAGTGGCCGGCATCTCCTGCTACCTGTCCTCCTCTGTCCACCTCACTGGATCCTGGCATCTCCTGCTACCTGTCCTCCTCTGTCCACCTCACTGGATCCTGGCATCTCCTGCTACCTGTCCACCTCTGTCCACCTCACTGGATCCTGGCATCTCCTGCTACCTGTCCTCCTCTGTCCACCTCACTGGATCCTGGCATCTCCTGCTACCTGTCCACCTCTGTCCACCTCACTGGATCCTGGCATCTCCTGCTACCTGTCCTCCTCTGTCCACCTCACTGGATCCTGGCATCTCCTGCTACCTGTCCACCTCACTGGATCCTGGCATCTCCTGCTACCTGTCCTCCCTGTCTACCTCACTGGATCCTGGCATCTCCTGCTACCTGTCCTCTGTCCACCTCACTGGATCCTGGCATCTCCTGCTACCTGTCCACCTCACTGGATCCTGGCATCTCCTGCTACCTGTCCTCCCTGTCTACCTCACTGGATCCTGGCATCTCCTGCTACCTGTCCTCCTCTGTCCACCTCACTGGATCCTGGCATCTCCTGCTACCTGTCCTCCTCTGTCCACCTCACTGGATCCTGGCATCTCCTGCTACCTGTCCTCCTCTGTCCACCTCACTGGATCCTGGCATCTCCTGCTACCTGTCCTCCTCTGTCCACCTCACTGGATCCTGGCATCTCCTGCTACCTGTCCTCCTCTGTCTACCTCACTGGATCCTGGCATCTCCTGCTACCTGTCCTCCTCTGTCTACCTCACTGGATCCTGACATCTCCTGCTACCTGTCCTCCTCTGTCCACCTCACTGGATCCTGGCATCTCCTGCTACCTGTCCTCCTCTGTCTACCTCACTGGATCCTGACATCTCCTGCTACCTGTCCTCCTCTGTCTACCTCACTGGATCCTGGCATCTCCTGCTACCTGTCCTCCTCTGTCTACCTCACTGGATCCTGGCATCTCCTGCTACCTGTCCTCCTCTGTCTACCTCACTGGATCCTGGCATCTCCTGCTACCTGTCCTCCTCTGTCCACCTCACTGGATCCTGGCATCTCCTGCTACCTGTCCACCTCACTGGATCCTGGCATCTCCTGCTACCTGTCCTCCCTGTCTACCTCACTGGATCCTGGCATCTCCTGCTACCTGTCCTCCTCTGTCCACCTCACTGGATCCTGGCATCTCCTGCTACCTGTCCTCCTCTGTCTACCTCACTGGATCCTGGCATCTCCTGCTACCTGTCCTCCTCTGTCTACCTCACTGGATCCTGGCATCTCCTGCTACCTGTCCTCCTCTGTCTACCTCACTGGATCCTGGCATCTCCTGCTACCTGTCCTCCTCTGTCCACCTCACTGGATCCTGGCATCTCCTGCTACCTGTCCTCCTCTGTCTACCTCACTGGATCCTGGCATCTCCTGCTACCTGTCCTCCTCTGTCTACCTCACTGGATCCTGGCATCTCCTGCTACCTGTCCTCCTCTGTCCACCTCACTGGATCCTGGCATCTCCTGCTACCTGTCCTCCTCTGTCCACCTCACTGGATCCTGGCATCTCCTGCTACCTGTCCTCCTCTGTCCACCTCACTGGATCCTGGCACCTCCTGCTACCTGTCCTCCTCTGTCCAGCCCAGTGAGATCCCGCGAGGGCTGAGAAGAGCACCTGCTTCATGATAATGCAGTGACATTCACAGCTGTGGCACCTGGACGTGGACTGGGAGATGAACCTTTGTTTCGGTGTGTCCGTGCGTTTTGTGTGACAGGGAAAGAGAAAAAGGAGAAAGAAACGCGAAAGAGGAAAATAGGGGAAAATGGACAGACAGCAAAAGAGAAAATCGCATCAATGTCGTGGAAATGAATGAGCCGCAAACACAAGACCTGCTGCATAACCTCAATTCAAAGAGGGTAATAGATGTATTTGACCTCACAGTCAGAGCTTTACCTCACAATCAAGGCTTTACCTCAGTTTGTGCTTTACCTCACAGACGGTGCTTTACCTCACAGGCAGTGATTTACCTCACAGTCTGTGCTTTACCTCACAGTCAAGGCTTTACCTCAGTTTGTGCTTTACCTCACAGTCAATGCTTTACCTCACAGTCAGTGCTTTACTTCACAGTCAGTGCTTTACCTCACAGTCAGTGCTTTACCTCACAGTCAGTGCTTTACCTCACAGTCAGTGCTTTACCTCACAGTCAAGGCTTTACCTCAGTTTGTGCTTTACCTCACAGTCAGTGCTTTACCTCACAGTCAGTGCTTTACCTCACAGTTAGTGCTTTACCTCACAGTCATAGCTTTACCTCACAGTCTGTGCTTTACCTCACAGTCAGTGCTTTACCTCACAGTCAGTGCTTTACCTCACAGTCA
The DNA here is from genome assembly GCF_964638095.1 of Poromitra crassiceps. NCBI lineage: Eukaryota > Metazoa > Chordata > Actinopteri > Beryciformes > Melamphaidae > Poromitra > Poromitra crassiceps. Next base: position 52,762,069 of record NC_139627.1, on the reverse strand, counting down.
GAGCTTTACCTCACAGTCAGTGCTTTACCTCACAGTCAATGCTGTACCTCACAGTCAATGCTGTACCTCACAGTCAATGCTGTACCTCACAGTCAATGCTTTACATCACAGTCAATGCTGTACCTCACAGTCAATGCTTTACCTCACAGTCAATGCTTTACCTCACAGTCAATGCTTTACCTCACAGTCAGTGCTTTACCTCACAGGCAGTGCTTTACCTCACAGTCAGTGCTTTACCTCACAGTCAGTGCTGTACCTCACAGTCAATGCTTCACATCACAGTAAGTGCTGTACCTCACAGTCAGTGCTTTACCTCAGTCAATGCTTTACCTCACAGTCAGTGCTTTACCTCACAGTCAATGCTTTACCTCACAGTCAGTGCTTTACCTCACAGTCAGTGCTTTACCTCACAGTCAGTGCTTTACCTCACAGTCAGTGCTTTACCTCACAGTCAATGCTTTACCTCACAGTCAGTGCTGTACCTCACAGTCAATGCTTTACCTCACATTCAGTGCTTTACCTCACAGTCAGTGCTTTACCTCACAGTCAGTGCTTTACCTCACAGTCAGTGCTTTACCTCACAGTTAGTGCTGTACCTCACAGTCAATGCTTTACCTCACAATCAAAGCTTTACCTCACAGTCAGTGCTTTACCTCACAGTCAGTGCTGTACCTCACAGTCAATGCTTTACCTCACAGTCAATGCTTTACCTCACAGCAGTGCTTTACCTCACAGTCAGTGCTTTACCTCACAGTCAGAGCTTTACCTCACAGTCAGTGCTTTACCTCACAGTCAGTGCTTTCACACATGGCCTTTAGCAAGTACAGCACAGTTTCCCGTCCTTAGATGCATGATGGTACATATAGGCACTATAAGTGAAAGCAGGAGTATCTCAGGGATACCTCAAAGCATTCACATGTTATTATTCAAAGGGCATTCAACCATTGTGTGTGTGTGTGTGTGTGTGTGTGTGTGTGCCCAGATGGTCTTGTGGTTAAACCTTCTGCCTCTGCAGTCACATGCACTCCTGCAGGCTCATGATGCGATGCCTGCCTTAATATGTCTCCTACTCCTTTCCAACTGTTTCAATACATTAAAGAAAGATGAGTGGGCTGTTTAGCCACCTCAAACAAACAAACAAACAACAAACACTTATGTTCATAAAATAACAAGTTTGCTGCACTAGCGCCTCCTCTGGTCGGTCGGGGCACCTGGTCGGGATGGAAGGGAACTGGTGGGGAATAGTGTGATCCTTCCACGTGCTACGTCCTGCCGGTGAAGCTCCCCGCTGTCAGGTGAAAAGAAGCGGCTGGCAACTGCGCATGCGTCGGGGGAAGCATGGTGCTAGTCTACGGCTCTCCCCAGATCTGCAGAGGGTGGTAGAGCAGCGACCGGGGCAGCAGGGGGAAATTGGCAAATACAAAGTAGAAATGGGGAGAAAATCTGAAAAATAATAAAAGGAGAATCACTTGCGTCTCCAGCTTGTATGTGATTTTAAGGACACAACATGATTGATAGTACTGTGACATCACCACACTGTCATCTGGTTAGTACTGTGACATCACCACACCGTCATCTGGTTAGTACTGTGACATCACCACACTGTCATCTGGTTAGTACTGTGACATCACCACACCGTCATCTGGTTAGTACTGTGACATCACCACACTGTCATCTGGTTAGTACTGTGACATCACCACACGGTCATCTGGTTAGTACTGTGACATCACCACACTGTCATCTGGTTAGTACTGTGACATCACCACACCGTCATCTGGTTAGGAACATCAGCAGGTGACTGTAATATTGTCAATGAACAGCTGATTACCATCATGACAGCCACAGCCAATGAGCTGTATATGGTAAAGCACCATATTGTTAGGAGATCCATGTGACATAGAATAGGCTACACACACTCGATACTGTATAGTAGGGCTGGGTTAAAAAAAATCGATATATCGATATTGAATCGATATTCATGTGAAGGAACAAGTATCGATACATAAATCCCAGTATTGATATTTTAACACATTCACTGCCAGCCATTTTTTTTTTTACTGTAGGTAGCTTCTGCCAAGCCGTTTTTTGAGGATTCTGGCTCATTTTACAAGAGCCGAGGATAATTTTCTGCTTGGACTTTGTGAACACGAAGTTCACAAAAGTACTAATAGAATGTGTGCTTTCTCTGTCTAAAAGAGTTAGTTTGTAGAGTTAGTAGTTATGTAGATATTAGCCGTTGAGTACAGCATGGTTTCAGCGTGTGAGACAGGAAGCTGAGATAATCGCAGTTTTGTGAAATTCAATCAAACAGGCAGAACAGTCACTTTAACCATTTATTTTTGGCATCAGTGAGAGATCAGACATCTGAACAATATAGTTCTGAACACCCTCTCCTTTAAACTCCTCCCTCCGTGGGCGTGTCTGGTGGCGTTTGTCACAAGCCAGTTTCTCCTGCCTGTCTGAGCAGTGAGCAGCCTCCCTCTCTGGCGGCCCCTCGTCGGCGAGTGTGGCGAGTGTGGACTGTGGATGGGACTCAATCATTTCTTGGATTTTCGGTTGAGAGCTTTGATGAAGCTTTGTGCGATTCTAGGCTTTATGCTGCCCACCCAGTCTATTTTTGGAACCCCCCACCGTTGTGCGCCGGTGTGCAGCAGCGTGAAAGCGTTTTCGCCTACAGTATGAGAATGAGGCTCGTTCGTTTCTGGGTTTTCGGAATGCGTGCGATTCTGGCCTTTCTGCGGGTGTTTCAAAGTGTGTTTCACCCATAATCTATTATGCAAATTTGCAATCCCCCACGCCAGCACCGCTCTCCGCTCTCTGTGTGCTGCTGCTGGCGCGGCCGCTCTCGGGCGAGTCTGGTGACTGATGACTGTAAAATCGCCAAGCCATTTCCTTGAGAATGGCTTGCTCCCGCGGCTGTTTTTGGTTGGCTTTCTCTCTGTCGGGAGAGCACTGTCGCCACTCAGTGGGTCGGTAAAATAGATTATACACATTCAATACCTCCAATTCTGGTGTAGGAGACGTAAAAGGGTTAGATCAACGTCCCACCGTCAAAAAAAAAAAAAAAAATTTTAAGCCGAGATAACTCGTCTTTGGCAGTGAACGGTTGGATTCTGTAAGCCGAGATAACTCGTCATTGGCAGTGAACGTGTTAAAATGCAAAAAATAATAATAATAATAATAATAATAATAATAATAATAATAATAATAAACAGGCTATAATATTATAGGCTGTGTGTGGTAGTTAAAACATAGTTTCAAGTTTACGTTTATTTATGTTTGTAGTTAAAACAAAAACATAAATACTGTAGGCTACATGTGCATTGTGCATGCAGATGCACAGACCTCAAATCTGTTTGCACTATAATGTTTGTGAACTGGAAATGTTCATGAGCTGTATTTAATTTAATTTAATTTACAAAGCATTTATACTTTATGAAACACTGTTTACAACATGCTGCTGTTCAATGATTCTGTTGTATAGTGGAAATCTAAATTTGTTTGGCTTCTCACAGAAGACTGTAAAGAAAGAGACAGAAGACTGTAAAGAAAGATAAGATGTTGAATGACTATGTTGGTCATGTTTAAATAAAAAACAATTACATGATGTAACTGCTTGCTTTATGGTTAATTCTTAATGTAAATATTAATATTTTTTAATAATGCACCAGGTTAGAGGGTTCCTTGTACAATCTACAGCATTAGTTCTTTGAGAATCTCTTCCATTATCAAAGCAAAACTGGTATTGTAACTAAAATATCAATATCGAATCGTATCGGAAATCGTATCGACTTGGGACCTTGTGTATCGGAATCGTATCGTATCGGGAAGTCAGTGGCGATACCCAGCCCTACTGTATAGACCTTATTCGATTGACGTAACTCAGTCACGCCCACCACCGCCATGTTGTTGACATAGCGCTGCAGCTCTCAAGTGACAGCCAATGTAAGAGCAGTGTTTATAGGAAGCTAGCCACCGTTAGCGTTACCTGTATCATTCCTGTTGTGTTCGGATGGTCACCTGCATTATACATGGCTGTAATAACAGCAATAAAGTCCCTGTGGTTTGTTTCTATCTCTACCGTCCACAGACGTGAAGGGAGTGAGACTGAGGATACGTCAGCAGCACAGGAGATGTGTGGATAGTTAGGAGAGACTGAGAGGAGAAACTTTATGACAGCTCCTCACCGCAAAGTCTGTTCACCTCGTTTTTTCTTTTGTTTATTATTACAGGCATTAACGGCAGCATACAAACAACAACTCTGGGGTTTTTATTGCTGTCATCACCATCGCTATTTTGTAATGGAACAGAAACGACAATAACGCTGTTAATAGTAGCGCTGTGCGTGCAGGACAGTATGTCAACAATATGGCACTGTCCAGGGTTAGCGAATAAGGACAATATTCAAAGTCATAATGGCTGTATGCTGAGCAGCATATAACTCAATCAAGTTCAACACAATCCAAATGTTTGCAATGTTTGTCTATTTCAAAGGCTCTTATGGCCCTAGATTAGCTTCGCGGCTAGCATGGGCAGCGAGTGATGCAGTCTTGGGCTTCACTTTAGCGTATGCTAATCAGTGCTTTGGCGAACAGGAAGCGGCGGCTAGAGGATGAGCTAAACAGGAAGCGGGGGCTAGAGGATGAGCTAAACAGGAAGCGGGGGCTAGAGGATGAGCTAAACAGGAAGTGGGGCTAGAGGATGAGCTAAACAGGAAGTGGGGCTAGAGGATGAGGGAACAGGAAGCGGGGGCTAGAGGATGAGCTAAACAGGAAGCGGGGGCTAGAGGATGAGCTAAACAAGGAAGCGGGGGCTAGAGGATGAGCTAAACAAGGAAGCGGGGGCTAGAGGATGAGCTAAACAGGAAGCGGGGGCTAGAGGATGAGCTAAACAAGGAAGCGGGGGCTAGAGGATGAGCTAAACAGGAAGCGGGGGCTAGAGGATGAGCTAAACAGGAAGTGGGGCTAGAGGATGAGCTAAACAGGAAGTGGGGCTAGAGGATGAGCTAAACAGGAAGTGGGGCTAGAGGATGAGCTAAACAGGAAGCGGGGGCTAGAGGATGAGGGAACAGGAAGCGGGGGCTAGAGGATGAGGGAACAGGAAGTGGGGCTAGAGGATGAGCTAAACAGGAAGCGGGGGCTAGAGGATGAGGGAACAGGAAGCGGGGGCTAGAGGATGAGGGAACAGGAAGTGGGGCTAGAGGATGAGCTAAACAGGAAGCGGGGGCTAGAGGATGAGCTAAACAGGAAGTGGGGCTAGAGGATGAGCTAAACAGGAAGTGGGGCTAGAGGATGAGCTAAACAGGAAGTGGGGGCTAGAGGATGAGCTAAACAGGAAGCGGGGGCTAGAGGATGAGGGAACAGGAAGCGGGGGCTAGAGGATGAGGGAACAGGAAGCGGGGGCTAGAGGATGAGGGAACAGGAAGCGGGGGCTAGAGGATGAGCTAAACAGGGAGCGGGGGCTAGAGGATGAGCTGAACAGGAAGTGGGGGCTAGAGGATGAGCTGAACAGGAAGCGGGGGCTAGAGGATGAGGGAACAGGAAGTGGGGGCTAGAGGATGAGCTAAACAGGAAGCGGGGGCTAGAGGATGAGGGAACAGGAAGTGGGGCTAGAGGATGAGCTAAACAGGAAGGAGGGGCTAGAGGATGAGGGAACAGGAAGCGGGGGCTAGAGGATGAGGGAACAGGAAGCGGGGCTGGAGGATGAGCTAAACAGGACGCGGGGCTGGAGGATGAGGGAACAGGAAGCGGGGGCTAGAGGATGAGCTAAACAGGAAGCGGGGGCTAGAGGATGAGGGAACAGGAAGCGGGGGCTAGAGGATGAGGGAACAGGAAGCGGGGGCTAGAGGATGAGGGAACAGGAAGTGGGGGCTAGAGGATGAGCTAAACAGGAAGCGGGGCTGGAGGATGAGCTAAACAGGACGCGGGGGCTGGAGGATGAGGGAACAGGAAGCGGGGGCTAGAGGATGAGCTAAACAGGAAGCGGGGGCTAGAGGATGAGGGAACAGGAAGCGGGGGCTAGAGGATGAGGGAACAGGAAGCGGGGGCTAGAGGATGAGGGAACAGGAAGTGGGGGCTAGAGGATGAGGGAACAGGAAGCGGGGGCTAGAGGATGAGGGAACAGGAAGTGGGGCTAGAGGATGAGCTGAACAGGAAGCGGGGGCTAAAGGATGAGGGAACAGGAAGCGAGGGCTAGAGGATGAGGGAACAGGAAGCGGGGGCTAGAGGGTGAGCTAAACAGGAAGCGGGGGCTAGAGGATGAGCTGAACAGGAAGTGGGGGCTAGAGGCTGAGCTAAACAGGAAGCGGGGGCTAGAGGATGAGCTGAACAGGAAGTGGGGGCTAGAGGATGAGCTAAACAGGAAGTGGGGGCTAGAGGATGAGCTAAACAGGAAGCGGGGGCTAGAGGATGAGGGAACAGGAAGCGAGGGCTAGAGGATGAGGGAACAGGAAGCGGGGGCTAGAGGATGAGCTAAACAGGAAGCGGGGGCTAGAAGATGAGCTGAACAGGAAGTGGGGGCTAGAGGATGAGCTAAACAGGAAGTGGGGGCTAGAGGATGAGCTAAACAGGAAGTGGGGGCTAGAGGATGAGCTAAACAGGAAGCGGGGCTAGAGGATGAGGGAACAGGAAGCGGGGCTAGAGGATGAGCTAAACAGGAAGCGGGGGCTAGAGGATGAGCTAAACAGGAAGTGGGGCTAGAGGATGAGCTGAACAGGAAGTGGGGCTAGAGGATGAGCTAAACAGGAAGTGGGGCTAGAGGATGAGCTGAACAGGAAGTGGGGGCTAGAGGCTGAGCTAAACAGGAAGCGGGGGCTAGAAGATGAGCTGAACAGGAAGTGGGGGCTAGAGGATGAGCTAAACAGGAAGTGGGGGCTAGAGGATGAGCTAAACAGGAAGTGGGGGCTAGAGGATGAGCTAAACAGGAAGCGGGGCTAGAGGATGAGGGAACAGGAAGCGGGGCTAGAGGATGAGCTAAACAGGAAGCGGGGCTAGAGGATGAGCTGAACAGGAAGTGGGGGCTAGAGGATGAGCTAAACAGGAAGCGGGGCTAGAGGATGAGCTAAACAGGAAGTGGGGCTAGAGGATGAGCTGAACAGGAAGCGGGGCTAGAGGATGAGCTAAACAGGAAGTGGGGCTAGAGGATGAGCTAAACAGGAAGTGGGGCTAGAGGATGAGGGAACAGGAAGTGGGGCTAGAGGATGAGCTGAACAGGAAGCGGGGCTAGAGGATGAGCTAAACAGAAAGTGGGGCTAGAGGATGAGCTAAACAGGAAGTGGGGCTAGAGGATGAGGGAACAGGAAGTGGGGCTAGAGGATGAGCTAAACAGGAAGTGGGGGCTAGAGGATGAGGGAACAGGAAGTGGGGGCTAGAGGATGAGGGAACAGGAAGTGGGGGCTAGAGGATGAGCTGAACAGGAAGTGGGGGCTAGAGGATGAGCTAAACAGGAAGTGGGGGCTAGAGGATGAGCTAAACAGGAAGTGGGGCTAGAGGATGAGGGAACAGGAAGTGGGGCTAGAGGATGAGCTAAACAGGAAGTGGGGCTAGAGGATGAGGGAACAGGAAGTGGGGCTAGAGGATGAGCTAAACAGGAAGTGGGGGCTAGAGGATGAGGGAACAGGAAGTGGGGGCTAGAGGATGAGGGAACAGGAAGTGGGGGCTAGAGGATGAGCTGAACAGGAAGTGGGGGCTAGAGGATGAGCTAAACAGGAAGTGGGGGCTAGAGGATGAGCTAAACAGGAAGTGGGGCTAGAGGATGAGCTAAACAGGAAGTGGGGGCTAGAGGATGAGCTAAACAGGAAGTGGGGGCTAGAGGATGAGCTAAACAGGAAGTGGGGGCTAGAGGATGAGCTAAACAGGAAGTGGGGGCTAGAGGATGAGCTAAACAGGAAGTGGGGGCTAGAGGATGAGCTAAACAGGAAGTGGGGGCTAGAGGATGAGCTAAACAGGAAGTGGGGGCTAGAGGATGAGCTAAAGGCCTCTGCCTCTCCCCTGCTGATGCATGCTGCTGCCCCGCTAATGCTGGCTCATTTGCTAGTGAGGCATAATTGGGTTCAGCAGCGTAAACACCCAGAGAATTATGAACACCCACACAGTGGGGAGAGTGGTAGGACAAGAGGAGGTGTCTGTGTGTGTGTGTGTGTGTGTGTGTGTGTGTGTGTGTGTGTGTGTGTGTGTGTGTGTGTGTGTGTGTGTGTGTGTGCAGGGGGAGAGTGGTAGGAGCAGGTGTGTAGGCTGTATGTGTGTGTGTGTGTGTGTGTGTGTGTGTGTGTGTGTGTGTGTGTGTGTGTGTGTGTGCGTTAGGGCTGCACAATTAATCATATTTTCATCGTCATCGCGATATGAAAATGCGCGATGAACACATCGCAAAAGTCACGTGTTATCGTTTTTTTACAGTGCACCTGAACGCAACATGCAAGATACCGGCTGAATAAGTGTCCAAATGTTCATGTCATTCTGGCCAATACTCCACTTCTGTTATAACATTTCAGTCTGGAATATGGAATATCTTTCAATAATCGTTATGACTAAAAGGCTAAAAGTAATCTCATGTGTAAGAAATGACTGTTCTACATTGAAGTAAAAGTGTAAATAATTAACTTGTTGGTTTGGGATTTTTTTTTAGCTTCAAGAGTGCATTTTTGTTCGTATGACCCTCAACACAGGCTTTGAGAATCCCGTGCCACTTACTGATACGTATGCTTAAATTAACACACTCATATTGCAAAATGAATTTAGGCCCTCACTGTAATACTTCAGAAGTTGAATTTGAAGTTCAGCATTAATACATTTGTCATTTTTTGTCTTAGATTTACCTTTGTGTGTTATTGCAATATAAAACTACATAATTGAGAATCGATTCTAGATTCTGGAATCGAGAATCGTTGGAATCGAGAATCGATTCTGGAATCGGATCGTGACCACAGGAATCGGAATCGGATCGGATCGTGGCTTAGCCGGATCGGAGCACCCCTAGTGTGTGTGTGTGTGTGTGTGTGTGTGTGTGCGCAGGGCTGGTGGTGCACATGTGTTTTGTTACTTCCAGTATATGTGTGTTCATGATCATGACAGTGGGTTTAAATGTGTGTTATGTAGGATGTGTGCAAATAGTCTGTGAGTCTCTTGGGGATTTTTACTATCATCATCACATACTATTAGTCATGGGTGTGTTACCTTTAATGATATTAGCTTGTCAGGGTGTGTGTGTGTGTGTGTGTGTGTGTGTGTGTGTGTGTGTGTGTTTGACAGACTCTGAGGGGGTGTCTGTATGTTAATGAGAAGCTGTGGGTGGCGAAGCGATGCTTCAAAAAATACTGTTGCCAGATCCAACGGGATGCTCCCTAGTGATAAACAGCGACACGCATGCAGCTGCTACAGTACGAAAGTGTCTGAAAGTTGCCCACCAAGCAAGCTGGGAAGTGAAACATTGCCAAACCACCTTGTTACGGAGCAATAAATTCAGCGCAAGCACCTGAAAGTGCTTTCTGAACGCTCTCTGAGAGATCTTTTGAAAGATCTTGTGTTTGTCCCCTGGGTCTTAATACAGCACTGTGCAGGCTGAAAGCCCCTGGGTCTTAATACAGCACTGTGCAGGCTGAAAATGTCACTCGGAGAGCGGCGTTAAATTGCCTCTACACCAGCTGACATGTCCCCAGGTAGATGTGCCTTTCAAAACTTTTAAAAGGGTGTTTTATTCGTGTGTCGTCGGGTCCTTACAGAACAACACAATGAACATTATTGACAAAAAGTCTCAGAAAAATGACAAACTGTATGAACCCCATAAACGTCCATCACTCATTCTCCATCAAAGGGCATTGACAGCTTCTCACTTCAGCTTATTGACAGCTTCAGTGTTATTGATTGAACACAAATGCCAGCCAACAAAAATCTCCATTAAAAAGGCGAATATATCCATAAGCCACATGTCAGAAGGAAACGAACACTGACACACACACACACACACACACACGGGCGCGCAGGCACGCACGCACACAGACCCCCCCCCCCCCCACACACACACACACAAATACACACACATGCACACACACACGCACACACACACACGCACGTGCACACACACACACACACACACAAGGTTGAGATACCTACAGTATGTGAGGCACTCACAATGCTGTGAGGATTATACCTCACACTTTGCTTGTGAGAGATAGGAGGGTGGAGGAGGGCACAGCTCAGCACTTTGTGTGTCTGCCCTCCCTGAACACTCCAAATCTGGGCCTTTTTGTTTGTCTTTATATCCCCTTTTAGTTTCTATCTGCTGCCTCGCACAACATGATTCTACCAGCTGCTGCCTGGCACATTATTCTACCAGCTGCTGCCTGGCACAACATTAATCTACCAGCTGCTGCCTGGCACAACATTATTCTACCAGCTGCTGCCTGGCACAACATTAATCTACCAGCTGCTGCCTGGCACAACATTAATCTACCAGCTGCTGCCTGGCACAACATTAATCTACCAGCTGCTGCCTGGCACAACATTATTCTACCAGCTGCTGCCTGGCACACCATTATTCTGCCTGGCACAACATTAATCTACCAGCTGCTGCCTGGCACAACATTATTCTACCAGCTGCTGCCTGGCACAACATTATTCTACCAGCTGCTGCCTGGCACAACATTATTCTACCAGCTGCTGCCTGGCACAACATTAATCTACCAGCTGCTGCCTGGCACAACATTATTCTACCAGCTGCTGCCTGGCACAACATTAATCTACCAGCTGCTGCCTGGCACAACATTAATCTACCAGCTGCTGCCTGGCACAACATTAATCTACCAGCTGCTGCCTGGCACAACATTATTCTACCAGCTGCTGCCTGGCACAACATTATTCTGCCTGGCACAACATTAATCTACCAGCTGCTGCCTGGCACAACATTATTCTACCAGCTGCTGCCTGGCACAACATTATTCTACCAGCTGCTGCCTGGCACACCATTATTCTGCCTGGCACAACATTATTCTACCAGCTGCTGCCTGGCACAACATTAATCTACCAGCTGCTGCCTGGCACAACATTATTCTACCAGCTGCTGCCTGGCACAACATTATTCTACCAGCTGCTGCCTGGCACAACATTATTCTACCAGCTGCTGCCTGGCACACCATTATTCTGCCTGGCACAACATTAATCTACCAGCTGCTGCCTGGCACAACATTATTCTACCAGCTGCTGCCTGGCACAACATTATTCTACCAGCTGCTGCCTGGCACACCATTATTCTGCCTGGCACAACATTATTCTACCAGCTGCTGCCTGGCACAACATTAATCTACCAGCTGCTGCCTGGCACAACATTATTCTACCAGCTGCTGCCTGGCACAACATTATTCTACCAGCTGCTGCCTGGCACACCATTATTCTGCCTGGCACAACATTAATCTACCAGCTGCTGCCTGGCACAACATTATTCTACCAGCTGCTGCCTGGCACAACATTATTCTACCAGCTGCTGCCTGGCACAACATTATTCTGCCTGGCACAACATTAATCTACCAGCTGCTGCCTGGCACAACATTATTCTGCCTGGCACAACATTAATCTACCAGCTGCTGCCTGGCACAACATTATTCTGCCTGGCACAACATTAATCTACCAGCTGCTGCCTGGCACAACATTATTCTGCCTGGCACAACATTAATCTACCAGCTGCTGCCTGGCACACCATTATTCTGCCTGGCACAACATTAATCTACCAGCTGCTGCCTGGCACAACATTATTCTGCCTGGCACAACATTAATCTACCAGCTGCTGCCTGGCACACCATTATTCTGCCTGGCACAACATTAATCTACCAGCTGCTGCCTGGCACACCATTATTCTGCCTGGCACAACATTAATCTACCAGCTGCTGCCTGGCACAACATTATTCTGCCTGGCACAACATTAATCTACCAGCTGCTGCCTGGCACACCATTATTCTGCCTGGCACAACATTATTCTACCAGCTGCTGCCTGGCACACCATTATTCTGCCTGGCACAACATTAATCTACCAGCTGCTGCCTGGCACAACATTATTCTACCAGCTGCTGCCTGGCACAACATTATTCTACCAGCTGCTGCCTGGCACAACATTATTCTACCAGCTGCTGCCTGGCACACCATTATTCTGCCTGGCACAACATTATTCTACCAGCTGCTGCCTGGCACAACATTAATCTACCAGCTGCTGCCTGGCACAACATTATTCTACCAGCTGCTGCCTGGCACAACATTATTCTACCAGCTGCTGCCTGGCACAACATTAATCTACCAGCTGCTGCCTGGCACAACATTATTCTACCAGCTGCTGCCTGGCACAACATTATTCTAACCAGCTGCTGCCTGGCACAACATTATTCTACCAGCTGCTGCCTGGCACAACATTATTCTAACCAGCTGCTGCCTGGCACAACATTATTCTACCAGCTGCTGCCTGGTACAGCATTATTCTACCAGCTGCTGCCTGGCACAACATTATTCTGCCTGGCACAACATTATTCTACCAGCTGCTGCCTGGCACAACATTATTCTACCAGCTGCTGCCTGGCACAACATTATTCTGCCTGGCACAACATTATTCTACCAGCTGCTGCCTGGCAAACATTATTCTGCCTGGTACAACATTATTCTACCAGCTGCTGCCTGGCACAATATTATTCTGCTTGGTACAACATTATTCTACCAGCTGCTGCCTGGCACAATATTATTCTGCTTGGTACAACATTATTCTACCAGCTGCTGCCTGGCACAACATTATTCTGCCTGGTACAACATTATTCTACCAGCTGCTGCCTGGCACAATATTATTCTGCCTGGTACAACATTATTCTACCAGCTGCTGCCTGGCACAACATTATTCTGCCTGGTACAACATTATTCTACCAGCTGCTGCCTGGCACAACATTATTCTACCAGCTGCTGCCTGGCACAACATTATTCTGCCTGGTACAACATTAATCTACCAGCTGCTGCCTGGCACAACATTATTCTGCCTGGCACAACATTATTCTACCAGCTGCTGCCTGGCACAACATTATTCTGCCTGGTACAACATTAATCTACCAGCTGCTGCCTGGCACAACATTATTCTGCCTGGCACAACATTATTCTACCAGCTGCTGCCTGGCACAACATTATTCTGCCTGGCACAACATTATTCTACCAGCTGCTGCCTGGCACAACATTATTCTGCCTGGCACAACATTATTCTGCCTGGCACAACATTAATCTACCAGCTGCTGCCTGGCACAACATTATTCTGCCTGGCACAACATTAATCTACCAGCTGCTGCCTGGCACAACATTATTCTGCCTGGCACAACATTATTCTACCAGCTGCTGCCTGGCACAACATTATTCTGCCTGGTACAACATTAATCTACCAGCTGCTGCCTGGCACAACATTAATCTACCAGCTGCTGCCTGGCACAACATTATTCTGCCTGGCACAACATTAATCTACCAGCTGCTGCCTGGCACAACATTATTCTGCCTGGCACAACATTAATCTACCAGCTGCTGCCTGGCACAACATTATTCTGCCTGGCACAACATTATTCTACCAGCTGCTGCCTGGCACAACATTATTCTGCCTGGCACAACATTATTCTACCAGCTGCTGCCTGGCACAACATTAATCTACCAGCTGCTGCCTGGCACAACAATATTCTGCCTGGCACAACATTATTCTACCAGCTGCTGCCTGGCACAACAATATTCTGCCTGGTACAACATTAATCTACCAGCTGCTGCCTGGCACAACATTATTCTACCAGCTGCTGCCTGGCACAACAATATTCTGCCTGGTACAACATTAATCTACCAGCTGCTGCCTGGCACAACATTAATCTACCAGCTGCTGCCTGGCACAACATTATTCTGCCTGGCACAACATTATTCTACCAGCTGCTGCCTGGCACAACAATATTCTGCCTGGCACAACATTATTCTACCAGCTGCTGCCTGGCACAACATTATTCTGCCTGGCACAACATTATTCTACCAGCTGCTGCCTGGCACAACAATATTCTGCCTGGCACAACATTATTCTACCAGCTGCTGCCTGGCACAACAATATTCTGCCTGGTACAACATTAATCTACCAGCTGCTGCCTGGCACAACAATATTCTACCAGCTGCTGCCTGGCACAACATTATTCTACCAGCTGCTGCCTGGCACAACAATATTCTGCCTGGCACAACATTATTCTACCAGCTGCTGCCTGGCACAACAATATTCTGCCTGGTACAACATTATTCTACCAGCTGCTGCCTGGCACAACAATATTCTGCCTGGTACAACATTAATCTACCAGCTGCTGCCTGGCACAACATTAATCTACCAGCTGCTGCCTGGCACAACAATATTCTGCCTGGTACAACATTAATCTACCAGCTGCTGCCTGGCACAACATTATTCTACCAGCTGCTGCCTGACACAACAATATTCTGCCTGGCACAACATTATTCTGCCTGGTACAACATTATTCTGCCTGGTACAACATTATTCTACGCACTGTCTGCAAAGTAAGTACAGCTTCCATAAAAGTAGGGCAACGGGGTGAAGCACTATAGTGCTTCTTTTGGGTTTGAGATCGGCTTACAGCCAAACTCTCAGCTCATCTTTTCTGTAAGTGCAACATGAGGTCATCAGAGAAGACCCATTAGGAGTGACGAATAGTAAACAGTCAGCTAAAGTCATTACAGAAGTTATCCATTTGTAAATGAGTGGATATCCCATTTTGGAATTAAATTTCATGAAATGCAGGGTATATTTTAAAGGCGGTTAGGTCTATTAAGAGGGAAAAAGTTATTAAAATGTGTTACAATTTACAATCCCTAATGTATAGACTATATAAAAATATGGACGTAGCCACCATAATGTCACCCATGTGTTTGTGGAGGTTTTGAAGCCTACAGTTTGCGATATTTTTTTTTGGATGATGGCGAAGGCTATGCGAAGGCATAACCCGCCCCTCTCTGCCTCTGATTGGCCTAGCGTCAAACTTCCATTCAAACACACACATTCGCTTGGCTATATCCTGCATTACATCTCTTTCTACAGTCTGTGGTCAGACCGTCAGACTCAATGGGTCAGACAGACATACAGCAGTTACGCTTGCTAGTAGGGGTGCACCGATCGATCGACACGCAATCTGTATCGGCCGATTTGGACCTCAAATATGTGATCTGCTGTTTCCGATATTCCTTTAATGTTGCCGATCGCATAGCCGATCATGCTGCACGTGAGAAACATGAGGCAGCCCATTTTCATGTCTTCAATGTCTATCGTTTAACTTTCATATTGTGCTCTAACGTTTATATCATTGTGTTGCAAAGCACACGCTTTGCTTTCGTCAGTGTACTCACCTCCATGCACACACCGCACCAGACTGTCAACACACCCCTTGCGTCTTTGAATCACACAAATCAGCTGGTGATTAGAGCAGCCTCAGCAGAGAGAAGTTACCTCCAGTCCTCCCGCCTACCGAGGCATTTGCATGCTGTTAAGTCCGTGTGTATTAAAGTCCCAGATTGACACGGTGCTACTGTGGTAGTCGGGGTAGTGCACGCGCACACACAGACAATTTCCACGCAAGCATTGATGTTCCCGCGGGCACTTTGAAGGAAGCGAAAGTGTGCGGCTGAGTATGTGACTTTCTTCCTTTCTTTGGACATCAGTTGAACATGTTCTAATCCCCTTCTTCCATGTGTGCGTATATGACCAACCAGTAAGTCATTATTATGTTAATATTCCTGTATCGCATTCCCTTTTGGTTTTAGATCGATCTACCTGCAATCATTGCAATAACGTTTGTTTAGGCGTGCACTTGCGGTTTGATTGTCTGTTGCGCTAATTAATGCCACTACTCAGATGGAGTTTAGCTCGTGTGTAGCTTGTGATTCTGTTGTTTCTCCCGTCATGTAACCCTGTCACCATTATGTAGATCGCACTCATAGTGCTGCTAATTATAACACTGTAACTCGGCCTCGATGGGCGGGTCGTTTTGATGTTCGTTCGATGCGGATCCCAATGTATGACGGTTATTGTGCATAACCCCGGTTCTATGAGTGGGAGCTCTTTGGCTTTAGTCATGGTTCAAGACTGGTGTTTAAGAGTAACTGACTTACAGTTTACCTAATTATCATTTATATATTATTAGTTGTTAATTATCACTATAATTGGCCTATATAACAGCAAGCTTGATTACTGACCTGTTTGTATATTTTATTGCCTCCTTTTTCCAGACCACACACAATCCTACTATTCCTGTCATAATGCTGTAAAGAGCCTATACTGCTGTACTGTACTGAAGAGAACTGACAACTAAACGGTTGAACTCCCATCTGTCTCCTGCCTCGTGTTTTTACGGACACCCCAGGGCGTATATATATATATATCGGTGATCGGTAATCGGTAATCGGTGATCGGTCGATGATCGGTTGGGCAGATATTTCTCATAGGTGATCGGCAATCGGTGATCGGTGGCAAAAAACGTGATCGGTGCACCCCTACTTGCTAGCCTGCATGAAACACGCCAATGTGTTTATGTTTTTAATATAGTCATATATCTATGGTTTATAACGCTGCCGCTACTCTTGGCAATGCACGTATGTAGCATATAGACAGAGAATTGATCAAGGGTGATATAAAACAGGGTTATTTACAGGGAACTAGCAAGCGTAACTGCTGTCTGTCTGAGTCTGACGAAAGAGATGTAATGCAGGATAGCCAAGCGAATGTGTTTGGATGGAAGTTTGACGCTAGGCCAATCAGAGGCAGAGAGGGGCGGGTTATGCCTTTGCATAGCCTTCGCCATCATCCAAAATAAAATAAAAACCTACAGTTTGGCATTTTGGCCGTTGCCATCTTGGTTCCGCTTGGTTGCCATCTTGGTTCTCGCGCAAAACCAATCGCGGCAAGCTGTGCGATCACTGGACAGGCGACCAGTCAATCAGCCCCTTTTCTATCGTCTATTTTACTCCAAACAGGCGAGTTATATACAAAAATGACCCCCCTTATGAAAAGGTGAAATTAGCTCTATAGATCAAAACGGTGTTTTGGACCAGGCTGTAAAGATACTTAATCACTGTTACAAAGTGGGCCATTTAACAATGAATGAGAATGGGAATGATGGGACTTCTGAGTCCTGCCTCAAATGGCCATTCGAGGAACTACAGCTTTCAGGATTACTTCCGTGTCTTCATGGGAAAAACCCAGAGTTTGCCCACTGGGGTGAATGGGGATTGACTCCCTTTGAGAAATTGCAGTTTTTGGCACTTCCGCATTAGCTTCATCTGTCCAAGCCCGAGGTTGCTGCTTGATTTCAACAGTATACAGTATTCAAACGTGATGTTTTAGACTCATTTCAATAATGAAGACTACCTCGGGCCAATGCACAGTCCAGGTTATATCATCCCATAACATTGCATGCATGCCCCTTTTATTCATCCCTCACTCCCCTCTGCAGCCAATGCCCTGTTCAGGTTATAGAGACACTGCATGTAATAGGCCACGCCCATCACGGGGGAAACGCTCCGTTCATTTCCACACACCAGCGTCATTTTCCTTGAATTAAACATAGCTAAAAGATGTTGTGCGGTGGGGCTGCGCACACAACAAATGTAAAAAATCGCCAGTTAAAGTTTTTTTGTACTCCTGAGCAAAACAAGGAAGCCATTGAGAATTGGCGAGAAGAAAAATATGGATCTTGCTGTCAAGGAAGTAAGTTGGAGTGTTCATCTTCCGTATATACGATCTTTTGTGCAACACGCAACCATGCACGTGACATAGGAGAACGCCAGGATTGGAGGGGGGCTTTCTGTTTTCCCCCATCTTGGGCGTGGCTTCTGAATGATGACGCGTTACGCAGTGTCTCTATAGCACCCATTCATTGTTATGCACGCCCCTTTCCTTCATGCTTCTCTCACCATCCAATCAGCTCAAGCCACTCCATTTCCCTCTTCTGCAGCCCTTCACTTAACCGGAGTAGTATATCAGAGCCCATGTTTTTACCATGTGTAACTCACTCATGTGCTGTCACTCCTCAGTTGCTGATCATCGCTGAAGCAGTTCTGTTTCGCCCCACCTCCTCCTCCCCTGACCACCACCAACGTCATGACTCCTGAAGAATTCCCTATGGGGGGGGGGGGATTCTTTATCCTATACATTACCGACACCCTCCTCTCTCATCTCAGGAGGCGCGTCATCACATCATGGAGTCATATGCCAAACTTAAATGATCTATTTGTTTCATTAAAGATTATTGAACCTTCTTACTAGTCTCTCATTATTGAAATGTTGTTGAGTTTGACTGGTAGATAGAACATAAGCTATTTGAAGTAAAAGAAAACAGTAATACAAATACAGCTCTGTTCTACCGTAGTGTAACCTCAGATAGTAAATTTAAAAGTGGTAAAAAAAAAAATCCAACAAATCACTATGTGCTAAACAGGACCATACTGCAAAGAAAGACTGGCTCTTTATATCAACAAGCACCTGTAGAGGAAATTCGACCTTGTTACTTGTCCAAAGCTGAAGGAATGAATGTTTTCTATTGAATAGCATTGCATGGGGTTTTGTCACTAATATGAACATTGTAAAATGCACAATAAAATCAGCACTGGTTGTTGTGACAGAGCGAGTGTTAAAGCATGATTGTGTTTGACACGGACGTTGAATCTGTTTTGGGTATGTTTGTGTGTGTGTAGTTTCTCTGTGTCTGTTCAACAAGATAACTGTGCCACCATTGGCCCTGCAGCCAGCACAACACAAAGCATCATCCAGAGGGGAGATGTGAGTGGGGAACTGAGTCCATAACCTTATCGAGAAGCATTGAGGGATGCTACAGCACACATTTTTAGCTCTTACTTTGACATGTTATTTCGATTTTCTTGCATATTTTTTCTTGCATATTCTATTTGACCATGTTTCTGGGAAGTGAACTGAACCCAAAACACTTTAACCATATAGACCAGACCAGGATTTTAAAGATTTTAAAGTTACCAGCCAATTAGAATTTCCAGTAGCCAAAATGTTTTTCTTGAAATAAACCAGAATATGAGTGGGTTAATTTAAGCATAAGTATCAATAAGTGGCCCGGGATTCTCAAAGCCTGTGTTGAGGGTCATACGAACAGAAATGCACTCTTGAAGCTAAAAAAAAGATCCAAAACCAACAAGTTAATTATTTTTACTTCAATGTAGAACAGTCATTTCTTACACATGAGATTATTTTTAGCCTTTTAGTCATAAAG
The DNA here is from genome assembly GCF_964638095.1 of Poromitra crassiceps. Classification (NCBI taxonomy): domain Eukaryota; kingdom Metazoa; phylum Chordata; class Actinopteri; order Beryciformes; family Melamphaidae; genus Poromitra; species Poromitra crassiceps. The sequence goes on along the minus strand of NC_139627.1, from coordinate 52,742,808 downwards.
ATTATTGAAAGTATTGGCCAGAATGACATGAACATTTGGACACTTATTCAGCGGGTATCTTGCATGTTGCGTTCAGGTGCACTGTAAAAAAAAAAATATATATATATATATATATATATATATATATATATATATATATATATATATACACATATATATATATATATACATATATATATATATATTCCAGCGCGGGCCACACGGGCCGCATGTGGCCCGCGGGCCGCCAGTTGCCCATGTCTGATATAGACTGTAGTAGTCAGTTTGACTACCAATATCCCTTTACATTTTGAACGTCTTTATCTGAAGGTTGAGCATGTTGGCCATTTCAAATCTCAGTCCAAACAACCTTTCCAATACTTTCCCACTCCATCCTGACTCAAAGTAGCCACCTTGTTTCTAACGGTGTTGACATGGATGGTGTCCATTTCCCCGTCTTATTTGGGAGTTTCAAAGCTCCTTGACGTCGGCCTTCCCTAGTTCCTCTGGTCCTCCTCAATTACATACACCCGGAAAGGCTTGTGGTACCTCACTCACTCACTGAAACCTCTGAAAGATGAAAGCTGAACTGTCTGAAAAATATTAATATACTAGGCGCTGCTTGACTGGCATCGGTGGACTACACAGTACGTTTAATTCCACAAGGTTGTTTTCAATTGTTCATTGAGGATTTCTTGCTGGCCAAATCTAAGTTGGCTGAAAAATAGATATATATATTTGGATACACTTGCTGACTACTGGTAATTAATAATATTAGTAATATAATAATATACTGTGTAATAAGACAGTAGATGTACTGGCAACAGTATAGTAAAGTAAGGTAAAAGTAGCCTCAGCAATGTTCCAAGAAGAATGTAAACATTCTCTTATTTTCTTGAGACGTCTCAAATGAGGAGGTGGGTGAATCCAGCATGCCAACACCAACCTAACCTATAGTATAGGAATGGGCTATAGTTATAGTAAATAGTTCTCCTGTATGCATGTACGGTGGATCAGTGGTTAGCCCTGTCGCCTTACAGCAAGAAGGTCGTGGGTTCGAATCCCCACCCCGGTCCTTTCCGCGTGTGGAGTTTGCGTGTTCTCCCCGTGTTTGTGTGCGTTCCGTCCCACAGTCCAAAGACATGCTGTGTTTGTGTAGAATCGTAATGTGATCTAACAAAATGTGTAATTATGTTTATGAAGCGTAACCTATGTTGTGTGTAGATGATGTACTATGTGACAGTAGTTGGGTTTCCATCCAAAGGTATCGCAAATTGTAATCGAATTTTCAGAAAGTCGGCAAAAGAAAATGCGGAATAATGCGCGTTTCCATCCGTTGCTATTATGCGAATTATAGAGCTGTCAATCACCTCACGTTTGAGGCTGTCTGCCTCTGCTGATCTGCTGCTAGACCCGATACATGCAGGCAGGCAGGCAGCGACCCCGCTCTATTAAACACATCTACGTTCTTCATTTCAAGTTTCTTGATCATCTACAAAAGGTACGTAGACCCTAAGAGGCAATTTCTGGATTACCAGGCGCTACACTTTAACTGCGAGCATAACGTTATAATCCACGGAGCAATTCTAGAAGTGAGTCGCATTAACATTCATCCCAGTCTTCTGTTTAAACACAACACGGCAATCTAAAAAGTGTACTTGCTATTTACCATTATTTACCTCATAAGTGTAGCCATATTTACTTTACTTTTTTGCGATATTTGGATTACCCCCCCCCCCCCCCCCCCCCCGAATTTTGCAGCGTTTCCACTCAGTTTTTTTAATGCGCAAATTGAAAATGTGCATAAAAAGAGGTGGATGCAAACCCAACTAGTGATGGTGCCATGTACTGTAAAGCCCTTTGACACATGCTGTGAGATAAGGGGCTATAAACAGTGTATGTGGGTGATGGAGGCTCAGGTGTTATTACACAGTGTATGTGGGTGATGGAGGAGGCTCAGGTGTTATTACACAGTGTATGTGGGTGATGGAGGAGGCTCAGGTGTTATTACACAGTGTATGTGGGTGATGGAGGAGGCTCAGGTGTTATTACACAGTGTATGTGGGTGATGGAGGAGGCTCAGGTGTTATTACACAGTGTATGTGGGTGATGGAGGCTCAGGTGTTATAACACAGTGTATGTGGGTGATGGAGGCTCAGGTGTTATTACACAGTGTATGTGGGTGATGGAGGCTCAGGTGTTATTACACAGTGTATGTGGGTGATGGAGGCTCAGGTGTTATTACACAGTGTATGTGGGTGATGGAGGCTCAGGTGTTATTACACAGTGTATGTGGGTGATGGAGGAGGCTCAGGTGTTATTACACAGTGTATGTGGGTGATGGAGGAGGCTCAGGTGTTATTACACAGTGTATGTGGGTGATGGAGGAGGCTCAGGTGTTATTACACAGTGTATGTGGGTGATGGAGGAGGCTCAGATGTTATTACACAGTGTATGTGGGTGATGGAGGAGGCTCAGGTGTTATTACACAGTGTATGTGGGTGATGGAGGAGGCTCAGATGTTATTACACAGTGTATGTGGGTGATGGAGGAGGCTCAGGTGTTATTACACAGTGTATGTGGGTGATGGAGGAGGCTCAGGTGTTATTACACAGTGTATGTGGGTGATGGAGGAGGCTCAGGTGTTATTACACAGTGCATGTGGGTGATGGAGGAGGCTCAGGTGTTATTACACAGTGTATGTGGGTGATGGAGGCTCAGGTGTTATTACACAGTGTATGTGGGTGATGGAGGAGGCTCAGGTGTTATTACACAGTGTATGTGGGTGATGGAGGAGGCTCAGGTGTTATTACACAGTGTATGTGGGTGATGGAGGAGGCTCAGGTGTTATTACACAGTGTATGTGGGTGATGGAGGAGGCTCAGGTGTTATTACACAGTGTATGTGGGTGATGGAGGAGGCTCAGGTGTTATTACACAGTGTATGTGGGTGATGGAGGAGGCTCAGGTGTTATTACACATTGTATGTGGGTGATGGAGGAGGCTCAGGTGTTATTACACAGTGTATGTGGGTGATGGAGGAGGCTCAGATGTTATTACACAGTGTATGTGGGTGATGGAGGAGGCTCAGGTGTTATTACACAGTGTATGTGGGTGATGGAGGAGGCTCAGGTGTTATTACACAGTGTATGTGGGTGATGGAGGAGGCTCAGATGTTATTACACAGTGTATGTGGGTGATGGAGGAGGCTCAGGTGTTATTACACAGTGTATGTGGGTGATGGAGGAGGCTCAGATGTTATTACACAGTGTATGTGGGTGATGGAGGAGGCTCAGGTGTTATTACACAGTGTATGTGGGTGATGGAGGAGGCTCAGGTGTTATTACACAGTGTATGTGGGTGATGGAGGAGGCTCAGATGTTATTACACAGTGTATGTGGGTGATGGAGGAGGCTCAGATGTTATTACACAGTGTATGTGGGTGATGGAGGAGGCTCAGGTGTTATTACACAGTGTATGTGGGTGATGGAGGAGGCTCAGATGTTATTACACAGTGTATGTGGGTGATGGAGGAGGCTCAGGTGTTATTACACAGTGTATGTGGGTGATGGAGGAGGCTCAGATGTTATTACACAGTGTATGTGGGTGATGGAGGAGGCTCAGGTGTTATTACACAGTGTATGTGGGTGATGGAGGAGGCTCAGGTGTTATTTCACAGTGTATGTGGGTGATGGAGGAGGCTCAGGTGTTATTACACAGTGTATGTGGGTGATGGAGGCTCAGGTGTTATTACACAGTGTATGTGGGTGATGGAGGAGGCTCAGATGTTATTACACAGTGTATGTGGGTGATGGAGGAGGCTCAGGTGTTATTACACAGTGTATGTGGGTGATGGAGGAGGCTCAGGTGTTATTACACAGTGTATGTGGGTGATGGAGGAGGCTCAGGTGTTATTACACAGTGTATGTGGGTGATGGAGGAGGCTCAGGTGTTATTACACAGTGTATGTGGGTGATGGAGGAGGCTCAGGTGTTATTACACAGTGTATGTGGGTGATGGAGGAGGCTCAGGTGTTATTACACAGTGTATGTGGGTGATGGAGGAGGCTCAGGTGTTATTACACAGTGTATGTGGGTGATGGAGGCTCAGGTGTTATTACACAGTGTATGTGGGTGATGGAGGCTCAGGTGTTATTACACAGTGTATGTGGGTGATGGAGGAGGCTCAGGTGTTATTACACAGTGTATGTGGGTGATGGAGGAGGCTCAGGTGTTATTACACAGTGTATGTGGGTGATGGAGGAGGCTCAGGTGTTATTACACAGTGTATGTGGGTGATGGAGGAGGCTCAGGTGTTATTACACAGTGTATGTGGGTGATGGAGGAGGCTCAGGTGTTATTACACAGTGTATGTGGGTGATGGAGGAGGCTCAGGTGTTATTACACAGTGTATGTGGGTGATGGAGGCTCAGGTGTGTGGGTATCCGGCCTCCATTCACTCGGCTGACAGCTCCTTTACTCTCTCTGTCTGAAGTCGGCTCCTTCCTTCCTGAGCAGCCAATATATTTCTCTCTCTCAGCCACAGGGTCACTTTCAGGTAGCCTCAGTCCCTCTCCGAGATAAGCAATGAAACCCCGTCTCTGCAAAAGCAGACAAGGACTGTGACCCGGCAACACATCCAGCTTGTTTTTCCTCCTGTCGAAATATTGTATTTCCCCCTGGATTGAATTTCTTTATTTCTGATTTGTGTCGAGTTCAATTGGGTGTGCATTTGGGATTTGGTGATATCATTTCCCCCCGGCTGCCGCCGCCTGATTGGTTATTGTTAATTGCCTATCGATACGTGAATAGTTATTTAAGCCCCAATTAAAGACATTGCTGCTCGAAGAAACACTTTGAGCGAGGGATAAAAGCTTGCCTCATTGGACGTGAGACAGGGTAGCCTAAAGGTAAAGACTAACCAAAAGGTTCCTGGTTCGATTCTGCAGCCACCAAAATGAGAATGCATTCCAACTCAGCTGCTGCTTAGAGGGTGGATGTAATTACTAATTACCATCTCTGGTGCCAACAACCTGCTGGGGTTCCTTGGAGTAAATGACCTATAGCTCCTCCAGAGACGCTCCACTGGAGGCAATCCTAGCTCTCTGGCCTCTCTGCAGACAGGTAGCCTATGTGTAGAGGATGATCTGTGTGAGTTTATAGTAGAGATTAGGTTGGGTGAGATCTTTTATCCCCCATATTGTTATATTGTCTCCATATTTCATTTGGATAGATATTTGATCATGATAATGTGAAAATAATGTCCCAGGATATGGGTTTGTCATAGTGAAATGCTATTATGCTTTAATCAATGTAGATGCCAAATTCCTGCTATATCGAATCCTGCCAGTAGGTAGGCTGGCAGGATGGCACACCTGGCTGCTGTGTATGGCTGAAAATCGGATGGCATCCTACCTTTTGTTCAAGCAATCTGTTATAGAGAGGCAAAGTGACCGCCTACTTGCTGCTTCAGCACTGTACCAGAGATTTTCGTCCGCCATTTATTTTCCCATACACATTTCGTAAAATGCGTATAAAATGGTTTTACTGGTTCAAACCAAACGGTACAGATATATTTCGAAACAGGAGAGATCGCATAACATTTCACTGGGACCAAAACGTTAAAAAAAAATTGGGTTTAAAGAAAATATTTTTTCTATGTTTTTTTAAGTTTTGGTCCGAGTGAAATGTTCTATGGTCTCTCCCGATTATAGCGTTAGCTGAACCGTTTGGTTCGACGAAGTAAAACTATTTTATAAGCATTTTACGAAATGTCTATGGGAAAATAAATGGCGGATGAAAACCTCTGGTACAGTGCTGAAGCAGGAAGTGACGTTCACTTTGGCTCTCTATACCTGACTGTGTTATATCTTGTTAGACAGTAAGGGGTTATTAGTGAATGAAGTCACTTGCAAATTAAAAAAAAAGCTAAAAAATTAAAACAAAGAGAAGTTTTGCTCAGGACCAGATGTGCATTTCCCCCCTTGTGTGTGTGTGTGTGTGTGTGTGTGTGTGTGTGTGTGTGTGTGTGTGTGTGTGTGTGTGTGTGTGTGTGTGTGTGTGTGTGTACAAGCACGGGTGGGAAAATCGATTTATTGATGGAATCATGTCGTTGACATTGTATGACTATAGTGATCGTTGAAAAGACATCCCCCAGGCTCTTTCCTCTTTGGAAAGAAAAGAAAACACAACAAGAGTTTATTATTCAGAGAAAGTGGGGAATGTGAGTATTATATGGACATAGAGCTCCGGAGAAAATACCTTGAAACCTCGACAGATGGTCAATATAATATATGCCACTGGTTTATGAACTCAAGAGAGGAACCGTGGATCACGGCTGTCCAGTAAAATGATCGTTTATGCTAATTGCCACCAGATGCAATAAGCACAGAGGAAAGCTTCTCAAACCGACACACTGTAAGCACAAAGGATGCATGGGCAGTGGAGACACACTGTAAGCACAAAGGATGCATGGGCAGTGGAGGGCCGACAGCAGTTTCCCAATTTGTACAAATGTCGATAGCAGCACGTCTGAAACAGACAATCAACATCCTGTGTGGACGTTACATCCTGTGTGGACGTTACATCCTGTGTGGACGTTACATCCTGTGTGGACGTTACATCCTGTGTGGACGTTAGATCCTGTGTGGACGTTAGATCCTGTGTGGACGTTACATCCTGTGTGGACGTTACATCCTGTGTGGACGTTACATCCTGTGTGGACGTTACATCCTGTGTGGACGTTACATCCTGTGTGGACGTTACATCCTGCGTGGACGTTACATCCTGTGTGGACGTTACATCCTGTGTGGACGTTACATCCTGCGTGGACGTTACATCCTGTGTGGACGTTACATCCTGTGTGGACGTTACATCCTGTGTGGACGTTACATCCTGCGTGGACGTTACATCCTGCGTGGACGTTACATCCTGCGTGGACGTTACATCCTGCGTGGACGTTACATCCTGTGTGGACGTTACATCCTGTGTGGACGTTACATCCTGTGTGGACGTTACATCCTGTGTGGACGTTACATCCTGTGTGGACGTTACATCCTGTGTGGACGTTACATCCTGTGTGGACGTTACATCCTGTGTGGACGTTACATCCTGTGTGGACGTTACATCCTGTGTGGACGTTACATCCTGTGTGGACGTTACATCCTGTGTGGACGTTACATCCTGTGTGGACGTTACATCCTGTGTGGACGTTACATCCTGTGTGGACGTTGTGCCAATTCTCACAAAAACTAAAACATCTGGCAACTGGAATAAAATAGAGCACTTTCCTGTTCTACCTTCAGGCTGAAGATAACGGTGTCTCTCCTGTTCTACCTTCAGGCTGAAGATAACAGTGTCTCTCCTGTTCTACCTTCAGGTTGAAGATAACGGTGTCTCTCCTGTTCTACCTTCAGGCTGAAGATAACGGTGTCTCTCCTGTTCTACCTCCAGGCTGAAGATAACGGTGTCTCTCCTGTTCTACCTTCAGGCTGAAGATAACGGTGTCTCTCCTGTTCTACCTTCAGGCTGAAGATAACGGTGTCTCTCCTGTTCTACCTTCAGGCTGAAGATAACGGTGTCTCTCCTGTTCTACCTTCAGGCTGAAGATAACGGTGTCTCTCCTGTTCTACCTTCAGGCTGAAGATAACGGTGTCTCTCCTGTTCTACCTTCAGGCTGAAGATAACGGTGTCTCTCCTGTTCTACCTTCAGGCTGAAGATAACGGTGTCTCTCCTGTTCTACCTTCAGGCTGAAGATAACGGTGTCTCTCCTGTTCTACCTTCAGGCTGAAGATAACGGTGTCTCTCCTGTTCTACCTTCAGGCTGAAGATAACGGTGTCTCTCCTGTTCTACCTTCAGGCTGAAGATAACGGTGTCTCTCCTGTTCTACCTTCAGGCTGAAGATAACGGTGTCTCTCCTGTTCTACCTTCAGGCTGAAGATAACAGTGTCTCTCCTGTTCTACCTTCAGGCTGAAGATAACAGTGTCTTTCCTGTTCTACCTTCAGGCTGAAGATAACAGTGTCTCTCCTGTTCTACCTTCAGGCTGAAGATAACGGTGTCTCTCCTGTTCTACCTTCAGGCTGAAGATAACGGTGTCTCTCCTGTTCTACCTTCAGGCTGAAGATAACGGTGTCTCTCCTGTTCTACCTTCAGGCTGAAGATAACGGTGTCTCTCCTGTTCTACCTTCAGGCTGAAGATAACGGCGTCTCTCCCTCATAGCAAAACAGACTGACATTGATTTGGAAGACTTAAAATGATCAACATCATGCATCATTTTAACCCACTGACGGACCCTGATAATTGGTTAGAAATTAACAAGAATCCCGCCTCCACTCTCTTGGCACGCACGCACTTTTGGTTGTTCCCTCCAACTGCCTGGCAGTCAGCCACGGCAGTTTTATTGAATACAGGCAATGCATCAGGTGGGTTTATGAGGGTGTTTACCTTCTAGTTTGATTCCTGTAAAGGCCCACTTATAACTCGAGGTTAAAGACGGAGACAGACAGAGCCTTCTGTCTTATAACTCTAGGTTAAAGACGGAGACGGACAGAGCCTTCTGTCTTATAACTCTAGGTTAAAGACGGAGACGGACAGAGCCTTCTGTCCGTACTCTGCGTTCATTTTGTGTGTATTTATGTCCGTCCTCTGAAAGCTTACGGATACGCATGAAACGCAGCAGAACCACACACACACTCTCACACACTTTGAGTCTCTACTGCCCACTGGTGGATGTATTGCTTAACATGATACCAACGTGAAGGACGCATGGAAGTATTTGGGCAGTGACGATTACACCGTTTTGAAATGCGGACGCATTTATTTTCGTATGAAAATGGGAGTCGGGCCTTAACTCATTCATGGCCAAAGACGTCTTTGACGTGTTATCAGGAATAGCCCTCCCAGCCAATGACGTGTTTGACGTGTTTTTGTTTTTATTAGTGCAGCGCGTAGTTCAAACACTTCCCCAGCCTGTGACATGTTATCAGGTCCCTAGCCTCAAAGCCAAGCCGACAACACGCGATCAAACACATACCGCAGCTGTTGTTTTGAAATGAGCAGGAGGAAAAACAGAGAAACGCGCTTCCTTGTAGAGAGGAGAAACGCCATTGAAACGGCCCTCGGCGCGCTGCACTGCTCGCCTTGCTGCAGGGCGAACCTGGATTGAGTTGTTCGCAGTAGTCAAACCCGTGACGAACATGATCGATCCGGTTCCAGCGCCTGGTCCCAAAGCCAAGCCGGACCCGTTCCTGTGTCGCAGCCATGGATTGTATGTCGCAGCATTCATCCCAGCCCGAACGAGAGGAGGAAAACGATGCAGCAGAGGCAGAGGAGGCTAGACGCTGATCTCAAACCAGTTTGGTGTTCCCCTCCTATGCTAATTTGCGGGGGAAGGAGGTGCGATCCAGCAGCAGCTGTGGACAGAACTCTCTCTCTGTCTGTGTGTGTGTGTGTGTGTGTGTGTGTGTGTGTGTGTGTGTGTGTGTGTGTGTGTCTGTGTGTCTGTCTGTCTGTCTGTCTGTCTGTCTGTCTGTCTGTCTGTCTGTGTGTCTGTCTGCACACTCACTCACACTGAGTAAACTGTATTGTTGAATGTAAAAAAAGCACTTCATGTATATATATATATATATATATATATATTTTTTTTTTTTTTTTTTTTTTTTTTGTCATTTGTGTCATAATGAATAATATTTACATGTCTGATGTCAATACAGTTCAAAATAAAAGAATTGAGAGCGAGTTCTGCCTGAGATTGTGTCTTTTACAAAAATTGCCTTTTCTGCTGTTTCTCTTCTCCAAGAGACCTTTTTGGTGAAAACAGGGTGTATATAAATGGCTATAAGTAGAGTACAGAACATGCTAAAAGCTCACTTTTTTTTTCCTGGTGAACCCAGAGACGTACATCTTCATTTTGAGGTATTGCAAATCACTTTGGCGCTAATAGATAATTTACTGTGGGTCTTGAAAGATGACCAACAATTATGAAAATCTTTGGCCTGTGCTAAATATTGGCAGTCCTAAACTGGCCATGAATGAGTTAAGATGAGGTGCCGTAGGGTTTTTCTACTCACCACTTGCCGAGTTCTTCTCCACCTGACATCTGCTTGGTCAGCCTCCAGACTCACGCCACTGATCTCTACAAGGAATAAAACATTTCAAATCGCCTCCTCCTGTATATTTCAACAAATCATGTGAAGTGTTGAATATCACGGTGAATGTGAATATCGCACACAGAAGTCCTTGTTAGCCATGAAATATCAACAACCTATGTATGTATTGTGCACAGCAGGTTACCGTTCCGGGAAGGGTGCAAAGTAATGCATATGGGTGAGTAAAATGTTTTGCACAAGACCGGCCCGATTTGAGCCCGAATTGGGAAAAGTTTAAACTTTAAAAGTTGATTATTTCATTGCAGTTCAGCCTTTTTGCTGGCTGTTGTGATTTGTTGGATTCATTTCCCACTCACTCATTTGTTGCTCTGATCTTTTGATACAAGTATGTAACGGCTATACGTTTAGAGAGCGTAGTTTGGGCTGTGAAAGATTTGTTTACAGTTGTAATATGGGTAGCTTCAACTGCAGTGAAACACACTATTTTGAGTTACTGTATAACGGGTTAAAGGGATACTCCACTTTTTCGGACACCCCCCCCTCCACATAACCAAGATACACCGGCACTGTCCGCTCAGTTTACAGTGAGTTACTGTCGTGAAGTTAGTTAGTAGCGCCATAGAATGGAGGGTAATGGTACAGCTGTATACATACACACACACACACACACACACACACACACACACACACACACACACCAAAGACAAAAATGTGTATACTAGTATAAGCAAGTACAACAAAAATGACAAATAAAAGAATCTTGAATCTTTCAGATTAAAAATAATAAAATCAATGCACCTGCGTCATGCCACCTAAGTGAAGGTAAGTGAAGTTGTCTATCGGCCCTGACCTCTGACCTCTACAAACCCCCCTGACCTCTGAACCTCTACAAACCCCACCATGGAATGCATGCATGCAGACAGTGAGTGGTGCTGTATGCCTAATGTCATCTCCAGCAGCAGCGTCTGGGGGTTGTGTGAGCACGACAGATCCTGATGAAAAAGAAGACAGTGAATCGGCGAAGAGGCGAGTGATGAAAGATACACGTTCCCACATAAGGAAGGAGGGACAGTGATCAAAAAAAAAAGCAGAGGAGAATGCATAATAAAAGCTGCTCAGATGTAAAAGTGAGTCGACGTAGAAGCTGCAGATGAAAGGAAGGAGCCGAGCTCGGAGAAGCAGAGGGAGAGAGCGACGGAGGAGGAGGAGGGGAGAAGAGGAGTGTGGTGGGAGAGAGGAAGCGGAGTCTCCCCACAGACTCAAGGAGGCTTGGACGATGATGATGATGATGATGATGACCACGGTCAAAGAAGAAGAGAGGATGACGGATGATGGGAGCTCTCGCGGGACCAGACGGAGCACGGCGAGGTGAAGGCAGAAAATAGCAAAGTGTAGTTGTCTGGTTTTGTCTGACCCGGCACCCACCGACTGCAACGGTGGCTCTCTGTCTCCTCGTGGACTTTGGAAGGACAAAGGCCATTTGAAGTTATATATAGCCTGTGGGCAGAGTTTAATGGGGTATTTGATAGCAAAGTGGGCAATAACAATGATTGATTATCTTCCTATTATCGCCTGATATTTCATTTTAAGTGCTGCAGTATCACTAATATGCGCTGCATTGTAGAGATGAGACGTTACGAGAACTTCAACTACTGGTATCATTGACAGAACCCATTGCGAGTACCTGGGGAAGAACCTGACTGAATACGAGGGATCGACCGAGCAGCATTTTGGTCAACAGCCTCTCGAGGCCCCTGACACTCTCCTCCAAAACTGTAATAAATAACCGCCCCTGTCTACTTCAACTGCCTCATTCAAATCTACACTCCCTCTCGTCCACTTTGTTCTGCTAACGAAAGGCTCCTGGTACTTCCGCCAGCACAGGACTGCAGTTCGCGAGGCAGACTTTTCTCCTCTGCCGTCTCCCCGCTGGTGGAATGCTCTGCCTAGCTCCGTGCCATCTGCCGAGTCTCTCTCCGTTCTTAAGAAAAGTCTCAAGACCCAATTGTTTTATGAATACTTTCAAACTGTTTTACGAACACTTCCCACTGTTGATGATTGGTGATTAATGAATGAATGATTCAATTGTATGATTATAGATGTGTAGGTTAGGGCTGCCCTCGACCAAAGATTATCCTGGTCGACCAGAAATCGACCACAGCTCCGACCAATCGATTGGTCTAAACGGGGTCTAAATTATTATTATTATTATTTTTATTTTTTTTGCAGTGTGTGATGCCCACGATACGATACTAAAACGATACTTGAGTCATGATACGATAGTATTCCGATATTGCGATATTGCCGATATGGCGATATATTGAATATTGCGATATATTGAATATTGCAATATTTCGATATATTGCGATTTCTTACTTTTTCAACTGCAAATGATGTCCCCAAAGGAAAACTTTGTCAACATCTGGTTTATATAAGAACAATTTTCTGTACAGTCTTGTGATCCTCCCACGTGCTACATCCTACCGGTGAAGCTCCCCCTAGCAGGTGAAAAGAAGCGGCTGGCAACTGCGCATGTGTCGGAGGAAGCATGGTGCTAGTCTACGGCTCTCCCCAGATCGACAGAGGGTGGAGCAGCGACCGGGGCAGCCAATAGGGCAGCATGGGGCCCAAGTATAATTGGGGAGAAAATGGGGGAAAATCTGAATAATAATAATAATAATAATAATAATAATAATAATAATAATAATAATAATAATAATAATAATAATAATAATAATAATAATAGCAAGATAAAGTGGAAAGAGAAACAAGCAATCCTCGACTTGTTGAATTTAACTTTAGATAAGACCATTCCCAACGCCTTTTCTTTAGCCAGGACTTGTCATTGCTGCACTATAGAAGTGAAGTAGGTTGTGGTGACTGAAATTCATAGTTTGAATATTCGGCACCTCCAGCTACAGCCGACTGCTGCAGACTTTAGCTTCCCATTTAATGTCTATTTATAAACACAATGATGCATAATCTATTCCTGAATGAAAAGCCACATTAAGGGATTATCTGCGGGTGTTAAAACTACTGCTGTCGACAAATGAGCACCCGACATCCACAGTTAAGTTCACGGATCATTCAAAGAGCATATTTTCAGACGCAATACCCTCCAAATATATGTGGCACATTCAGTGTTTTGGAAATGGTGTGTTGTTGAAGTAAAGAAAGAAAGACTGTTTCGCATGGCACATAACCAAAAATCACATGCATTATTACACTATGTATTTTCGTCAGAACTAGGGATGTTCATCAATTATCGAAAATCGATAATCGATCGTTAAGGATTGGAATCGATCCTGTGGCATTTGGATCGATTTTTTAATTATTAAAAAAAAAAAAAAAAAAAAAAAAAAGTTTTTTTTTTTTTTTTTTTTTGGACTAGGTTTGGGTGGAATTCGTTCCTCCTCGCCCCACTCCATTGCACAGCCGACTAACGTGAGGTGGAGCTTCATATAGTCTCTAGTTTTCTGGCTGGGCACGGGCCTTTGTGCCAACAAAACTGTTTTAAACATGAGAAATTCACACCGGCATGCGCCGGGGACAGCAGTGTTGGAGAGGAGACACATTGAAATAAAGAGTTCATTGAGGAGAACACGTTGTCTTTCGTATTTTCTGCCATAGGCATTCATTTTGTTAAAAAAAAAAAAAAAAAAAAAAAAAAAAATTGAAAATATTGAAAATTTTCTAAGTATTAATAAAATCGATAATCGATAATTGATCGTTAATTCTCACCGATTATCGATTTTGGAAAATTTTCAAAATGAACATCCCTAGTCAGAACGACCACGTCTGAACGGTTTGGTATTTGCTGATCCACTCAATACCCTAACTCTGCTTCCTTTTGCAAAATGTTGCAGCTTGCCATGTTGTTCACTAAAGATATTCCCTCCAATCTGCTGCTCTCACAGGCCCTGAATCTCTGTAGCATTATATCTGCTTCGGCTCGGCCTCGGCTTGTTGCTATCCTCCCCACCGACCTGTCGCCTCGGCTTGTTGCTATCCTCCTCACCGACCTGTCGCCGCTTCATTTGGATCCCATTCGTCGACGTCGTCCCTCATCCATCCTTGGCCCATCACTTGGTATATAAATACCACGCCAGGCAATTAGGTCAGGCCCTCTTCTGCACTTCCAGCATGCCTGCTGCTCTTCACCTACAAGGACTTCCATGGCTGTGATCCAGCTTGTCCCATCTGCCTGAGCTCCTCCATTCGTACTGCCAGACTGGCGTCCTCTTCTGGCCTCTCACGGCACCAGACTCTGCACACTGGGCGACACAGCTGTCTCTTCTGCTGCTCCAGTAGCCTACTATCTTACAGCAGCTACGAGCAAAGATTTTTCGATTGTTATTAAACGGTCTAAATTGAATATCGATGCCTCACCTCTTACCTCTAATATTGAGACGAGACCGACGCAGAGTAGTCTCGCTTGAAAGTCGAGTGAATCGGCGAGTGTTGTCTTGATGATTAGTCTGTCTCATAGACTGTAAAGGTCTGTCTGCGGTGTCACCAGGAAGTGAAATGAAACGGTTTGCGGCGCCGGCAGCCACTTCGGCCATAACCACAAAATTACCCAATTACTTTCAAACAAACTGTTAGAATATAACGAGAGATGTTCACGAGAGTAGAAAGTAGCAAGGGCAGCAGGAGGGGAAAGCCGTCCTTGTTTTGGGTCTGTTGCTAGGCAGAGCGAAACGGTTTACGGCAGCTGTAAACAGTTGCTAGGCAGAGCAAAACGGTTTACGGCCGTAGCAACAGACCCAAAACAGCTGCCCTCACTACTTTCTGCTCTCGCGAACATCTCTCGTTATATTCTAACAGTTTGTTTGAAAATAATTAGCCAGCAATGAAAACCTGGCTAACCCACAACTCAACAGCGACAAAACCGAACTCCTCCTCATTGGCACCAAATCCACCCTCAATAAAACCGGACCCATCACCCTCACCATTGACGACTCCACCATCACCCCCTCCCCCCTGGCTCGCAACCTTGGTTTCATCCTGGACCCCACCCTCTCCTTCAGCTCTGTTGTAAAAACCTCATATTTCCATCTCCGCAATATCGCAAAAGTCAGACACTGCCTCTCCCCCCCTGCTGCTCAATCCCTCATCCATGCCTTCATCTCCTCCCGCCTCGACTATTGCAACTCCCTCCTCTCCGGCATCACCTCCCGTTCCCTCCATAGACTCCAGATGGTTCAAAACTCAGCCGCCCGCCTGCTCACTCACACCCGGTCCCGTGATCACATCACCCCTGTCCTCCACTCTCTCCACTCCGTTCCAATCGTTCCTGTACTCTGCAGCTACAAAATGGAACAGTCTGCCCAAACGGATTAAAACTCTCCCGAACATAACCAGCTTTAAAAAAAACTGGTGAAAAAATGGCTTTTAGATAACTAGGGCAGTATTGTATTTCCTATTTATTTTATTCTTTTTATTATTATAATCTTGTTTTAATTTGTAGTTCAATCTTTTAGTTCCATAGGATCATAATTTTTGGTGTAGTTCTTAATTGATCTGTATTCTTGTATATTTTAGATTGCTTTTTAGTTCTTAATTGATCTGTATTCTTGTATATTTTAGATTGCTTTTAGTGAGATTTTAGTTTGTGACTTTGTGATTGTTTGACTGTTAGTCATATTTGTACTCTCACGTCTTCTTTTCTTTTCTCCTAAATTCAACTCAATCTTTTTACACCAAAGGACCACAATGGAAATAAGCCCTGGGCTTTTTTGTGTTATCCTTGATGGCTTGTACATTTATTTATTTATATTTATTTATTTATTTATTTTGCCTCCTTTGAGCTGATGAAATGTATACCTGTGGCATTTAAGACGTGTCAAATACATTCATTCACTGGCTCCCCGTCAAGCAACGCATCGACTTCAAACTACTCCTCCTCACCTTCAAAGCCCTCCACAGCCTAGCCCACCCCTACCTGACCTCCTCACACTCCGATCCTCTTCTACTGCCACCCTCATCATCCCCCCATCCAGACTCAAAACCTTTGGTGACCGTGCTTTCTGCCGCGCCGCACCCCGACTTTGGAACTCCCTCCCCCAGACCGTCCGAGACGGTCCAAACCATCACCCTCCGCCTCCCCCTCCTGTTCTCTTCCTCTCCTTCTCCATACAACCTTGCCCTGAACCGCCACTGTTATTTGTACCTGTTGCCTGTTTCTGTTGCCTGTTGCTTGTCTTTTTTGTTTTTCATATTATTACCTCTACTTGTTGCCTATCACCGTTTGTAGTTTTCCTGACTGTTAAGCGTCTTTGGATTTTTGAAAAGCGCTATACAAAATAAATGAATTATTATTATTATTATTTGTAATTTTGTGGTTATGGCCGAAGTGGCTGCCGCAAACAGTTTCATTTCACTTCCTGATGACACCGGCCCACAGACAGACCTTTACAGTCTACTGTATGAGAGACTAATCATCAAGACAACACTCGCCGATTCACTCTGCTTTCAAGGAGACTACTCTGCGTTGGTCTCGTCTAATATTAGAGGTAAGATGTGAGGCATCGATATTAAATTTAGACTGTTTAATAACAATCGAAAATCTTGCTCGTAGCTGCTTTAAGGCTGTGATAGCCTAACCCTAACCCGAAAAAGAATATGAGTGACAGATGCAGCAATCTTTGCCAGCCAAGAGCCATTGGCAGATTAAGCATAGATACAACATGAACATAATTTACCGGTAATATACTTAAACAACACAACACAACACAGCACAGCACAACACAACACAGCACAACACAGCACAGCACAACACAGCACGGCACGGCACAACACAGCACAACCTTAATACGAGGGATCAGCCGAGCAGCATTTTGGTAAACAAACCGCGTCACTGGGTGGCAACGGCAATAGAACCCTATGGAGCGAGGCTCGAGTGTCTGACTCTAGCCAGTTAACTCTGTTTACATTTTAAAAACTGTGACAGCTCACACAACATTAACATGATGTAACCCACCTAGCGCGAGTGATCGACTAGTTTGCAGGTAGATCTAATTTCTAGGTTCTAAGAGGAGACTGGTATATCATGAAGTGGTTACATTTCCATAAAATTACTAATTCCTTCCCAAATTCAATAACTCACACCAACAACCGTATAGATTTCTGATTTAACTTTAGTATTATTGTTTCTCTTTTTTTCTTATTTTGTCTTTTTCGTACTTTTGTCTTATTTCCTTTCAGTTAGAACAATAACATTCCATATTACCTTTCGTACACAATAATACCAAAGCGAAAAATGAGCTGCTTAGAGTTTAAAGGTAAATAAATTTAATAAGAAGTAATTTGTACCTGCGTACTTCACAGTTAACAAACAGTGTACATCTTCATATAGGTGATACGGGCAAGACACAAAACGCAACGCGTTTCAACCGTTGGTTTTCATCAGGCTGTATGAAAACCAACGGTTGAAACGCGTTGCGTTTTGTGTCTTGCCCGTATCACCTATATGAAGATGTACACTGTTTGTTAACTGTGAAGTACGCAGGTACAAATTACTTCTTATTAAATTTATTTACCTTTAAACTCTAAGCAGCTCATTTTTCGCTTTGTCATTATAGTTGCCTGCTGAGTTGCTTTGGTCCACACCTTTTTGTGCGTTCTGTACACAATAATACACAACCAATTTTTCTTTTCTTAACAGAAATGATTGAAAGTAGTATCTCTGGGCATTAATCCAAAATGCACCTGCATTTCAATACTAATTACGACCTAAAAATAAATAAAAGTGCTAGTGTTCACCAGTTTATAATATTTTTCACTAAATCCCAAATATGGCTTACTAATTTGTTCACTATACAACTAAAGGTTTAGCTAGGCAATTTGGTTCAGACCCAGAGTAGGCTAATTGAAATACAATGTTGTTAAGCTCAACCAAAACAAAAAGGAATGAAAATAATAAAATGGGATCTCAAAAATAAGTGTCTTAATTTGTCTGAGTGCACTCAAGTTCCTACCACCATTGTTCGCAAGGAAAACTGTCCATCCTGGCTCCCCCCGTAGGATTGAGATGAAGACCGTGAGGAATGGTTGATTCTGTAGTGGAGGCGAGGACTGAAGATGATGATGGCGACGGCGAAGATGGCTATGGAGTCCAGGAGGCAGTGGATGATGCTACGGCGTAGCTACTGGTGCGCCAGTGCCACCCACACAGGCAGCTGGCACACCCAAAAAGAAAGGGGAAAAGATTACGTTTTTGGTTTGTTTGTCTGCAAACATCAGCTGTCATGCACAGCCTGTCTAGGCGGCGTTCACACCCAAAGCACTTTTTTCAGTCAGAATGCGATGAAAATCGGACTTCCGGTGGCGCTGCAACGAGTATGGCAGCATAGAAAGGAGCTCTTGCATCGGCAGAACGCTATGAAAATCATGTTGAGAGCGCTTCCATCGTGCACAAAACACAGCGCACGGAGCATTCTTTTTCTGCTCCATTTGTTTCCCCCTGCAGTCTCGTGCAGTACAGATCTGAACACAACGACCACACGGACGGTAGCCAGCTGGTTTTGTCTGTTTGATGTTGTTCACTGTCAACATGAAAGCCAGATTATTGCCAATTCTGGCAGCAGCAAGGTTTAGGATCCCTCTCTAGGAGGAGAAAATGTAGGAGTGGAAAGGAGGAGCAGCACGCTTTTCCTCTAATGTTCAACTTTTTTCAGCTTAAAAACGCCCACAGCGCTCCTCCAAAAAGACAAGACGCCACCAGCACTGAAACGCCAGGTGCGTTCATTAAAAAAGAGGAGCACGTCTAGCGCGTCCTTACATAGAGAATGAATTGCAGAAAGACGCTGGCAGCTCCAAAAACGCTATTTGTCCGAATGGCCCCACTACAGATCTCTCTGCAGTAGACGAACCTGCATGCCAACCAAACATGCGTTCCCGAATAGAACACTCATTGGAAAAAGTAGGTGAGACTTTTTTGAGATACCAAAGTGGTTTTACATGTTGCCAAAAAATACAATTTAATTGACTGCTTCTACCTGCTAATAATGAGTGTGAAAAGGAGCAAACATTGATGGTTATGGTCATATGGTCCTATCTTAATATTCTTCTAAATCTGGCTTGAAAAGGCCCCAATGGTTCGCCCCCTGGCACACCCTGTCTGTCTGTGGCACACCCTGTCTGTCTGTGACACACACAATGTGCCAAATCTGGCTACGCCAGTGGGATGATGGTGACTTGGGCAGCACAGTTCAGTCTGTAGTCTAGTCTAGTCTCGTCAAAAAACCAGCCTGCACAAAAGGTGCAGAATAATCACTCAGTTGTCTATATCAACATTTCACTTGTGGTTCTGCTCAGGACATCAAATACATTACATTCTTACAAATATCTCAATAACTATAGTTTATTTCAACATTCACTTGACACATTTGAGCTTAAACCCCAACTTGTATCTGTCCAACTTAATGGACTAACTTACTGAAACATACAGTCACAACAAAAAGAAAGAAAAACGTATAGGCCAAAACATTCAATGTTTCTTACATTGCTCTCTAAATGATAGCTGCATCAGGTTAGTAGCTCATCCCCACTGGTTCATCAACATATATCAAGCAGCAATCATGGAGGTTAGCAACAAGCACAGCGCTAATACTGTTTTTAGCCTATTAGCTTAGCAGCTAACTCACCTGGAATGTCCGATACAAATGGCCGTTCTGGACGGCGACAGCTCCGTGACGGTTGTGTAACTTCTATTTCAGCTTCAAAGGATCTCTCCTATTTATATTTTCTCTAGTTTTCTAGTTGAATCAAGTGATAGAGTGTTCAAACTCTCTGCACAAGAGCTAATGGCTGTTGTGCGTGCGTGTCTCATGTGACATGTCTGTCTGAATTAGAAAAGGAAGAATGCTGGGAAAACCACGTCACTCATGCCCACTTCCTTCTCTAAATTACGCCACCAGAGGGCGCAAATGGACAATAACTGAGAGGCGTAGTTATTCTAATCACAGTCACACCTGTCTGATTGACTTTATTTATTTCTTTAAAAGACTGCTCAGACTACACTGGTTACAATGACATGCATACATTACACATCAAACTCTTGAGCTACTTCTGCTCTCACTCAGAATGTCAAAATCTAAGCGATGTCATGTATAGTTTTTGAGATTAACGTTTGTTTGGCACAACTCATACTATTAACTGCCGCAGGGTTCCGCATTTCTGGGTGTCAAGTGACATCACACTGATTCGTCCTATAAACAATATAAATATCATTAGTTTCTCTAAAGCAGCAGTTCCCAACCTTTTCCAACTCAGCACCCACTTGAAAATCTCAAAACTCTTGGCGGCCCACTTCCGACCCCATGAAAAATAAGGAGGCCAAATAATGTGTCCTCAGAGCACCTTTTATTTTCCACAGTCACTAACACAGTGTGACACATGTTGCATTTTCAGTGTTACACTTTTCATGGAGCTGTCCATCAGCAAGTTTTATATGTGTGTTATATATATATATATATATATACAGTGTATATTCAGCAGCTTTATACATAAAGCTATAATTATGTCCAGATTAACAATTTATGCTACATTTTCTTTTTTTTGTATATTTTATTTTAAAGTTTTGAATGTAGACAGAAAACAACACATATTGCAACTCATTCCCATTAAAGACAAGAAATAAAATAAAACAGTAATATAAATTAATAGAAGAAAAAAATAAAGAAAAAATAATATTTCATGAAGTACAGTAGGATATCTCAACCAAGTTTTTTTTTTTTGTAGGTGTTATTGACCTATAGTGGAACCAGTTCAGAAGTCATAGCAAGTTCACAGTTGGTAGGGGTAATATTTTCATGTACTCAATAAAAGGTTGCCAAATACTTAGAAATACATCAAATCTGTTTTTCAGAACATACATGATTTTCTCTAAAGGGATACAATTATTAATCTCCGTTATCCATTTTGATATAGAGAGAGGGGAATCCGATTTCCAGGTTAGGGCAATACACTTTCTGGAGACAGCAAGGGCTATATCGATGAATTTTCTAGTACTTTGACTTAACTTCAAATTTGATACATTTCCCAAGAGACAGAGCTCTGGGTCGAATGGAATTGATGTGTTCATAATTTTTGTTAAAGTGTCACATAAATCACACCAAAATGTTGTGACTTTAACACACTGCCATGTACAATGTAACATTGTGCCCTCGTCAATACCGCACCCAAAACACAGGTTTGAAATTGTAGAATTATAACGGTGTAATTTCTGAGGGGTGAGGTAGAGTTGGTGAAGAAAGTTGTAGTTGACGAGCCTGAATCTGGCATTTACAGTAGCAAACATGCTGTTCTGACATAGGTCAGACCATAGCTCTTTATCTATAGTGGTGCCCAGTTCAGTTTCCCATCTCTCTCTTGATTGATGTTTTGTTTTGGATAATGATCAATCATTATGGAATATACCCTACTAATAAGTCGCCCTGAACCTTTGTCATTATGAAACACCTCCTCCAACTTTGTCAAATCAGGTAATGACATTTGTTCACCCAAACTTTTTTTCAAAAAGGTGCTTAGTTGCAAATAACAAACAAAAAAATGTGTTAAATAAACCATATTTCACTTTCATCTGATCAAAGGACATGAGGATATGATTATCATAACAGTGTTCAAGACATCTTATTCCTTTGTCATACCAAAACTTTAAAATTGTATTATCAGAGATCATTGGTATAAATTTGTTTTTCCACAAAGGTGTTTTGGGAGACAAGTCAATCCTTACTCCAAGAATTCTATGCATTTCATACTGTGAGCGCTGAGCAACACCAAGAGGCAGAGAGGCTGGAAGTTCCAAAAGCAAATTGTTTATTGTAGGCCAAAGTCAAAGGGGGGGGGGGGATAATGCACCCAACTTAAATCTTCTTCCCCATTGGGGCGTTTCAGGAACCGATCAGACGGTTATAAGTCTCCAGAGGTTGCCTATGGAAGGAGAGAGTAGACTTATTAAAATATGTCCATTGACAACAAATATCCGTCTACCATAGTGGAGTGTGTGTGTAGCTTACCGCCCGACGATGCGTTCCTCTCCCAGGAGCATGAGCCTCTGACCGAGCAGGTTTAGCCTCAGTGTTATACTCAGCTGATCAGAGCACAGGTGTCCTCACTTGCTTGATCAGACACACCAGCCATCATTTCACACTGATTGAGTATGTACCGGGGAATGTACCGCCCCTCAATCACTCTGCCAAGGGTCAAATAGCTCCACCTACCTCTGGGAGGGCGCATGTCAGGGCGAGCCCACAGTGACACTCCACATTTCCCCCCTCTAAGCTCCCCGCCTGGGTCGGGAGCTTCAGTTCCTTCCTCCTCAAACATCCTTGACAAGGCATCAGCATTTTTAATGGCTTTGCCTGGTCTGTGTTCCACTGTGAAGTTGTAGTTTTGAAGTTCCAGGAACCATCTGGTCACTCTGGCGTTCTTGTCCTTGCTGGTGGACATCCATTTCAGAGGGGCGTGGTCTGTCACCAGCACAAACTTTCTTCCCCACAGATAATACCGAAGGTGATCGATGGCCCATTTAATGGCCAGGCACTCTTTTTCTACTGTGGAATAGTTGCGCTCGTGTTTGAGCAGTTTGCGGCTGATGTAGGTAATGGGGTGTTCATCTCCCTCAATTACCTGGGCCAAGACGGCCCCGATCCCTGTGCCCGAAGCGTCTGTCTGCAGCACGAAGGGCTTTGTAAAGTCAGGTGACACCAGCACCGGTTCCTCACACAGGGCCCGTTTCAGGGCCTGGAATGCCTTTTCAGCCTCACTGGTCCACTTCACGTGGTTCGGCAACCGGCTGCTGGTCAGGTCATAGAGTGGGGCTGCAATAGTAGAACAGTTGTTTATGAACTTTTGGTAGTAGGATATTAACCCTAGATACGACTTTACCTGTTTCTTGGTTACAGGGCGTGGCCAAGTCTGAATCCTTTCCACTTTCCGAGTTTGTGGCTTGATACACCCCCGTCCAATCGTGTAGCCTAGGTAGTCCGTCTCCTGGAGCCCTAGTCTGCATTTTTTCGGGTTGGCCGTCAGCCCTGCTTGTCTCAGCGCCCCCAGCACTGCCTCGATCTGACGTAGGTGCTCGGGCCATGTGGCACTGTGTATGATGATGTCATCCAGGTATGCCGCGGCGTAGGTGCGATGGGGCCGAAGGATGCGGTCCATCATCCGTTGGAAGGTGGCCGGGGCCCCGTGGACACCGAATGGCATGACATTATACTGGTACAATCCGTCGGGGGTGGAGAAGGCGGTCTTCGGGCGGGCTCTAGCTGTAAGGGGGACCTGCCAATAACCCTTGGTCAAGTCCAGGGTACTGATGAAGCGAGCCGGGCCGAGTCGTTCAATGAGTTCATCCACCCGTGGCATCGGGTAGGCATCAAACAGGGAGGCCTCATTGAGCTTTCTAAAGTCATTACAAAAACGCAGAGTCCCATCTGGCTTTGGAACTATTACCACTGGGCTCGACCAGGGGCTGTGGGACTCTTCGATCACTCCTAGTTCCAGCATCTTCTGGACCTCTTCCTGCACAGCTTTACGGCGGGCCTCGGGGATGCGATATGGTCGCTGTCTGACCACCACCCCCGGGTTAGTGTCAATATCGTGAGCCAGGACCTGGGTTCTACCTGGCAGCTCTGAAAAGACGTCCCGGCTTCTGCCAATGAGCTCTTTCATATCCTGCTTCTGTGCAGGCGACAGCTCGGTCCCTATTATCACCGCGGGGTCACTCTGGGGAGAGAGGGCAGTTAGTAGGGCAGGAACGGGGGTGGTCTCCCGGGTGTTCCATTTTTTTAACAAATTGATATGATACAATTGATGGCCTTTGCGCCGGCCCGGCTGCCTTACCCTATAGTTGACAGGGCCGACCTTCTCCACCACCTCGTAAGGACCGTGCCACTTTGCAAGGAACTTGCAGTCGTTGGTTGGTATCAGCACCAACACCTTCTCCCCTGGATGAAGCTCTCTGATCCGGGCCCCCCGGTTGTATAGCCGTGCCTGCTCTGCCTGAGCCTTCTCCATGTGCTGCCTCACCAGTGGCCACACTCTTTCCATCCTCGCCTTCATTTGCTCGACGTGGTCCACCACGGAGCGAAGGGGGGACGGCTGACACTCCCAGGCCTCCTTTGCCACGTCGAGTAGGCCCCGGGGGCTCCGCCCATAGAGGAGCTCGAATGGGGAGAATCCTGTGGAGGCCTGGGGTACCTCTCGGATGGCAAACAACACGTATGGCACGAGTTGGTCCCAGTTTTTCCCGTCAACGTCCACCATCTTCTTCATCATCTTCTTCAGCGTACTGTTAAACCTCTCGACGAGGCCATCCGTCTGGGGGTGGTACACCGACGTGCGAATCTGTTTCACTTTCAGCCAGGTACAGAGGGACTTCACCACTTTGGACATGAAACAGGTCCCCTGGTCTGTCAAGATGGAGTCCGCGATCCCCACCCTGCTGAACAGCAGGAAGAGCTCCCGTGCCACGGCTCGGGCAGTTGCAGAGCGGAGGGGAATGGCCTCAGGGAAGCGTGTGGCATAGTCCATAATGACCAACAGGAACCGGTGGCCTCGTGCAGACTTGGGCAGGGGCCCAACCACATCCATGGCGATCCGGCTGAATGGGACCTCTATGATGGGCAGGGGGATGAGTGGGCTGCGTATGGTGGGACGGGGAGCCACCTTCTGGCACTCTGGGCAGCTGCTGCAAAACTCTTCAACGGCCTTTTTAATCCCTGGCCAGTAGAAGCGCCCCAACAGTCTGTCATACGTCTTCTGGACAGCCAGGTGGGCTCCCATCTGGTGTGTATGTGCTAGGAACAGTACTCGGGAGACAAATGTTTTAGGCACCAATAATTGCTCTATGTCATCCCCCCCCTTAGACTTAGCCACTCTATACATCAGTCCATTTTTAACTTTAAAGTGAGGATTTGGCAGTGTACTCACGCCCTCACATGGCTGGTCATCGATGACGGACACATTTTTTCGGGCGTGCTCCAGGTTTGGGTCTTGCCACTGTGCACTGGCGAACTCGCCCGGATGGGTGGCGCTCTCCACCTCCATCTGGGGAAACTCAGAAAACACCCCTCCCTCGGGGCTGCTCTCGTCCTCCTGCATCACCTCAGCCTCTCTTTCTCCCGCACTGGCCGTCTCAGTACTGCTCTCACTGTGCCGCTCGTCGGTATCTGCATGGAGCGCCGGATATGCCTGGGGCGGCCCGCTGTGTCTCCCACGTCTTCGCCGACGGGGACGTTCGGCTCTGCTGGTTCCCGCAGCCCAATATCGCTCAAACAGGATGCAGTCTGTACCGATCAGTAGAGGCACGGGAAGATTAGGGATTACGCCCGCCTGAACTGTGGTTTCACCCCTTGGCGTCTGGATATGCAGGAGAGTAGTGTGATACTGCCGCACGTCCCCATGGACACAAGTCACAGGCACCATTTCCTCCTCTTCTGGGCCTGCGACATCAGACCTCACCAGGGTGATGGCGCTGCCCGAGTCCAGGAGGGCATAGGTGTCCACCCCTCCCACTCTCACCGGGAGGGTGGCACGCCGGGTTTTCTCATGGGCCCAGCAGGAGGTGACATAGAGGCTTCTCCGAGGTGTTTCTGACGCCTCTGCGGTTTCCATGTTAACCTCGCGGCCTTGTTCACGGTCCGGGCAGGTCCATGACAGGTGGTCTTCCATCCCACAGATGTAGCACCTTCTTCGCTGAGGGGGTGGGTGGCTTTGGGGCGCCGGGCCGAAGGGGCGGTTTGGTGTCGACCTCATGGTTGTGGGGGGCACCGGTCTCCTTCGGTCTCGGCCACCCCGTTCTTCTGCCACGGGGTGGCGGGCCTGGTCCGCCTTCGTTGTCTTCATCATTTCTATGCTCACCTGATAATTTTCCAGTAGTGAGACTAGATCATTTACATTCGCAGGGCTCACTTGGGAGGCGTATCTCTTTGCGTCGGGCGGCAGTGATCGTATACACCGGTCCAGTACGATTCTCTCTATCCACGGAGGATCCGGGCCTGATGTCAACCAGCTGTGCGTGTAGCGTAGCAGAGCAGCTACCTGTGGTCGGGGTGGCAGAGCTGGGTCATAGTTCCAAGCATGGAAGCGCTGTGCCCGCGCCGGCAGACTGTAGCCATGGCGTGCGAGAATGGCCGCTTTCAGCTTGGCAAAGTCACGGGCCTCCGCTATGGGTAAATCTCTGCAGGCTCGTTGGGCTTCCCCACTCAGGTACGGGGCCAGGATGCTCGCCCAGTCCGCCACCGGCCATTTTTCCCTCGCAGCCGTGCGCTCAAACAGTTCAATAAAAGCCTCTACATCATCCTCTGGTGTAAGCTTGGTCAGCACATCACCTGGGGCTCGTGTCTGTGCCGCATCTTGCTCAACTTTTTTACAAAGCTCTCTCACAGCAGCTTGTAGATCAGCTTGGGTTTGGAGCAGTAGAGTCAGGGCTTCGCCGTGCGACATGGTGTTGGAGGTTGATCAGCGTTGCCTGCATTCTCCACCATTTGTGAGCGCTGAGCAACACCAAGAGGCAGAGAGGCTGGAAGTTCCAAAAGCAAATTGTTTATTGTAGGCCAAAGTCAAAGGGGGGGGGGGGATAATGCACCCAACTTAAATCTTCTTCCCCATTGGGGCGTTTCAGGAACCGATCAGACGGTTATAAGTCTCCAGAGGTTGCCTATGGAAGGAGAGAGTAGACTTATTAAAATATGTCCATTGACAACAAATATCCGTCTACCATAGTGGAGTGTGTGTGTAGCTTACCGCCCGACGATGCGTTCCTCTCCCAGGAGCATGAGCCTCTGACCGAGCAGGTTTAGCCTCAGTGTTATACTCAGCTGATCAGAGCACAGGTGTCCTCACTTGCTTGATCAGACACACCAGCCATCATTTCACACTGATTGAGTATGTACCGGGGAATGTACCGCCCCTCAATCACTCTGCCAAGGGTCAAATAGCTCCACCTACCTCTGGGAGGGCGCATGTCAGGGCGAGCCCACAGTGACACTCCACAATACCATGTTCTAACCAGGTGGACAGTAAGTGAGTTTTTTGTTTTACTAGTAATACTTTTAGGCTGGCTTTACACGGTGAAACTTGCACGCAACTAGTTGCAGGTTGCAAGTTGCATGCAACCCAATTTCCATGCAACTTCACAGTTACACAAAGCAATAAAAAAATAATCAAGTCTCGTGCAACTTGGCAGTTTCTTCCAGCAAAATTAGCTAGCTAGATTGGTCATTTTTCATCTATTGTATGGTTTTCTTCTTTTTTCAAGTGAGAATTGTCATTCTGCATCTTTGTATCATATTTCATATCGTTTTCTCGCTGGAAAATATCAATTCGGACTCGGAGGTGTTGTATCGGTTTTTCTTCTGGCACTGGCTGGCTGGTTGGCTAGCTAGCTAGCTACTTTGAAAATATGGCTGTCCCGGGCCCCGAGAATAGGAAGAGAGCTATTAGTGCATTAATACTCATGGATATGTTGGAGGAGGAGGAGGAAAAAACACAACATGAAAAAAAAGTTAAACGTATGTGGGTGAAGGACTGGCTACTTAAAAGACATACCAGTGGATCGTTTCACACTCTTTTCAAGGAGCTTGATCCAATGAGCCTCCGGTGAGTGCATTGTTATTATTTTTCTCAAATTTATTGATTGATTCAAGGAAAATAAATAAATGAATAGCTCGTTGTTGCCACCTTGTGACAACAGTATGAAATTGTAGCTTCATATATAGATAACTGATTATCATTAAACATATATAGCATAGCATTGAACAGTTATGTGATCACTTTACTTCACAACATGTTAATATTATTATTTTTAACCCATGTAGATCCTGGCTCCGCATGGATCAGAATACATTCAATGCTCTGGGATGCTCATCAAACATCTGAAGTTCGTTGCGGGTGTGACCATGTACGGCCGAGTTACAAACCGCTTTCTGTCTGGCCAGTAGGGGGCGATCTGCCTATCACTCCAAATTGTCATGTAGATGTGTTCCGGCTGGGATGGTCATCAAACATGTGAACTTTGGTGCGCGTGTGAGTAGGGGGCGAGTTACAAACCACTTTCTGTGTTGCCAGTAGGGGGCGCTATGACTATAAATGGATATTGACATATAGATGTCTACAGGCATGGACACTTATGCATGACACGTTTGGAGCAGATTGGACAATCTACAATAAAGTTACTCCAACTTCCTGTGTGGCCAGTAGGGGGCGCTCTGCCTATAACTCCAAATGGTCATCTAGATGTCTTCAGGCTGGGATGCTCATCAAACATGTGAAGTTTGGTGCACGTGTGAGCATGTAGGGCCAAGTTACAAACCACTTTCTGTGTTGCCAGTAGGGGGCGCTCTGCCTATAACTCTAAATGGTCATCTAGATGTCTTCAGGCTGGGATGCGCATCAAACATGTGAAGTTTGGTGCACGTGTGAGCATGTAGGGCCAAGTTACAAACCACTTTCTGTGTTGCCAGTAGGGGGCGCTATGACTATAAATGGATATTGACACATAGATGGCTTGAGGCATGGACACTTATCATGCATGACAAGTTTGGAGCAGATTGGACAATCTACAATGGAGTTACTCCAACTTCCTGTGTGGCCAGTAGGGGGCGCTCTGCCGATAACTCCAAATGGTCAACTAGATGTCTTCAGGCTGGGATGCTCATCAAACATGTGGATTTTGGTGCGCGTGGGACCATGTCCGGCCGAGTTACAAACCACTTTCTGTGTTGCCAGTAGGGGGCGCTATGACTATAAATGGATATTGACATAGATGTCTTCTGAGACTGCGCACTGATTCAGACAGCCAGAGCCTATGTGATCAGCTGACTGGTTCTCAGCATTTTGATTGGCTGTTGCATGAAACTAGTTCCACAAAGTTGAGCGCTTTGCAACTGTTGCGGCTGAGTTTCACAGAAGTTTCAAGTGAGTTGCAGAAGGATTTATACCATGCAATTCATTTGCAACTTGGTTTCACCTAAGTTTCATGCAACTAAAGTTGCGTGCAAGTTTCACCGTGTAAAGCCAGCCTTAGGATTCCATTTATAAATGAGATCACTTCCTACCTCTTCATCAATATCATGTAATTCCATTTGAGTCCAGGGCATAATCACATTCAAACAAAGATGAAAGAAATCTAATTTGTGATGCCCAATAGTAAAATTTGAAATTAGGAAGTCGAAGGCCACCCATCTTGTAATCCCATGATAGTTTCTCCAAACTCACCCTCGGTACTTTACATTTCCAAATGAATTCACTTACAGCTGTATTGAGAGTTTTAAAAATACTATTGGGAAGAGGGATAGGGAGCGACTGAAATAGGTGCATTATCCTCAGTAAAATGCTACATTTTCAAAAAATATAATACTGCCGTGAGTAGGTGAGTGGGATTTGAACTCGGGATCTACAACTTACCCAACTTACCACGCTATCTGTTCACTGAAATGTTCCACTGTACGTTGGAGTAATATAGCCTACCGTTTCAAAACATGGACCCCTTGTTCTTTTTATACCGGTATAACATCCATGGAGTCGGGACAGTTTTAATAAAAACGAAAGCTAATTTAATTCAAACCTTAATCTGGAACTTGGTTTTTATTTAAAACATTGGCGTCAAGTCTTTGTGGATCGCACATCACAACCATCTACAATCTGTGTAAGCACCCCGAAACACATTAATACACAATGCTACAGCATGCAACTTCCAACTCAAATGTAGGCTATAGTTTACGCCTAGCAGTGTATTTTCTCTCTTTCAAAACAATCTGGCAACAAGATATGCAAGTGAGACAATTGCAGGATTCCCCCGCAATTCATCTCCTCGTAGTCCCACCTCCATGAATAAACAGTTTGTTAATCAGCGCAGATTGTCCAGTGTCCACATGCAAGTGCTGATCACTCGGATTTTGGATCAAAAATAGCCCAGGCTGACAAATACGTGATTGATTGCAACCATTGAGTTATCCTCATGGATATTTCAGTGGTGAGTGAAATGAGTTGGATACAGTGATAATCTGGGCCAGATCTGACTCGTCATGATATGACTTGAGCTGGCCCCGATTGGGCTCTCTCAATTCGTCCGGGTCCGTCCATGCTTGCTGGGTTAAATCCCCAGAGATAAAATATATTCTGTTTTATAAATCCCTGAGTTAATGGCCATACCTTACAATAATATAGGTCCTGTCCCTTTAAGAACATTGCCCTGTCACTTTCACTTTTATAGTTTGGTAACGCTATCAAACATTTCCACCCGAGATGTGACAAACTAACTTACTGCTACTGCTCGTCTTTGGCTGCTTCTGATTTGTCAGTCTAGAGGTACATCACGTTTCTCTAAAATACTATTGGCTAATGGGGTAGCTGGGCGGGACTAAAGCTTGGGGGTTTGACAGTGGGTGGAGAGTTTTGAGTCCGTCGTGTGGGCGGCGCTGCTATCTGCAGTGTGTTTTTCCTTTTAACGTAGCGGCTAGCTACACAAAGCAAGTCAAGTCTATAATTGATAGCACTCTATATTTAGCAAGACTCAGGTGTAATAGGTGTGTCTGTATGGCTAACAGTTTGCATGCTATGCTGTTGTTGGAGAACTCGCGCCAATGCGTATTGTAGCCTGAAGCTAACAGAGATGCTAAGGTTTCTGCCTGCTAACATTAGATAAGGTGGAGGCTGCTAATGTTTTCCGTTCTGGACGAGACGACCAGCGGGACCATCGCCACACCAGATAGCACACCGTGTGACCGGGAAAAGCACGGCTGCACCTCTGGCTACGAGGGAGCTCCATCCATTCATCGCCACTGGGACAGTGTTTTCATCCATCGCCAGCACTGATCGAGGGAGACTAGCCGTTTCCTTCTTTCTTCATCAGCAGGACCGAGGGGGACCAGCGTGGGAGAGAGGATTCACCCATCAAGAGGATTCTGGTAAGAAGTTGCTAGCACCAGTCCAGCTCTGAGGTATCCACACACACATTGCATACCGTACCGTGCACGATCAGGCCTGCAACTGGGGGGTTATTTTATTTGAGTGTTTTGCCGGCTTTATTTGTTTTGTGGGCCCACACTAGTACCTATACCTTTACTGTAAAGCTATAGTTGTTGGTGATTAATATTCACATTTGAATATTTAGTGGTAAGATTGATAGACTGTATATACTTATGGTCTCAGTAATTTTTCTAAAAGGTTAAAGAAAGGTATCTAATTTTGGGTTTTGGTACTGACAAGAGTTAGCATTTGATATTCTAAGGTTTAAAGGTACTTACCTGTTATTTATTTATTTGATTTCATTCCTTTTATTTACATCTGTGGAAAATAAATACATTATATATTTTATATAAAAATCCAAATAAATAAATATAATAAATAGGTTTACAAGCAGAGCGGTTAAGATACAAGGTCAAAGATTAAAACATTACACATGTACACTACCATACTTTAAGTTTTATTTTATTAGGGTTAAAACACCACATGACATAAATAGGGGTGGGGTTTTACATGAAAGGACTCGGGGGCAGCCCAAAGACCTTCGGCTGGGAGTACAAACTAGGGATGTTCATTTTGAACAATTTCCATAATCGAAATTCGGGAAAATGAAAGATCAATTATCGATTATCGATAGCATAATGATAATAATAATAATAATAATCTGAATCTGAATGATCTGAATCTGAATCTGATCATCTGAATAATATATATATATATATATATATATATATATATATATATATATATATATATATATATATATTTTTTTTACTCTGGTCTGGTAATAACGTTGCGCGTTCTCGGCCAGCTATAATGGAGATGCCGCTGTGTAGTAAGAATATCAGACACTAGCGCTGTGGCCAGGTAAACAAACATGTCAGGTTACATGATGTAAGGCAATCGGCGTCTTCCAGCTTAGCTGACAGCAGAGTCAAACCCGCGGTAACGTTGACAACCAGTCAGTTTTGTTGGCACAAAGGCCCCCGCCCAGCCAGAAAACTAGAGACTATATGAAGCTCCACCTCACGTTAGTCGGCTGTGCAACGGAGTGGGGCGAGGAGGAACGAATTCCACCCAAACCTAGTCCGCAAAAAATAAAAAAAATAAAAAATAATAATAAGCGAAAAGAAATCCACGTGATCGAATTCATTCCTCAACGATCAATTATCGATTATCGATAATTGATGAACATCCCTAGTACAAACTGAAGATTGCTGCCAGTGTATGAAAAAATACTGCTCCCTGGGAGTAAATAAGTAAAACATTACGGTTTGAGTGATGTAATAATGTCATGTGGCCAACATTGACTGTCACACACCGCTGTGTTGCTTGAGGTGTATCAGAATCAGAAAGACTTTGTTTCCACGTGGAGAGGTGCAGATCCAGTGCCTGAGGCCAGACTGTGAGGTGTGTGCAGGATGTAGTGGAAGAGGAGGCCAAGGTGGCCTTGATCCCCACACTGCTGTGGGAAACAGCTGGGTCTTAATTGAAGGGAGCCCCTCGGAGGTACTGCACCCCGGCTGCTGCTGGAGGTACTGCGGCCAGCTGCTGCTGCTGCTGGGGTGCTGGAGGGTTCAGCTCCCAGGCCTGCTGTTCAGCACAGCAGTCAGAGGGGGTCAGGTGTTCTTTCAGCTAAAACAGTCAAATCAAATTCTATCCACCTTATTTTTGAATGCCCCACTGTAAAAAAGAATTGTGGGTACAAGGTCCGGTTTAACGTGACTTATTGTTGCAGCTTGCCATTTCCTTTGTTATACTCTGCTGCAGACCCGAATTATAAACCAGAAACTGGAGTATGTTATGAAAACTATAAATATAGTCACGTTATGAACAACTAACCAACGCTGGGGGTCCGTAGGGATGGGCATTTGACGCAATTTAAATACTCGAGTACTCTCCTTCTATTATGAACGAGTACTCGAGTACCCCCTCGCGCGGGAGGGGGGGGGGGGGGGGGTTGTTGTCTGTGTGATTACTATGGTAATGACGGAGCAGGGGTAATCTGCTGTGTGTGGCGCTGTTCACACATAACGTTTGCATTTTTGCATGGAGAAAGCGTTAGCTGGAGCATGTGAGGAGAGGGACTGACTGACTGTGATATTAGGTGAGGTGACGCTAAGCTAACGTCTAAAGCCTACCTCAGACAGCATCTCCGATGGTTGAATGGATGGCATTAGCGCTTCGGAGCGGACAATATTGTTGTGAAACAAGCGAAGGCTCAATTCCAATACATGTACGTTGTCCAGTATCGTCCATTTTACTTTATGATCACTGTTACACTAACGTAAATCCACGGATTACAAGGTCCGGTGTTCTGCCAAAAAGTGAAAACTGACCACTGACCAGTGTGATTAATGTTACAGCTGCACCTAAATAGTGATCACCATGAAACGATTGTCTCCCAAAAAGCGATTCTTTCCCCACATTTCTTGTGACTAACGTTATGGGAAACGACAGTGTAGTCAGTAAACTACTGCAAAGTTTTGAATGAGTTTTATCGGGCGTGCGCTATGAAGAAGCGTGCATCTGTCTCCTTCGGGAGCATATCTCCAGCCACCATTTTCGGGATGAGCTCGAAAACTTCCGGTTAAAACTTTCAAAATAATGTTACTTAAACTAAAGTAAATAGCTTATTTATGCCGTTGGAGGAGAAAAGGGTATTTCAACGAACGAAGCAGCAAACCTTGTAGACCCGGTTCTTGTTGAGAACCGGGTCCCAGTGGATCAATTCCTTGGAATCGTTAGCCAAAGTCCTTAACAATTCCACTATCGATTCCATGCGTGATGACGTCACACGCTGCGACACGCACGCAGCCTTGTTTTGTTTAGACCGCAGCCACCATGGCGTCTAGGCAGAAGCAAAACGATGACCACAGTGCCACTTGCAATGCTTGCAAAACCTCTATTTCGTCAAAGGGGGGAAATACTAGCAATATGCAGAAACATTTGTCCACACAGCAATTTTGGAGGAATGTCACGTTTTCGATGTGCTACGGAGTGACGATAACGTGGCTCACAGCAGCGCGGCTAACGTTAGCACGTCATCTGTTAATATGGAGGGTAAACTCCTCAGACCCTGTCTATTGTGTGTTTAGTGTTTGTGCCATTTATTTCATTGTGTAAACCAGATTTCACCAATACTCCATTTCCATCCATTTAATTTAGAGGATGATGATGTTCAGAGTCAGACTGGTTCAGAGGCTGGTAGTCGCTCTGGGTCAGAGGCTGGTCGTCGCTCTGGTCAGAGGATGGTAGTCGCTTTGGGTCAGAGGCTGGTAGTCGCTCTGGTCAGAGGCTGGTAGTCGCTCTGGGTCAGAGGCTGGTAGTCGCTCTGGTCAGAGGCTGGTAGTCGCTCTGGTCAGAGGCTGGTAGTCGCTCTGGTCAGAGGCTGGTAGTCGCTCTGGGTCAGAGGCTGGTAGTCGCTCTGGTCAGAGGCTGGTAGTCGCTCTGGTCAGAGGCTGGTAGTCGCTCTGGGTCAGAGGCTGCAGCGAGTACTTTTTGTTTACCTCTAGCCCCTCCATTCACCCAGGCAGGGAAGAGTAAAATGACCGAGGCGAGGGTAAACGAATGTCACCGAGCAGTGACTAAGTTTGTCTGACATGCCAGCTAAAGTAAAATTCTAACCACTAGTTCTGTTTCATTCATTCCCACTATATATTTTCTATAGGGAGATGACAAAGATGCTCAACCCAAAATACAAACCCCCAAACAGAGCCAGTTTAACAGACACACTGATCCCTGCTTGGTATGGCATTGAAAAGAGCAATCTGATCTCTGAGCTGAATAATAATACATAATAATAATAATAATAATAATAATAATAATAATAATAATAATAATAATAATAATAATAATAATAATAATAATATAAAAGAAAATGAATGTTAATAAACCTATTTGTACTCTTTTTTTTCCCTAGCCCAATGAGAATCGATAAGAGAATCGATAAGGAATTGGATCGATAAGCAGAATCGAAAATGGAATCGGAATCGCTAAAATCTTATCAATTCCCATCCCTAGTGGGGAGTGGGGCGAGTACCCGAACAGCGGAAACGTTACTCGAATACTGACGTTATGAACGAGTACTCGAGTACCCGAGTACTTGCGCCCATCCCTAGTCCGTATGGAAACAGTGTTACTCGAAATGGTTAAAAGTTAAATCAATTTGGTCATTCAGTGGCATTTTACTGCCATGTAAAGTAACTATTACGCTAGCCGCTAGCATTAGCCACAGTAGCCGACTACCCACAATCAGTGTTGGGCAAGTTACTGAAAATTGGTAATCAGTTACAGTTACTAGTTACTTCTCTGAAAAGGTAATTTAATTACTTTAAAGTTACCAGTTACTTCAAAGTAATTAGTTACTAGGGAAAGTAACTTTTGCGTTACTTTTAAAAGTCTGCTTTGATTGTCTTATTAATGCACACATTATGTTAGTGTTGCTGTGCCACCGTGAGGCATTGAACATTCACTTATTGGGGAGGCTTATAGCCTATCAAGGTCATTAGCCTCTGGGGCTC
Source organism: Poromitra crassiceps (assembly GCF_964638095.1). Classification (NCBI taxonomy): domain Eukaryota; kingdom Metazoa; phylum Chordata; class Actinopteri; order Beryciformes; family Melamphaidae; genus Poromitra; species Poromitra crassiceps. Next base: position 52,707,227 of record NC_139627.1, on the reverse strand, counting down.
TCTGGCTGCAGCTGCAGCTCTCTCCCCGGACTAGGTCTGAGGATCAGAAACTGGGTAATCCTCTGAAGTTGTCCGTTATTTTCATGTCCTAAAGTAACTAGTAACTAGCCCAGTTACTATTTTAGTAACTGTAACTGAGTTACTGAATTTGAAAAAGTAATTAGTTAGATTACTAGTTACTGAAAAAGTAGTTAAGTTACAGTAACTAGTTACTTAGTAACTAGTTACTCCCAACACTGCCCACAATGCATTACGTTATCCCAGCACCCGAACGACACGGCTGTAGAGCAGAATGGCTCTTCTGCTGTAAAATCCTCATAGACGTTTTTTTTGGTCAAGTTAAAACCATAGACTGTAAAACAGTCTATTACACCGGAAGCGGAAGAAGCACCCATCAGGCATCATGGCAGCTAGAAATAAGGTGGATTGCCTTTAGCATCCAACGCTGTGCTAAAACTAACACAAGGAGAAATGATTGAATTAATGAATCACTGGGAAAAATAACTACTTACTACTACAGCAGGTCTACACTATATATTGTGAGTAATAGAGAGCCACAGGAATGAGTCTGGAAAACATTGATGCTAACACTTCCGGGTTCTTCACTGTTTCTGCCTATGGGATTTTTGAATGGGTTTTTGGCGCGATGCTTCAAATGAGGTCTGTGGTTAACACAAGCTTATTCAAACGCGAACCAGTGTTCAGCAGGATAATCTTCACACATGAGGACCACTTTTATGAGTTTTGAAGCTTTTACGTGCCGTTAAAATGGCGGCTAGCTAGCAAACGGCTAAATGAGACTACACTGTTGAGGACATTATACGTCAATAACGTCATCACTTCAAAGGACGAACACGGAAATTCTCTTTCCCTCACCTGCTTCAGCCCGGGGTAATCAGTGCACAGCAGCGCACACATCAACAACACTACAGGTTGAATTGGCTGTGGTGACGTGACGTGGAAGCCTATGCGACACTGTGTGTAGTTCTGCAATAGCTTAGCATTAGCTTTTGACTTCTAGGGCTCGCATTTACGCTTCAAAACTCATGAAAGTGGTCCTCATTGGAGAGTGGGAGAGCATGATGTATGAATGGGGGGGGAAGGGGAATAGAGACACTGCATGGAATAGGCCACGCCCATCACGGGGGAAAGCTCTCCGTTCACTTCCATACACCAGCGTCATTTTCCTTGAATTAAACATAGCTAAAAGCTGTTGTGTGGTGGGGCTGCGCACACAACAAATGGAAAAAATCGGCAATTAAAGTTTTTTTGTTCTCCCGAGCAAAACAAGGATACCATTGGGAATCCGCAGTGTCTATTGGTAGATGTACCCATGGGGGGAGGGGTGAATGGGGAGAAAGGGAGGGAGGGAACGGGCACAGGTGTTGAGGTTTGCTATTAGATTACTTTGCCTTTTATGGGGGAAACTTTGGTTACCTAAGTCCTTAATATTTCATTCATGTTGAAAAAGATTAGAATCAAAATGTCAAAAATGCCAATAGGGTATAAGCAGCGTGTTGATAATTTCCTGCAGCTTTCTGTGCCTTTGCAGTTTAAATCATGTTTACTTTTTTTATTTCCATGTTTTATGATTGTCTATGTAATTTCGATACCTACTGATAGGAACCTGTCTCAACAAGCGAATCAATAGATTGAGCGAAAGCACTGGCTCTGCGATTCTCTGACAAATAGTTCACTAACCAACTGTAAAGATAAGATTTCGGGTATTATAAATAATGTAATATTAATCTATTATCGATTCAGTTATGTATAGTTGAATATGATGACACCGACCACTGAAGTGTATCTGCTTCTCTGTCTCTGCCTGGCTCAGGCATTTCTCACTGTGTTTCTCACAACAGCATGATAGATGTTCAGTGGTTTTTAATACAGGTAGAGGCATCACTCCTCATCATTTCTTCATCTGTCACGTTTATGGATTTCTGTCTGGGCTAAATTACTCACTGGAGCCGTGGAAAAAAATCAAGCCTCAAGTTTTATTTACAGATATTCCCATTAGACATTTCTCTCATACACATTCCTCCTGTCTCGTTTGCTCGCTCACTTGCCTTCTGCCCAGCTCCTCCTGTCTCATTTGCTCGTGTAACGGCGTTGTGTTGGTGGTACTGGCAGCAACCCATGTTAAGGGCTTGCCCAGGGGTGGGATACGAACCGCCGACCTTCGGCTTGGGAGTCCGACATGTTAACCGCAACACCAAAGCCGTTTTCCCACATGCGCTTTGTACCGCTAAATGACCGGAACGTGGTCTAATGCCTGCATGTGGGAAAGTCGTTGTGCCGGTATAAGCGCGACCCCGTCGTCGCCGACATTTCACCAGTTTCGAGCCAGTCAGAAGAGCGGTATGCTCTTAAGGGGACGCAAGTGGAAACGAGTCCAGTCATTTTCCGCGACAGCGGTCCTTCAATCATGGGCGAGGTGTAGCCTACACACGTTGCTTAATGTTCCAGCGGGCATAATCTAATCATTCGCGCACATTAAAGCAAACTGGCGAAATGATCTTGTGATAGCCTAATAAGAGCAGTATGTCAGCTTGCTGATTTCCGAAGGCAACCCCGGACACATCAAACGAAGCCAGTCTGTAAAAAGTGCTTCAACGCGACGCAGGTGAACGGATAAACATCGAACCAGCAACTATTTCTCTCAGACACGGATCCCAACTTCTTCAAAGTGCATCATCTAATCATTCGCGCACATCAAAGCAAACTACTTCCACATTTCGCTTCCTGCATTTGCTTTCTCTACATACAGTACATACAAGCTCCCCCCTCCCCCCACCCCCCAACATACAGGCAAATTCGCTGCTAGATTCCCATATGCGAGCGTGAAGGTGTGAAGGGAAATTCAGGGAAATGTCCGATATTGACTTACAGGTAATTTTCCGGTACGCATGTGGGAAAACGGCTCAAGAGAGCCAGCTCCCTTGGCGGAGCTGATTAACATGCCTTTATACCGGGGAGTGAGTTTAACCAATCCACTCGCTACCACTCGGGACTCACGAGGAATCCGCACTGATTCACCTCGGTTACACTCGCTCACTACCTCCTGCCCAGCTCCTCCTGTCTCGTTTGCTCCCTCACTACCTTCTGCCCAGCTCCTCCTGTCTCGTTTGCTCGCTCACTACCTTCTGACCAGCTCCTCCTGTCTCGTTTGCTCGCTCACTACCTTCTGCCCAGCTCCTCCTGTCTCGTTTGCTCGCTTACTACCTTCTGCCCAGCTCCTCCTGTCTCGTTTGCTCGCTCACTACCTTCTGCCCAGCTCCTCCTGTCTCGTTTGCTCGCTCACTTGCCTTCTGCCCAGCTCCTCCTGTCTCGTTTGCTCGCTCACTACCTTCTGCCCAGCTCCTCCTGTCTCGTTTGCTCGCTCACTACCTTCTGCCCAGCTCCTGCGTTTGGCTTTATATCAAGATGCACATGGGACACACAAGGCTTTACACGAGCCAGTCGTTGCTCTTTGGGACACTTTAGAGTCCTTCACAAGTAAGCTGATCAGCTTTATTTAAAACTGAATGCTGATATCAATTTAAAGTCGCTCACCGTCTTCACTACTCCAAGCATAAATGACACAAGATCTTCCCTTCTGTCTCCCCACTGTGTGACAGGTGTCGGGTGTCAGAGGGCACTCTATCTCATGCCTTCTGGTTCTGCCCTTCACTAACGGGATTCTGGGCCAAAATATTTGACTGGTACTCTAAGGCCTACAAAGTAACCCTTCAGTCGGAGGCAGAACTCGTCATCTTCGGCTGCTCAGAGTCCTCTCTGAACTTCCCTACAGCTGTGCAACAATCTCTGTCACTCGGGACAACTGTTGCCAAAAGACTCATTCTGAAGGAATGGAGGTCGTCCTCTTCACCTTCTTTCCAGGTGTGGCTGATGGACATGATCTCTGTTATACAGATGGAGAGACTTAGGTTTCTGAAAGCCAACTCGCTTAAAGCAGCTACGAGCAACTTTTTCGATTGTTATTAAACAGTATAATTACAATATTGATGCATCACATCTTACCTATAATAGTAGCTGAGACCAAAGCCGTGTGAATCGGAGATTGCTCCCTTGGATGATTATTAAGTCTGTCTCTGTCTAAACTCGCGTCAACAGGGGGCTCTCTCTCTCTCTCTCCTTACCGCCGGCGCGGCTACCCGGAAGTGAAACGCAGCTGCCTGCCTACCCCGTTCGCGCTGCCTAGCAACGCAGCATAAAACAATGTGAACGCCACGCATACTCTCGCGAACATCTCTCGTTATATTCTAACAGGTTTTTTGGAAGTTATTTTGTGGTTATGGCCGAAGTGGCTGCTGCAAACCGTTTCATTTCACTTCCTGATCTTCCCTGGCCACAGACAGACTACACTGGCCGATTCACTCGGGGTTCAAGCGAGACTACTCTGCGTTGGTCTCGTCGATTATTAGAGGTAAGATGTGATGCATTGATATTAAATTTATACTGTTTAATAACAATCGAAAAAGTTGCTCGTAGCTGCTTTAAAAGGTTCTCAACTATCTGCGACCCATTTTTGGCCTATTTTGATGTGGTTAAGATTGACTAGTGACTGAGGTTAGGGGTAACGGATGGCTTGTCCAACTGGTTTCCCATGGACCCCTTGCGTAGGATCCCAATATCTCTTACAAGCACATACGCACCTTATGTGGCTGGTAGCACCACGTTGTTATGCTAAATATCAGTAATATGTTTTTTTCCCTTTCTTTTTCTGTCTGTCTGTTTGTCTTGTTCACTTATTGCTCCATAAAACGTTAAAATAAAATATATAAAAAAACGGAATGCTGATATAAGCTTCCAGTGATTTAATTTAATCATATTCTACCTAATGCTTCAATGAAGTATTTGATGCCATTTTCAGAGCCTAATAATCAGTTAACAGTTTAAACAGTTAGTAGACGGACAAGCCCGTCTTTTATTGTCACACGAACACACCCAACACATGCATGCAGCCACAAACACACTCATGCTGACGGTGGCCGGTGAAATTTGTCCTCTGCATTTAACCCATCCAGGCTTGTCCTTTCCTCCGGGGGGCAGGCCAGGAGCAGTGGTCGCTTTTTCTTTCCAGCGCCCGGGGACCAACTTCGGATGTTGTCGTCACTGGTCGGATGACGATGTTCTGCATGTTTTTAGTGGGGCGGGTTATGTACGGAGGAACCCCCTGGGGAGCACGGGGAGAACATGCAAACTCCACACAGAAAGGCCCTTTCGACGAGATAACCCACCTGGGCAGTAGGCACTGAAGATATGGGGGGGAACACAACCCCAGTGCCCACAGCGTCCCAGGTGAGAATCGAACTCAGGACCTTCTAGCTGTGAGACGACAGCGCTACCGACTGCGCCACAAAACGTATATAAACAAATTTATACAGCCTTTTTTTAAATCAATCATTATGTGGGGATATGGTTGAAAGATACAATTCATGGCTCCATGATTAAATACAATTATCTATAACCAGTGTTGGGCAAGTTACTTTCAAAATGTAATATACTACATATTATGAGTTACTTTCATTTGAAAGTAATACGTTACTTTACAATATTACTTTCTGTGTAGAGTAACTTGTTACTTATTATACTACTTTTGCATTACTTTTACCAAAACAACAGCAGCAGCAGAATAACATCGCCGCCCCGGAACCATCCCGAAAAATAATTTCAACCACCTTGAAATAAGTGTAAACAATCCAAAATTCAAAATGTTATTATTTTCCTTTGTTATTGTCATCTATAGTGGTTATTTGCATAAAAACACAGTTTGATTAGGAAATGATTGTATCTTTTTATGTGCTTTGATTTAATAAAATGTAACTCAATTTGTAACTTGAGTTACTTGACAAAGTAACTGGTATAATATTACTGAAATCCTATAAGTAATAAGTTATATTACCGAGTTACTGCTAAAAGTAATATATTACATGTAATATGTTACTTTTGTAATGAGTTACCCCCAACACTGTCTATAACCATTCATCAGTTCGATTTGTTTGATTTTCTCCCGCACCCGATGCTTTCCTATGCATCTAGGATCTGACACGTGGTTGCTTCGGAAAGAGAGGTGTTCAATTATGTCATTGAAATCGTAAAATTGCAAATGCAAGTATGCTTGTTAAAAAACTGTAGTTTACTGACGTGAAACACTGAGGTCTTGGATTTGCAAAGCCACGATATCAAGGATGCAAGGCACATTTTGAGTCATCGTACATCATTACCCACAGCCAGAATTGCACAAAGATTAACGTTTACATAAAATGATGGGATTCAATACAAACCACTCACTCAGCCCCTCTGTTAGCATTGTTCATAAGTGAGTCAAGGATGCTATAAAAAAAAAGAGAGAAAAGAAATCCACCTTAGTTCCCACACCAAACTTTATTGTTCAATTTCCGTTCTCTTTGGCCCAGACCCAAGAGGAGTCTTTGCCAAAATCTCCAGCCAAGATCATGATTTGACATGGCTTTAAGCCTTTTGAAATAATGTTATGTTGTGAAAGAGGTACATGATTGATAATTACTGTTCCACCCGCAAGCACTGGAAGGCAAATACCAACGGTGTGACTGCAGACTGCATATATCAACAACAAGCAATCTCAACTGTCTATCAGCACTTCCCTACATACATTCTTATGTCACTTTTCATTCCTATTAGTTGGTTGGTTTTATTGACATTAAACATACAGCACAAATTGAATATTTACTCATTACACATTTACACGGTTTTGCAGTGGATTAACTGTTTACTGTGTGGGTGAAAAGTGACACCTTGGATGTTCCAGTCGGACTATCCGATGGAGATTGTGCTAAAATCAGTTAATTTGAAATAGAAGAGGGGAAAAAAACAGCTTGAGGATCCCTATCATATACATTTATTATACATTTATTATACATATGTATGTCTCTATCATATACATTTATTATACATATATATATATATATATGTATGTCTCTATCATATACATTTTGGGAGGGAAAGACAGGGATCATCACTTCTTTCTGTTTCAACTGAATAGGACGTCTAAAATGTTACCATTTTGGAAGTCAATATTTTTTATTTGGCTAACATGTATCTTCAATAACCCATTTAGTATGGACTATTTTTCATTCGGGAATAAAACACGTTGAATTCTAAAGAGGTGTTAACAAATGCATCATGTGCAGAAAGCCTCCTCTCCAGACGTTATACATGTATATGGGCCATTGCGCCCAAGTCTTAGTGCAAATCTTTGCTAGTTTCTAGCACTCAAAATATCCCCTTTTTTCCTCCTAATGGCCACTGGGGGCAGTACATCAAAGGATGTGTTTCAGCCACCCAGTGGTCATTCAAAGAAATAATGGAAGATTAACTTAAGTGCTAGAAACTAGCAAAGATTTGCCCTTGCACTAAGACATGGGTGTAAGATACAGTATGGCCCATAGTCTTTTCAGAGAGAGTAAGTGACTTTAATGGCCACCTCGAGATGCTTCAGGTCTACTTGGTGTACTGTAAGTCATGATTCATCGTCAAATGTAAAATAAAAATGTAGATGTCATAGAAGTTACATGTCCTATAATTGTCATATAAATCACTGCAGGGTCAGGAGGTTCCAAGCTGAGAAATTAGAAAATAACACTCCGCCAACTGCAGATACAGATCATTTTGAGCTGTTTTTTTTGTTTTTTGTACCTTTATTTATATAGGGGGAGTCTCACTGAGAGCAATGCTGTCTTTTTCAGGAGCGCCCTGTTCAGATTCACACACACATTCATACCTGGAAGCTGACCAGTACAACCACAGTCTGATCTGCTGGCCACTGAGCAGCTCCACTGGAGGGGTTGGGGTTAAGGGCCTTGCTCAAGTGCACCTCGGTGGTGGTAATGAGGGAGGGGCAAGCGCTGCCTTTTCACTTTTCCCAGCCAGATTTATCCTGCTGGTCCCGGGGATTGAACCGACGACCTTCCGGTCACAAGCTCGCTTCTCTAACCGTTGGGCCACCGCTGCCCCACAGCTGTGGCTGGTAGTCAAAGTTTGCACAACCTGTGGAAATCCGAGTCTTAACAACGCCTGCCCCTAGCACTTTCTTCTGTGTATGTTCCATATCGTCGCTGTCGTTCCAGGACCTCGAATCTCCAAAACAGCAACTTTTCAGGAAGTTAAAAAAACCTGTTTGCTCTTAAAATACTGAACCAAACGTCGTCAAAGTTGGCACATGTCTTAATTATAGTTAGTTTCCCGCTGAATGTGTCATTACTTTATTAATATCTTACCTGGATAAGCTCAAATGATGTTGTTTATATTATCAGTCCGACTTGGAAGACACTCTCTCCCGGCCAGTCAGGCGCTGATGGCCGCCTCCCCTCTGCTATGCACATGCACGAGCAGCAAGCTCCGGGCCGCGGGGACGCACGCAGCCAAGCAGCAGTGCTCTGAGCCTCTCATGGCCGAGGCGGGGGCTTTGGCATGGGGATGAGAACAGTCTGACATAACGTAGCGTTAACGTTACTTTATTCTCGTCAGAAAACACTCCAATTTGCATGTTAAAACAAGTTTGCAGCCTAGGAATAACTGGAAAACATATGATTAATCTATTAACGTCAGATGAAGCCAGGATTAGTCAAAACGATATGAGAAATGCACAGCACGTCTGCCGTGTGACTTTTCCGGGTTTATTGTCCTGCGTGGGGGGGTACAGACGGAGGTAGGGGACGAATTTCGAGGTTTGACTGACAGATTGAGGGCGAATGGTGTTACGAGATTTACTCACAAGCTCGTTTTAATGCTTTTCCTTTGGTTGCATTTGTTAAAAACCACACAGAGACGTGAAGGGTGACCAATGGCACTGATTTATGGCAAAAAGTAAAAAAGTGAAAAAAGGGACATTCGAGGTCCTGGCACAACAGCGACGATATGATGCATTTCTTACTGCATGGCCACTCCGCGCGGCACGGTACTCTCACTCCGCGCGGCACGGTACTCTCACTCCGCGCGGCACGGTACTCTCACTCCGCGCGGCACGGTACTCTCAACATGGTATTGAAACAAATCCTCTTGATATGAAATGGTATTACTGTACCAAGGCATTTAAGCATTAAAATGAGCAATGGGCCTAGCCTCGCCGCCCACTACATCAGTCGATCCTGTCTACTCTGAGGCTGATAAGCCAAATTCCAGAAGCAGAATGTGGAGATATTGTTGTTGGAGTTAAGAGGCCAACCGACGGATAATAAGAGAGGTATTGCATTGCAGCGATTATGTCAGGGGCCAAAGTAAAAAATAGATTTCAAGATAAGTGGCAACATGACAAGCAAGGCTGGCTGGCTGCTTTTCAAACCATGCATCATAGTTAGCCTTGACATTGATTTGATTGATTGGTTTGATTGATTGATTGATTGATTGATTTGATTGATTAGTTTGGGGGGAAAACATGGCTGGTAAAAAAAAGAAAACGAGTGCTGGTAGAATTTAGGAATGTATTAGACAGACACGTTAAATGTCCTACTCTTGGAGGTTCTGCACCATCTGGCTAGTAGTAAATATTACAAAGCAGATAAAGTGTTATTTTGGGAGTGTTCATGCCTTCAGAATTCAAATGAACACCCCAAGCCAAACTTTCTCTCTTCTCCTTGCTAAAGAACTCCAGCAATCAGTCATAAGCAACGCTCAATCTGTTGGACTTGTATATAACATAACAGCAAGCACACAGGAGATATTCTTGACAACTGAGCTACTGGTATGCCATGGACCGACCAACTGAGCTACTGGTATGCCATGGACCGACCAACTGAGCTACTGGTATGCCATGGACCGACCGCAGGATTGTAGCTACTGGTATGCCATGGATCGACCACAGGAACTGAGCTACTGGTATGCCATGGACCGACCAACTGAGGTACTGGTATGCCATGGACCGACCAACTGAGCTACTGGTATGCCATGGACCGACCGCAGGATTGTAGCTACTGGTATGCCATGGATCGACCTCAGGAACTGAGCTACTGGTAGGCCATGGACCGACCGCAGGAACTGAGCTAATGGTATGCCATGGACCGACCGCAGGAACTGAGCTACTGGTAGGCCATGGACCGACCGCAGGAACTGAGCTACTGGCATGCCATGGACCGACCGCAGGATTGCAGCTACTGGTATGCCATGGACCGACCGCAGGATTGTCGACACCGAGCATTTTTGATCTCAAGTGCAAAGTAGTTATTACAATCCAATCCAGCACATTAATTCAACTGGTTTAGTAATGCCCTATGAATTCTGAATTCACAACTTTAAAGAGACGCTCTCTGCGTGATTACCCACTAAATTGGCTTTTGCCGCTGGAATTCTAATGAGTCCGTTTGTTTGAGGCTTTTAAGCAAGGCTATTGTGATGCAAATCTGTATCGCAACCGTGGGTTAAGACCATGGAGATCTGGAACACCTGACATCAGATAGAAAGAGCTGATTGGTTAAGACCATGGAGATCTGGAACACCTGACATCAGATAGAAAGAGCTGATTTGCTTATCAAATCAGGTGTAATGATATCAAAGCATGGAGAGCTTTGATATGCAAATGTGCTGTTAGGGGATGTACAACATCCCACCTCACATATTAGGCTGCAGTGAAGATGCTGCTGCTCAAGTCCCACTTTTTTTTTAAACACACAGTTTTCCATTAAATTACATTTTAAAGATGGAGAAGATTTAAAGACGAGGGGGCACGGTGGCGCAGTGGTTAGCAGTGTCACCTCACAGCTAGAAGGTCCTGGGTTCGATTCCCACCTGGGACGCTGTGAGCGCTGAAGAAGTGGGTGCCCGTCCGCATGTGCTCGAGTGCCCACCGCCCGGGTGAGGTCGTCAAAAGGTGCCTTTCTGTGTGGAGTTTACATGTTCTCCCCGTGTCCCCTTGGGGGTTTCCTTCATATAGGAACCCCACACCAAAAACATGCAATATCCTGGTTGCTGATGTGGTGCCTCCTCTGGCCGTTAGGGGCGCCTGTTCGGAGGGAGGGGAACTGGTTGGAATAGTGTGATCCTCCCACGTGCTATGTCCTACCGGTGAAGCTTCCTCTGTCAGGTGAAAAGAAGCGGCTGGCTAACTGCCCATGTCTCGGAGGAAGCATGGAGCCAGTTTCGGCTCTCCCCAGATCGGCAGAGGGTGGAGCAGCAACCAGGATAAATACATTAAAATTAGCACTAATGGGGGATAAAAAATAGGGATACAAAAATCTGGGAAAAAAATAGATATGGCTCTGGTGAGCACTTTGACAGCGACATCACAAAAAAGCATTGAAGTTGAATTCCATTTGAGACCAATTGGGCCAACTCAGTGTGTCTGAGGTGTTTCTAGTATGAGATCAGTTCATCTGTGAAAAGGAGAAGTGCAGGTTGTGCAGTGAAGAATAAATAGACAGACACACCTGAGGCCAGGACCTTCCCCTGATGGCTTGGTGTCAGCCAAGCCATTGGGATGGCAGTAACCCAAGGACGTGTGTGTCCAGAGAAGAGGATGTTGAAGACCAGGTCGACCTCCCTCACGTCAAGGGAGAGTGGCAGCACAGCACGCCACTTCTGCCCTTCTGATGACTTTCTCTCTCTCTCTCTCTCTCTCTCTCTCTCTCTCTGTAGCTCTATCTCTCTCGCTCTCTCTCTGTCTCATATCTCTCTCTGTCTCTCTCTCTCTCTCTCTCTCTCCCTTTAAGCCCCAAGGCCATGTGTCATGTAAAGTGAAAGCTGCTGCGGTGGAACATTAGATGTTGGCCTGGGGAGAGACGTGTGTGTGTGTGTGTGTGTGTGTGTGTGTGTGTGTGTGTGTGTGTGTCCGCGCGCGCATGCATGCATGTGTGTGTATGCATGTATGTGTATTTGTGCACGTAGAGTTTCTCTGAAGTTTACTTTCATAATGTGTGTGTGTGGTGTGCAGGCGTGTGTGTGTGCGTATGTGTGTGTGTGTGCATCTGGCGCTGAAGCAGCATGAAGGCCCTGCTGGGGGGTGCTGGGGTGCGGGTGGGGGCAGGGCTGTTGGGGGGTGCTGGGGTGCGGGTGGGGGCAGGGCTGTTGCGGGGGGGGGGGGGGGGGGGGGGTAAACGATGTGTTGGGAAAGGAATCATTTGGGCGTAGTGTGGACGGCGCAGGGTTGGAGGCAGAGTATCACCACTGGCACAGCCAGCGACAGAATTCTTCACCATGAGCCAGAACATCCACACAGCTGGGTAGAGCATTATCCGGCTGGGGATGGCACTTGTTTACTGCTGACTATTCCTCACTCTGCCCGTGGGGCTGCATCTAAAACCACATGGCCAGGATGCCCCATAATGCAATACAGTGATTCAGCAAAGCGGCATGTTAAGATGCCTGTAAGCAAGCGAATATGGCGATTCCCCATGACCAATACAAAAAATGTGCCTGATGTTGGAAACTGTTAACATTGTGGCGATGTGGTGACTTATGGATGTTAAAATGAATCATTACCACATTCATTTTGAGACATTAGTATAAATTACCCTAAACGAAATGAGCTCATCGCCGAGAAGATTGGCAGATACCGGCCTCTGCATTGCTTTGTACATTGTGTGCCTGGCATTAGGCTATATAGACCCTTTTTCACGGGGGCCATTTTGTGTGGAAAAGGCAGGGTAAACACAGGTGCAAGCAAAAACACTAATGAGGGTTTCCAAATTCCAATCATGGAAGTTTGAAACCCTCATTAGTCTTTTGCGTGCACCTGCGTTTACCCTGCCTTTTTGACACAAAATGGCCCCCGTGAGAAGGGTCTATTGCAGTAACGGTCTCGGTTTCTAATGGCCCACATTGCAAAAGACATGTTGACTTCAATCTAAAGAGAATAGCCTATCATTTGTCAACCAATAAATAATGAGACCCGTTAGCTGCAGTTAGCCATTGCCTAGTTCCCATCTCAGTGTCTTGCTGATTATCAGACATCATTTCTCACAGACTGTCATAACACCGGTGACCTTCCATCATTCACTGTGGAAAAAAATATATATTTTATTCTTTTCCCAGTATTTTTTTTTACCTACCCCAGATTCAAGGTTTGATATGACCATTAAAACTAGATTAGATTGCATGATAGCATCCATAAAATATAGGCTCACAGGAAATATTCGAGAATCAATTAATCTTAGGAATGTAGTTTGTCTAAAATGCAGGAGGTAACACAAGTGCCTTTTAGACACAAAATGGGGGTGGGAAGTGAAAAAGGCCAATTGGGGAGAAAATGGGAGAAAAACCGTAAGAAGAAAAAAACCATAATAAAAAATCATATTAATCTGTATATTAAATGCATGGTTTTGGTTTAGTATTTTGGATTAGAAGTTATTTGTTGGCATTCAAGTGATGTAGGCACCTTCGTTTGTGATCATCTCAAACACTTTGGGTAATTATATTTCCCAACTTTCTCATTGCCATTATAAGAAAAGTTCCCTTTTGGCAACATAATTCTGAACACAGAAAAAGTCATATTAATTGGAATTGGAACAGGTATTTGTGATTTGCCAACCACCAGAAGAGAAGAAGAAGTTATATAGGTGAGATCAGTATTGATTAGTGGGTTATTGTTTGACTGCTATGAGGGGGGGAAAATGCCACAATGGCTTATCTGGCACCAGATTAGTTGTCCTTTAGTGTTAGAAGAGCACACGTTGACTGTGAAGCTAAAGGGTTTCTCATGAGAACAAGTATTTGTGCAAAGACCAACATCTCCACATGACTCCTAATAGCAGCGAGTGAGAACATGAAAGAGAGTGAGAGTCTTTATTTACAGAGCACATTTACAACGACAAGCAGCCGACCAAAGTGCTTTGTGCCAAACTAAACGGTAATATCTTCACACACAAAAAAACCATACACCACATCACTTATATTTTGACTTTGTGAGTGAGAGCAGAAGTAGCGTTTGAACAATAACCATGGCAACGAATTATGTATAGGAGCAGTCTAAAGCCACACCCACTTCTGATTTAAGCCTCACCCCACGTCTCAACTTATCTGAGCACAAATACAGATATACTAGTATGCAGCAGAGCATGTGAGCGGAGCGGAGCGGGGGGATTTTGGCTTGAGCGGGGAGCGGTAGGCTACCGGAGCGAAAGTTGGAGTGGCACCGATCACCCACTCAGTACCGCTCAGTCCCGCTCAGTCCCGCTCCAGTTTCAATCACAACATGTTCGAAACAGAATGCATCGGTGCGTGGCTAATTGAGCCACATGTGAAATCTCCCAGCATGCATTGAGGGTAATACATTGACAAGAAATGGCAACCAAATCAGCCTAAATAGGCTAAGTGGTAGATAGAAATAATGTTTATGTTAGCACAACATGCAATTGTAGAACATTTCAATATTGGACAAAATAAAACATAGAAATCAAAACACAACCGTATGTGAAACATGTATGTAATCCAGGTGCTATATATATCCCTCGCAGATTTAACGTGATTTGGATGAGTGACAGCCTCTACTGTGATGCACTGTGATGTCCGCTCCAGCCTCCAATAAGACTTGGCTTACTTCATGTGCACGGCCACTATTTTCTTGCCAGCTGCTGCGAGACGAGAAGGAAGAGAAACGAGCATGCAGCCGACTCTGCTGAGCTCATGTTATTTGTAGTGAGCAATGCCCATTGCCCAGGCGTTTAAACGCAAATTAAAACACCCTGGCCTTGTTTATCTCTTTTATTCTTTTGAGCGGAGCGGTGAGTGCGAGCGGGTGAAATCTGTATCGAGCGGGGAGCGGTCTGGAGCGGAGCGGTCTGGAGCGGAGCGGTCTGGAGTGGAGTGGTCTTGAGCGGCCTTGAGCGCTGGAGCGGGTGGAAAGGACCGCTCTGGGAGCGAGGAGCGGTAATTATCACCGCTCCGCTCCGCTCACATGCTCTGGTATGCAGCAGCATCTCCTTCAGACCAAACCTGATCTACACCTTCTCGCAATCGATGGCTGTGCTCTGACTCCCACCCGATCTTTACCAACCGCCCACTTGACTCCCACCCGATCTTTACCAACCGCCCACTTGACTCCCACCCGATCTTTACCAACCGCCCACTTGACTCCCACCCGATCTTTACCAACCGCCCACTTGACTCCCACCCGATCTTTACCAACCGCCCACTTGACTCCCACCCGATCTTTACCAACCGCCCACTTGACTCCCACCCGATCTTTACCAACCGCCCACTTGACTCCCACCCGATCTTTACCAACCGCCCACTTGACTCCCACCCGATCTTTACCAACCGCCCACTTGACTCCCACCCGATCTTTACCAACCGCCCACTTGACTCCCACCCGATCTTTACCAACCGCCCACTTGACTCCCACCCGATCTTTACCAACCGCCCACTTGACTCCCACCCGATCTTTACCAACCGCCCACTTGACTTCCACCCGATCTTTACCAACCGCCCACTTGTCTTCCACCCGATCTTTACCAACCGCCCACTTGACTTCCACCCGATCTTTACCAACCGCCCACTTGGGACAACATGGAAACTGGGACCACTTCTCGATATTAACACGTTCACTGCCAATGACGTGTTGATACGTCAAAAAAAATCCAACGGTTGACTGCCAATGACGTGTTGATACGTCAAAAAAAAAAAAGTCAGGAGCCACCGAACGTGTACAACCCATTCCACCGACCCACTAAGTGGCGACAGTGCTCTCCAGACTAGAGGAAGCCAAGCAAAAAGCAGTGTGAGGAAGCCATTCTCATGAAAATGGATTGGCGAAAACGCTTTCGCTTTCGCGCTTGGGAGCTGGCGGTGGGGGATTGCAAATTTGCATAATAGATTATGGGTGCAACACACTTTGAAACACCTTTGAAACACCAGCAGAAAGGAATCGCAAGCAGCTTCATTCCAGCTGAGCTCACAACCGAAAACGAACGAGCCTCATTCTCATACTGTAGGCGAAAACGCTTTCGCGCTGGTGCACACGGGCGCACAACGGTGGGGGGTTCCAAAAATAGACTGGGTGCAAAACACACTTTGAAACACGCAGCATAAAGCCTAGAATCGCACAAAGCTTCATCAAAGCTCTCAACCGAAAACCCAAGAAACGAGCAGCCCCATCCAGACTCGCCGACGAGGGGGCCGCCAGGGAGGGAGGCTGCTCAAACTCGCAGCAGCAGCAGCAGCAGAAGAAACTCGCTTGTGACAAACGCTGCTGAAAGCCACCAGAGACACGCCCACGGAGGGAGGAAGGAGTTTGAAGGAGAGGGGGTTCAGAACTATATTGTTTAGATGTCTGATGTCTCACTGATGCCAAAAATAAATGGTTAAAGTGACTGTTCTGCCTGTTTGATTGAATTTCACAAAACTGCGATTATCTCAGCTTTCAGTCTCAGACGCTGAAACCATGCTGTACTCAACGGCTAATATCTACATAACTACTAACTCTACAAACTAACTCTTTTAGACAGAGAAAGCACACATTCTATTAGTTCTTTTGAGATATTTTGTGTTCACAAAATCTTAGCAGAAAAGAATCCTCGGCTCTTGAAAGATGAGCCAGAATCCTCAAAAAAACCCTCTGGCAGAAGCTACCTACAGTAAAAAAAAAACGGCTGGCAGTGAATGTGTTAACACCAAGCTGCATGGCTGTAACACATTCCCGGATCTGATCCCTCCCTGGGTATAGAACCATGGAGACACAGCAGCGAGTATTGGGTTCCCTTCTTCAACGGAAGCTACCTGATAGATATAACAAACTAGAGGAAGACTGAACAATCTCAGACAAAGAAGGTCTCCTTTGAGCGGATTTTACAATCACATTCTGAAATAAGTGAACATAAAGCTTTATCCACACAGCTACTCCTTCGCCCCACCATTGCTGTTTCTTCTGCATCGTCTCACGTTCACGTCGCCCTTGCAAGATTCACCTGGCGTGTTCCTCTTTTACTTAACCCATTGATACCTGATGCAGCATTTGTGTGTGTATCCCTTTAAGACCGCGTGACGCGGTTCGCGGTCTTAAAGGGATACACACACAAATGGGGGATATACACGCAAATGCTGCATCAGGTATCGATCAATGGGTTAACGGACAGACCCATTTAACATGGCTTGTTGCTTCGCATTGGCCTCCAAAAAAGATGAAGAACTCTCCGAGAGGAAACTTTTGAGTTTCCAGATGTTTTCTGAAGCGGATTGGGGTTCCTGTGGGACTCCGAGACAGTAGCTAAAAGTGAAGATATCCTCTGTTCAAGATGTAGGAAGTACAATGTGGGAGGTTTTGGCAGCACAGGAGCTTGTAGTGTTAGTCACCACCAGAACTACTTGCACAGTGAACGGGCAAATATAGATTTTTTTTTTGTCATGGCACCTATTTATGTCTCCAGTACATTGAGTTTTTTGTGCGGTTTTTTTGGTCATCCATGGTGGCTATTTGTGTCTCCAGCACGTTGCGTGCGTGCGTGTGTGTGTGTGTGTGTGTGCGTGTGCGTGCGTGCGTGCGTTTGTGCGTGCGTGTGTGTGTGTGTGCGTGTGCGCATCTTGAGAGGGAATAAGGAGTTAAATCAGCAGGTGTTGCAGAGCTATGGCCTAACAGCGTGCCGATGTGTTAGAGAAAGCGCCCCCTGCAGGTTCTCTTACTGACTGACGCCAACTCCATGCCTATCAATAATTCCTACAGCGTTGTGTCAATTAACACAAAACGTTCCCCGCTGACATCGCCATGGCAACATTCCCCCACAGTTTTGTCTCTATAGTCTTCCACTGTTTGATGCGGTCCTGATTTGTAGGGGTGGGAATCACCAGATGCCCACGATACGATACTAAAACGATACTTGAGTCACGATACGATAGTATTGCGATATGCTAGTATTGCGATATGTTGAATATTGCGATATTTCGATATATTGCCACTCCTAACTCTTTTTCCTTGACCTCACCGGAAGGAAAACATGCAGTGTTTTTTTGTTTTGTTTTGTTTTTGCCCCACACATAGGCTATACATTATTAAGCTTCTCTGGACTCAATATGCCACTGCAGGCACGGACTGCACCATCGGGCGCTTCGGGCAGATGCCCGGTGGCCTGGCATGGCATGGCCTGCAAAAAATCAAAAATTAAATTAAATATCGATACTTGGCGTCGAAATATCGATACAATATCGTCAGGCAAAATTTCGCGATACTATGGTGTATCGATTTTTTCCCCCACCCCTACTGATTTGCCATACCCCCAAGCTCCTCTTGCATGTATGGTACCGTACACGGAATTAGCATTTGTTTCAATCACACGGTCAAGGGAAAAGGGGCCATAGGGATAGGAAGGTGCTAGAGAGCCGGGATTGGAGGGGTGGGTATAGGGTTAGTGACTAGGGGAATATAGGTGGTGTTTGGGGGGGATGGGGGGGGAGGAAAAATGGGTCATAGGGATTGAAAGGTGCTAGAGAGTCAGGAGTGCTTTCGTTCCGTTCCGTTCTGTTCCGCACCCTGGAACGGTTGCCCCCCCCCCGCCCCTCTCCCCCGCTGGTCAGCTTTCACATTACAGCATTTCTTCCGCGCTCGGAAACGGAAAAGAGTGCGCTTGCGTCGTCATCAACTATGCCTGGAGTTTATCCTCGCCCGTTTGTTGTCTATGTGGTTCGGAACGGTTGGCTGTGTTTTCCGTGCCCGGGCAGCACGCCAAAGCGCTCCCCAGACCACCTTTTCAGGTGGATCCTGTCACGGTTCCCCGTTGCGCGCCCCGGCGCAGAACGGTACGGTACGCAACGTTCACACTCGTCAAAAGGTCCGAAACTGTGGTCAATTTGGGGACAAGTGTGCTCGGGAACGGTACCGGGGGCGCCAGTGACAAAGCAAGCACCCTTAGTGAGTAGGGGCATCATGGGTGGTGTTTTGGGGGGGGGTGGGGGGGGGGGGGGGGGTTGTAAAAGCCAAAGTAAACATTTAAATCAACAGACCCCACACAAGCTACTGCAGCAGTACACTCAACAGACCCTAGACAAGCTACTGCAGCAGTACACTCAACAGACCCCAGACAAGCTACTGCAGCAGCACACTCAACAGACCCCAGACAAGATACTGCAGCAGTACACTCAACAGACCCCAGCAGTACACTCAACAGACCCCACACAAACTACTGCAGCAGTACACTCAACAGACCCCAGACAAGATACTGCAGCAGTACACTCAACAGACCCCACACAAGCTACTGCAGCAGTACACTCAACAGACCCCAGCAGTACACTCAACAGACCCCACACAAGCTACTGCAGCAGTACACTCAACAGACCCCACACAAGATACTGCAGCAGTACACTCAACAGACTCCACACAAGATACTGCAGCAGTACACTCAACAGACCCCACACAAGCTACTGCAGCAGTACACTCAACAGACTCCACACAAGATACTGCAGCAGTACACTCAACAGACCCCAGACAAGATACTGCAGCAGTACACTCAACAGACCCCACACAAGCTACTGCAGCAGTACACTCAACAGACCCCAGACAAGATACTGCAGCAGTACACTCAACAGACCCCAGACAAGCTACTGCAGCAGTACACTCAACAGACCCCACACAAGCTACTGCAGCAGTACACTCAACAGACCCCACACAAGATACTGCAGCAGTACACTCAACAGACCCCAGACAAGATACTGCAGCAGTACACTCAACAGACCCCAGACAAGATACTGCAGCAGTACACTCAACAGACCCCACACAAGATACTGCAGCAGTACACTCAACAGACCCCACACAAGCTACTGCAGCAGTACACTCAACAGACCCCACACAAGATACTGCAGCAGTACACTCAACAGACCCCAGACAAGATACTGCAGCAGTACACTCAACAGACCCCAGACAAGATACTGCAGCAGTACACTCAACAGACCCCAGACAAGCTACTGCAGCAGTACACTCAACAGACCCCACACAAGCTACTGCAGCAGTACACTCAACAGACCCCAGACAAGATACTGCAGCAGTACACTCAACAGACCCCAGACAAGATACTGCAGCAGTACACTCAACAGACCCCACACAAGATACTGCAGCAGTACACTCAACAGACCCCACACAAGCTACTGCAGCAGTACACTCAACAGACCCCACACAAGATACTGCAGCAGTACACTCAACAGACCCCAGACAAGATACTGCAGCAGTACACTCAACAGACCCCAGACAAGATACTGCAGCAGTACACTCAACAGACCCCAGCAGTACACTCAACAGACCCCACACAAGCTACTGCAGCAGTACACTCAACAGACCCCACACAAGCTACTGCAGCAGTACACTCAACAGACCCCAGACAAGCTACTGCAGCAGTACACTCAACAGACCCCACACAAGCTACTGCAGCAGTACACTCAACAGACCCCACACAAGCTACTGCAGCAGTACACTCAACAGACCCCAGACAAGCTACTGCAGCAGTACACTCAACAGACCCCACACAAGCTACTGCAGCAGTACACTCAACAGACCCCACACAAGCTACTGCAGCAGTACACTCAACAGACCCCAGACAAGCTACTGCAGCAGTACACTCAACAGACTCCACACAAGCTACTGCAGCAGTACACTCAACAGACCCCACACAAGCCACTGCAGCAGTACACTCAACAGACCCCACACAAGCTACTGCAGCAGTACACTCAACAGTTAAAGTTGTCACATTAAATGAGTAACAAGCGTACATTTTAGGGTTGAAAATGAATGAGAACGACTTCTGTTCAAAAGGAAGAGAGATTTTACTACTGACAATCTATACCTATATAACCTATATAACCTATAATCTATACCTATATAACCTATAATCTATACCTATATAATCTATACCTATTCACCTTATGTAGCCACACCCATTTGACCCGGTTCTGTGGCCGTCCTACGACTTCCGGCTAAAAATAATAATAAAATAAAATAAAAAATGGCTGCGCTGCGCCAATATCATCTAACTCTGAATTAACTAATAATTTAGCCAATTGTATGTAACATACCAAATAAAAGCAAACGGCAATGTCTAAGAATGCAACGCCATGTAACTGGCTCGTTAACTCATTCATGGCCAGTTTAGGACTGCCAATATTTAGCACAGGCCAAAGATTTTCATAATTGTTGGTCATCTTTCAAGACCCACAGTAAATTATCTATTAGCACCAAAGTGATTTGCAATACCTCAAAATGAAGATGTACGTCTCTGGATTCACCAGGGGAAAAAAAGTGAGCTTTTCGCATGTTCTGTACTCTACTTATAGCCATTTATATACACCCTGTTTTCACCCAAAAGGTCTCTCTGAGAAAAGAAATTGCAGAAAATGGCGTTTATGTAAATCATACAATCTCAGGCAGAACTCGCTCTCAATTCTTTTATTTTGAACTGTATTGACATCAGACATGTAAATATTATTCATTATGACACAAATGACAAAAAAAAAATATATATATATATATATATATATATATATATATATATATATATATATGAAGTGCTTTTTTTACATTCAACAATAGTTTACTCAGTGTGAGTGAGTGTGCAGACAGACAGACAGACAGACAGACAGACACACAGACAGACAGACACACAGACACACAGACACAGACACACACACACACACACACACACACACACACACACACACACACACACACACACACACACACACACACACACACACACACACACACACACACACAGACACACAGAGAGAGAGAGTTCTGTCCACAGCTGCTGCTGCCGCAAATTAGCATAGGAGGGGAACACCTAACTGGTTTGAGATAAGCGTCTGTCCTCTGCCTCTGCTCGTTTTCCTCCTCTCGTTCGGGCTGGGACGAATGCTGCGACACGACACAGGAACGGGTCCGGCTTGGCTTTGGGACCAGGCGCTGCTGGAACCGGATCGATCATGTTCGTCACGGGTTTGACTAGGCAATCCAGGTTCGCCCTACAGCAAGGCAGCAGTGCAGCGCGCCGAGGGCCGTTTCAATGGCGTTTTTTCCTCTCTACAAGGAAGCGCGTTTCTCTGTTTTTCCTCCTTTCCTCCTTCTTCCTCGTTTCAAACAACAGCTGCGGTATGTGTTTGATAACGTGCTGTCGGCTTGACTTTGAGGTTAGGGACCTGTGTCTGTGTCACAGGCTGGGGAAGTGTTTGAACTACGCGCTGCACTAATAAAAACAAAAACACGTCAAACACGTCTTTGGCATGGATGGCTATTTCTGATAACACGTCAAAGACGTCTTTGGCGGTGAATGAGTTAAGTCTCGCATTCCAGGGAATTACGTTAACGTCTGCGGGTCTTTATTAAAACGTTAATGGCTCGCGCTGCCTCGGAGGAGAGAAAACCATCTGAAGCTTTCTTTGTTGGAGTCCAGGTATGTTTTACAAGAAAGTGCTCGTCATTGTCGACGATGACGTTATCTGACCTGGCTAACAGTGGATACTCCGCTTGCTTGCTGTGTACCGAGCTCAAAGTAGTAGGCTACGTTCTTTGTTTTACACCCTGCGCTGTCCACTACAAAAACGACTCTCTTCTTCATGACGTTCTTTCATATTTGGCGCCGTGACCGCCGGAAGTGTTAGACGGACCAGGAAGAATTTGGCCCACTGTAAGGTCTGAACATAAGGTGAATAGGCTACAGTACATGAAAGCACATATTCTGCAAGATGACACCGTATAGACACAATGAATTGGAGATTTGCCAGCTACATCTGCATGCCTGCAGGATGATTAAATGGATAAAATTAGCTATTAAGTGCCTAACCAAGCACTTATCTCTGGCAATCTCTAATTTGCAACCTACCTATTAGGCGTAATTAGTCGTTAATGACCAAGTAATACACATATGGACACATTACCTGTCCTCATACAGTACACTGCCTATTTTCATTTAGGACAATGACTGTTTGATGATGACTCTATTCCCTGCAGACAGCTATGCCAAAATATTGTCATAATTGGTACAGGAAGAGAGAGAAAAACGGCTGCTGGACTAAGTGATCCTCAAGTGAGGTGAGAAAGACTTAAAGGAACACTCCGCCCATTTTCAACCAGCTTTGTATCATTAGAACATCAGTAGTATATCAGAAAACTGTAAACGGTTTTGAAGTCTGTCATTTAATTTGACAGTTATAGAGTGTTAAAGTGTGGACCAGTGACATCACTGGTCCACACTAACTCAAATTAATAACTCATTAACTCAAATCAACTCTCAATAACTGTCAAACTATTCATCATTCATCTAGTTTGACAGTTATTGAGAGTTGATTTGAGTTAATGAGTTATTAATTTGAGTTAGTGTGGACCAGTGATGTCACTGGTCCACACTTTAACACTCAATAACTGTCAAATTAAATGACAGACTTCAAAACAGTTTACAGTTTTCTGATATACTACTGATGTTCTAATGATACAAAGCTGGTTGAAAATGGGCAGAGTGTTCCTTTAAGCATGAGACGATGAACTAGGCTGATCCAGATGGAAATATGATGTACTGTGGGAAGTTTAATGTGTAAATAAATAAATAAATAAATAAATCTGACTTGGCATTCGTTGACAGGGTGGAGTGAAGATTTCGAGGCGGATAATCCGAAACGCTCACCATAACAAGCCCTATAAAGGACTGCCAAATTGCAGGACTCTGCGTGAGTAATCCCCTGACGCAAAAAAACAACAACAAAACAAACAAACATGAATCTGCTCCCCAGAAGCTGCTAATTGTCCATTTGGTTCCAGAGATGGATCAACGCCCTCTCACTGAGCACAGTTTACACACACCCACAGAGCGTGCACCCTCTCACTGAGCACAGTTTACACACACCCACAGAGCGTGCACCCTCTCGCTGAGCACAGTTTACACACACCCACAGAGCGTGCAACCTCTCACTGAGCACAGTTTACACACACACACCCACAGAGCGTGCACCCTCTCACTGAGCACAGTTTACACACACCCACAGAGCGTGCACCCTCTCACTGAGCACAGTTTACACACACCCACAGAGCGTGCACCCTCTCACTGAGCACAGTTTACACACACCCACAGAGCGTGCACCCTCTCACTGAGCACAGTTTACACACACCCACAGAGCGTGCACCCTCTCACTGAGCACAGTTTACACACACCCACAGAGCGTGCACCCTCTCACTGAGCACAGTTTACACACACCCACAGAGTGTGCACCCTCTCACTGAGCACAGTTTACACACACCCACAGAGCATGCACCCTCTCACTGAGCACAGTTTACACACACCCACAGAGCGTGCACCCTCTCACTGAGCACAGTTTACACACACACACCCACAGAGCGTGCACCCTCTCACTGAGCACAGTTTACACACACCCACAGAGCGTGCACCCTCTCACTGAGCACAGTTTACACACACACCCACAGAGCGTGCACCCTCTCACTGAGCACAGTTTACACACACCCACAGAGCGTGCACCCTCTCACTGAGCACAGTTTACACATACACCCACAGAGCATGCACCCTCTCACTGAGCACAGTTTACACACACCCACAGAGCATGCACCCTCTCACTGAGCACAGTTTACACACACCCACAGAGCGTGCACCCTCTCACTGAGCACAGTTTACACACACCCACAGAGCATGCACCCTCTCACTGAGCACAGTTTACACACACACCCACAGAGCATGCACCCTCTCACTGAGCACAGTTTACACACACACCCACAGAGCATGCACCCTCTCACTGAGCACAGTTTACACACACCCATAGAGCGTGCACCCTCTCACTGAGCACAGTTTACACACACCCACAGAGCGTGCACCCTCTCACTGAGCACAGTTTACACTCACACCCACAGAGCGTGCACCCTCTCACTGAGCACAGTTTACACACACCCACAGAGTGTGCACCCTCTCACTGAGCACAGTTTACACACACCCACAGAGCGTGCACCCTCTCACTGAGCACAGTTTACACACACCCACAGAGTGTGCACCCTCTCACTGAGCACAGTTTACACACACCCACAGAGCGTGCACCCTCTCACTGAGCACAGTTTACACACACCCACAGAGCGTGCACCCTCTCACTGAGCACAGTTTACACACACCCACAGAGCGTGCACCCTCTCACTGAGCACAGTTTACACACACCCACAGAGCGTGCACCCTCTCACTGAGCACAGTTTACACACACCCACAGAGCGTGCACCCTCTCACTGAGCACAGTTTACACACACACACCCACAGAGCGTGCACCCTCTCACTGAGCACAGTTTACACATACACCCACAGAGTGCGCCCTCTCACTGAGCACAGTTTACACATACACCCATAGAGCGTGCACCCTCTCACTGAGCACAGTTTACACACACCCACAGAGCATGCACCCTCTCACTGAGCACAGTTTACACACACCCACAGAGCATGCACCCTCTCACTGAGCACAGTTTACACACACCCACAGAGCATGCACCCTCTCACTGAGCACAGTTTACACACACCCACAGAGCGTGCACCCTCTCACTGAGCACAGTTTACACACACCCACAGATGTCTTCAGAGAAAAGATCAATGCGAAATGGCTAGATTTGTTAAACGCCCATTATTCTACTGCTGAAACACACTCTTCTCAATAAAGCTGAAACAGCTAACAACTAAACTAAATAATACTACTCAAAGTTTCAAAACCTTTTGTCATAAATCAATGCCATTGGTCACCCTTCACGTCTCTGTGTGGTTTTTACCAAATGCAACCAATGGAAAAGCATTAAAACGAGCTTGTGAGTAATTCTCGTAACGCGATTTGCCCTCAATCTGTCAGTCAAACCTCGAAATTCGTCCCCTACCTCCGTCTGTATCCCCTCACGCAGGACAGTAAACCCGGAAAAGTCACACGGCAGACGTGCTGTGTATTTCTCATATCGTTTTGACTAATCCTGGCTTCATCTGACGTTAATATATCAATCAAATGTTTTCCAGTTATTCCTAGGCTGCAAACTTGTTTTAACATGCAAATCGGAGTGGTTTCTGTCGAGAATAAAGTAACGTTAACGCTACGTTATGTCAGACTGTTCTCATCCCCATGGCAAAGCCCCCGCCTCAGACATGAGAGGCGAGGGGCAATGCTGCCGCTCCTGCGCGCGCCCCCGCGGCCCGGAGCTTGGGGGCTCGTGCATGAGCATAGCAGAGGGGAGGCGGCCATCAGCGCTTGACTGGCCGGGAGAGAGTGCTTCCAAGTCGGACTGATAATATAAACAACATCATTTGAGCTTATCCAGGTAAGATATTAATAAAGTAATGACACATTCAGCGGGAAACTAACTATAATTAAGACATGTGCCAACTTTGACGACGTTTGGTTCAGTATTTTAAGAGCAACTTTTAACTTCCTGAAAAGTTGCTGTTTTGGAGAATCGAGGTCCTGCCGCGACAGCAACGATATATATATACTTCAAACTTGGAGACTGCGCTGCCGGGAACCTTACGGAGTGCAGCGCCGAATGTCAGGAACCTTACGGAGTGCAGTGCCGAATTTGGTGAAATTTGGGTGAAATTTGGTTTGAGCCAAATATGACACGCAGTTCCCCTTCGGCTAGGCACGTTGCGAACAGGCACTGCACTAGAGACAATGATTGTCTAATTAGCTACTGTACATGCCTGATACTGTTGGCCGACTATATCTTGCATCATAAAAATACATGCTTTACGTGAGTTAAGATCAAGAAACCGACTTATTTAACGATTGACACCCATACATTTTTGACATTTCAAAATGTGGCTTTCAAGAGTCCAGGCGTTATGAAGCTCACTCTCACTTTCGAATTTGAGAGAGAGAGAATGGAAAACACCATCATGAGAGGTGTCCAGAAGTCATATGTGGAAAAACCTGTGACCTTTATATACCGTAGAAGAAAAGAAACGGATGAACTAAGGAGTAAAGTATGCCAAATGGAAGGTGTAACTGTTAATGAAATGATACAGAAACGCGAGTAAGACACCGTGTGTGTTGATGAGGTGTTGGATGCATGGCTGACAGGAGAGTTGGTCCTCAACCGTTCCCCTCCCAGCAAAGAGAGAACTTGGTTTCATTAGGCTTGCCTGGGATTCGACGGGGATAAATGACATGACATAAATGATCTGCTTCGCCCCAATGCCCTTGTCTGTGGTGACTTCTCGTTTTACGCAGCGCCCATAATAAAGTAGACCGTGGTTTACAAGAGATATAGATGAACCTCAAACCATTGAGACTGAATCAGACATTCGATCCGGCATTGGATCGGCCTCCTCGACAACTTCACTGAGTCGTAGGCAGCTGCAGGTGCAGTTGTTGCAAAGCACCCGTTTGCTTCTCAAAGCCCCGGGTCTATAATTGCAATGTCCTTCTCAAACAGCTCGCTCCACAGCCTGCATCAAAGACGCTCTGACAAGACTGACTGAACGTTCCAAATCTGCTTGTGTGTTTTTGAGGCTGTGAAATGTTTGGAATCAGAGCTTTATTTTGTGTTATGACAGAAGATAAGCTTACCCATGTAAGCATATGTTCTGTGTCTGTTTCATAAAGAATCGACATTTGACAACACTAATCTTTACACTTAGTTTTTAAGCCTTCATTACTGAAATGAACTGTTTTTTTTGTTTCTCGTGATGCACAAAATTCAGAGGGAGCAAACCATTAGAAATACTGGGCATTGACATACACATTGTTAAACTAGGATAAATATCCAACTAGAAGTCAAAACCAATACTCCATACCCAAACCCTGAGCCCCCCCCCCTCCTATACCCACCCCTCGAACCCGCCGCTGCGTGGCAGAGAATAAGACGTAAATGCACACTTAGCAGGTGCCCCTAAGGGCTCTGTTCCAGGCCAATTCTCCTTTATGGTAAGGAATGGCAGATTTTGAATAATGTTCAGACCGTGCTCTGATAGGATGATTTTTTTTTTTTACCACGTTAACGTTAACTACGGCCACGGCAACCTTGTGCTCCACAAAGACGATTGTCTGGAATAAAGGCTCATTGTTTTAGGTGGGCTGACAAATTGCTTGCTGGCACTTAGCTTAGCTAAGTTAACTAAACAGATGTCTTCTAAGGCACTTAGCTTAGCTAAGTTAACTAAACAGATGTCTGGCACTTAGCTTAGCTAAGTTAACTAAACAGATGTCTCCTAAATGGCAAAGAGAAAATACATTCAACGATGAATGAGCTCATTATCCAGCCGGTGTCGTAATCATTCCATCAGTGGGACTCTTTAACTGATCTTGACCTCCAGATGGCCATTTTTCTCTCTTTTCCTTGTCACTTTCATTTTTTCCTCCATCTCTCTCAACCTCTCTCTTAGTCCGCCCGGCGCACATCCAATCAAGTGCAAAAGTTAAAACTCACGCGCCGCTGATTGGACAAACTGGCAGCTCGTTAAGACGTCCAAAATTAAGTTCAATTCGGTGTGATCTACTGTACGAATCTATTCTGTGCCTTTGCCCATCCACAGTCATCTCTTTTCATTAGGAGGAACAATAGCTCCAATGCCGCATAATTCATGGGAGACACTCAAACGCAGATCCTAGGGCCCAATTAATTCACTTTCATTATTAACATTACCATTATTATTAATATGCTTAAGTGGAAGGCTGCTGTGAAGGTGTGCATCTCTGAACACTATTGAGATGTTCATCCACAGCTCTGGAAGGTGGCATCTTGTCACTGCAGGTGTGTGACTTTGACAAGAGAGTGTCATGGTTGACATTTTGAACTGGGATGGAAAGAAAAAGAAAATTTGACATTTTCTGTTAGACAATTAAAATATTCACTTATAATACAATGTAACAAAATCGATATTTGTAGATTCATTACCTTAAGTGACCGTACAGTTATCTTTAGAGCTACATTTGTGGATATTATCTTCTTACAGGTATCACTGTAAGAAAATACAGTACTACTTTGTGTGTGTTATGTTTGAGGGCAAATCTTGAGCAGTAAAAATACAATGACATGAAAGTTCTTGAGTCATCATCACATTACAGAGAGGCTCATATGTACAATGATCTTTATTATTATTATTAAATGGTAAATGGTAAATGGCCTGCATTTATATAGCGCTTTACAATCAGTAGGTAGTCTACATTCACCCATTCATACACCGATGGCGGCAGGCTGCCACGCAGGGTGCCTACACACCATCGGGAGCAAGGAGGGTTAAGTGTCTTGCCCAAGGACACAGCGACAGCAGCTGGGAGGGAGCGGGGATCGAACCGCCAGCCCTTGTGTCATTGGCCGACCCGCTCTACCTCCTGAGCTAAAGCCGCCCAATGATTATTACCAGTGCAGTGCCTGTTCCCTTATTCACACATCATGCTCTCCCACTCAACTCCCATCCTCCTCCTGCTTGCCCCAGCAGGGCACCCGCCAAGTTTGACACCCGCCAAGTTTAAAGTCGATCGGACGAAGGGTTCTCGAGATAAGCTACTTTTTGTGTTGCCAGCAGGTGGCGCTATTGCACGACATTCGGGCACTGAACTCTGTCAGGTCAAGGGCAACCTAAGCACAATCCCCGAGTTTGAAGTCGATCCGACCTACGGTTCTCGAGAGATAAACCGCTTTTCGTGTTGCCAGTAGGTGGCACTATATGTCGAATTCCACTCAATTCGGCACTGCACTCCGTTAGGCTCCCCTGAGCGCAGTGGACCCAACAAATGGTTTCACCTCTTCGCTGCCATCAGAAGTAAGCAACGGCACACAGTCATTGAAAAAAAGAAGAAAAGAAGAAAGAAAATGGTCCCCATTAGTATACATGTAGTATCACAGGACAATAAGTCATGCAGTTCTTTAAATTACACACAATCTGAGAACCCAACGGTAAAAACACAACAAAAACAACAACAACAACAACAACAATGCCTGCATAACCGGAACTCAAGGGGCTCCATAGGCAGCGGAAGAAAATCCCTTTCCTGCAAGCTCTGCCATTGGCTCCGACCCACCAGCTTCCGTCCCTATGAAACAACAACAACGCTAGCTCGTTGCTACACTCGTCGGTCACGCCCACTCCATTTTGATTGGGTAAAGCAGCATGCGAACCTGCCCCCTATACGAGCTCTGTTATTTGGCTTTTCACGGAGCTTGCCGACAGGTTTTCAATTTGCAAATTGCATCAAACAGACTGTCAATTAGAACTGAGAGAGAATGTGGGAGTTTGCTTCAAAACAGTCGTGGAGGTAACTATTTCTCCCATAGGGACATGTGGCATGTAATTATCACAAATGTACCACATGGGGCTAAAATCACTAACGTATGAAAATTACAGTATGTGACGCCTACATTCAAATTAAGCCTGTATAGGGCTTTCGTCAACTTACCTGATATGATAAATGCTGAAAAGTATGTTTGACATGGCGAATTTGCTGAAATATGTATTCAGCAATATCAAAACTGTCTAATTGGCTCCACACAATAATTTATACCTAATTTATAGAAACTTAGAGTGAAATATTCTCTCTCTCTTTCTCTCATCCTCTCTCTGTCTCTGAACCAACACACCTTTAGCTTGTATTTTTCTGGAAATAGTCCACGTTTCCCATCTTTCTCTATCCACTGATGCTGCTATTGCTTTCTCCATCGGTCAGACATCTAGTCATGTGTGACACGTTCTAATCATATTCATCTAGTCATGTGTGGACACGTTCTAATCATATTCATCTAGTCATGTGTGGACACGTTCTAATCATATTAATCTAGTTATGTGTGGACACGTTCTAATCATATTCATCTAGTCATGTGTGGACACGTTCTATCATATTCATCTAGTCATGTGTGGACACGTTCTATCATATTCATCTAGTCATGTGTGGACACGTTCTAATCATATTCATCTATTCATGTGTGGACACGTTCTATCATATTCATCTAGTTATGTGTGGACACGTTCTAATCATATTCATCTAGTCATGTGTGGACATGTTCTAATCATATTCATCTAGTCATGTGTGGACACGTTCTATCATATTCATCTAGTTATGTGTGGACACGTTCTAATCATATTCATCTAGTCATGTGTGGACACGTTCTAATCATATTCATCTAGTCATGTGTGGACACGTTCTATCATATTCATTTATTCATGTGTGGACACGTTCTATCATATTCATCTAGTCATGTGTGGACACGTTCTAATCATATTCATCTAGTCATGTGTGGACACGTTCTATCATATTCATCTAGTCATATGTGGACACGTTCTATCATATTCATCTAGTCATGTGTGGACACGTTCTAATCATATTCATCTAGTCATGTGTGGACACATTCTAATCATATACATCTAGTTATGTGTGGACACGTTCTAATCATATTCATCTAGTCATGTGTGGACACATTCTAATCATATACATCTAGTTATGTGTGGACACGTTCTAATCATATTCATCTAGTCATGGTTGGACACGTTCTAATCATATTCATCTAGTCATGTGTGGACACATTCTAATCATATTCATCTAGTCATGTGTGGACACGTTCTAATCATATTCATCTATTCATGTGTGGACACGTTCTAATCATATACAGCTAGTCATATGTGGACACGTTCTAATCATATTCATCTAGTCTTGTGTGGACACGTTCTAATCATATTCATCTAGTCATGTGTGGACACATTCTAATCATATACATCTAGTTATGTGTGGACACGTTCTAATCATATTCATCTAGTCATGTGTGGACACATTCTAATCATATACATCTAGTCATGTGTGGACACGTTCTAATCATATTCTAGTCATGTGTGGACACGTTCTAATCATCTAGTCATGATGAAATATTGCCCGAGAATATTGGATTTGGTATTGCTAATCAAGTCATTCAAAATAATTTTCCTAGACTGCACAGCAAAACAGTAGACCTGGGCAATAATGGGTTCATATGAAGCAACTGAGGCACACTTGAGATATCTTTCCAGGTGTGGGTGTAAGATCTGCTCGCCTACAAGATCGGCTCGCCCCACGCATGTGATTGGCTGTACGTCGGGCACATGGGATTAACATGCCCAAAATGTCCGACAAAGCTACTGATATTAACAGACATTTGGGAATGTTAATACATTAAAAATATTAATCATACAAACATTCAATGACCATCATTCAAGTGTACTGGACCACTTCTCATAAACATGGGCCTTACTTTTTGAAAATAAATGTTGTGAGAGCTTAACTTCATCTGCAGTTGCAGGAGCCCGAGCACATCCGGTGAGTAGATCTTACACCCACACAGACACATAAGACACCTATTGATATACTTGCAAGACGAGATGAATCAAATGATTCTCATCTTTTGTTTTCCAAGTATTCAAAGTACATCCAACTTTTGCTCAAGTCCGCAAGAAACCGTTTTATATTTCCGCTGAGTCTGACGGGCGGTATGCCTTTCTATATATACACCATCCGTCTGACTTACCCTCGATGCTTCTGCCCACAGTATCTCTTTAGAGCAGCTGGAACTGAGTTTTGATTCACCACCAGCGCTACAGCGGTGTACAAGGCTCCAGGCTAGCCACAGGTTTCTTGACAGGTATGAGGCCCTAATAGCCCATGTGCAACAAAGGAGGAGGTTGACAATCGCAGACAAAGACACGGAGATAGAGTTGGGAAAGGGAGAGAGAGAGAGAGAGATGGAATAATGAGAGAGAGACAGCAGGAGTGCTCACTAGAATGCCCTGGAGGAGATCATTCTCCACGCAATCGTTGACTCACTCTTTCTGTCTCGCTCTCAATTCTCTCCATCTTCACTTCTGCATTCTTTCAATTACCGATTCCCGTCTATGATTGGTCTTTGCCACCTACACAGTCGCTCTCTCTTTAGTACCTTCTGTCTCTTCATCTAGAAGACTTCTGATCCATGCTAATGATGCCATTCTCGGTAACCAAGATAACAGGGCCATAGACGGCCTTGTGCAAGCCAAGGAGGATAGTCAGAGTGCCATCATGCACGGTGTAACACAAACAGATCACTCTGCCCGTACACTATGTCAAATCCACGTCAAGCGTGGTGTGACACAGACCGAGCACTCTGCCCGTACACTATGTCAAATCCACCACTTCCTAAAAACCACCAATCTGGATTTGAGGAGTTTTGTGCAAGAATGAGATACACACCTTTCACATAAACAACACCCACTTTTACAAAATGATTGATGGCACCAAATTAAAACCAATCGGTGTATACTTTCTAAAATACAGTACGTTCCTTAATCCTCGCTTGATTGATGACCTTTTTGCAGAGACGGACAGCCAAAATGCCTTCAAAGTGAGGTCAAACAAGGACAGATTTTATAAGTCACTCTTCACCCATTCCTATTGTCTTCCAAGCCAGAGCTTTATGACTAACTGGTTAGTTAGTGAATGACTTCAACAGTTTGTTTCCTTTGATCATTGCCACAGACATAAATGATCAAAAGAGAATGTTCTGATCAGAGTATAATCGCATGCAGAGCTCAGTGAAAGTGAAGTACAACACGGATATCAGACTGCATCCAATACCCTGAAATAAGAGGATCAAGTGGTATTCAGTTCAATAAATATAAATAGAAAGTGCAAATACGTTCCTAACAAAGCATTAGTAGATTAAGACATGAATTAGACCGTGACCGGGTGTAAAAATGTGGGTGCAAAAACTCAGGGAAAGAAGGAAAACTTTGCTGTTTTTCAACCAGCTTTTTATCCGATGTTGATGTGCAATGAAATCAATACGGCAATATATCGAGATATTTTCCCCCACAATGCTGTATCGATATTTCAGAAAAAATATCACGATATATCGCTGGATCGTTTTCTTTGCACAGCCGTGTGTTCAGTGACACAATAAGAATATTTATGCACTCTTTTTTCTTCCACTGTGTTCAATAACACAGTAATTGTGCAAATTTGCAAATACCGTTTTGAATTAAACAGTTTTGACTTAATTTGTCCACCGAGTTATCAGTATAATGTAATGTCCATATTATTACACTACTGTACCTGGGTGGTACACAGCAATTTGTGTCTTCAGCTATATTTAAATAAATTCAGTAAATTATGTAGAGCACTGCAATATATCTCAATATGTATCGGATTGCAATTTGGCCACGATACAATCGTATCGTGACCCAAATTGCATCGTGATACATATCGTATCGTGAGGTCCTTGCCAATTCCAATGTCGGTAGTACAGATACAGCCATCTTCAATTGGCATCTGAGCCGTGACAGGTCGCGACAGGTCTTCAGGTCTTTGGCACCTAGTGAGAGCATTTTTGAACTGGTGTTTTTCACACTAAATCTGGATTTCGGACAGAGAGCGGCTTGAAAAGTGGCAAAGTTCTCTTGTAATAAATGTCCCGTTCACACGTTAACGGCCATCATGGTCGAGGCCAGTGGAACTAATCTTTGAGGAGAAAAGTCACTGAATAATGAATTCAAACAGGGGAACATCTTGAGCACAAATCATTCTGCAATTGACTCTTAAGTTTCTCTACCTTTGGCTTTGACTTTTCAACTCATTCATCAGTTTGAGATTCTGCCTCCTCAAACTGGAACAAAAGTGAAAACGATAAGATTTTTTATATAAGAGTGGGGCCAATGCAAACGTGTGGATCAAGGTGGTGCTGACGTACCCCCACTGGGCTGTAGCTAATATAGCTCCGGGCACCCAACAATACTGAAACATGGTTAAGAAGACCCAATCTCTGGGATCAAATGCCCCATGCTGTTCAAGGATCAGATCCTGCCAGAGCCCTCCACCCTGTGTCCTTATACTGTAGCTGTTCAAGGATCAGATCCTGCCAGAGCCCTCCACCCTGTGTCCTTATACTGTAGCTGTTCAAGGATCAGATCCTGCCAGAGCCCTCCACCCTGTGTCCTTATACTGTAGCTGTTCAAGGATCAGATCCTGCCAGAGCCCTCCACCCTGTGTCCTTATACTGTAGCTGTTCAAGGATCAGATCCTGCCAGAGCCCTCCACCCTGTGTCCTTATACTGTAGCTGTTCAAGGATCAGATCCTGCCAGAGCCCTCCACCCTGTGGCCTTATACTGTAGCTGTTCAAGGATCAGATCCTGCCAGAGCCCTCCACCCTGTGTCCTTATACTGTAGCTGATCCTCCTGCCAGAGCCCTCCACCCTGTGTCCTTATACTGTAGCTGTATCTCATCCTCCTGCCAGAGCCCTCCACCCTGTGTCCTTATACTGTAGCTGATCCTCCTGCCAGAGCCCTCCACCCTGTGTCCTTATACTGTAGCTGTATCTCATCCTCCTGCCAGAGCCCTCCACCCTGTGTCCTTATACTGTAGCTGATCCTCCTGCCAGAGCCCTCCACCCTGTGTCCTTATACTGTAGCTGTATCCTCCTGCCAGAGCCCTCCACCCTGTGTCCTTATACTGTAGCTGTATCCTCCTGCCAGAGCCCTCCACCCTGTGTCCTTATACTGTAGCTGTATCTCATCCTCCTGCCAGAGCCCTCCACCCTGTGTCCTTATACTGTAGCTGTATCCTGCCAGAGCCCTCCACCCTGTGTCCTTATACTGTAGCTGTATCCTGCCAGAGCCCTCCACCCTGTGTCCTTATACTGTAGCTGTATCTCCTGCCACAGCCCTCCACCCTGTGTCCTTATACTGTAGCTGTATCCTCCTGCCAGAGCCCTCCACCCTGTGTCCTTATACTGTAGCTGTATCCTCCTGCCAGAGCCCTCCACCCTGTGTCCTTATACTGTAGCTGTATCTCATCCTCCTGCCAGAGCCCTCCACCCTGTGTCCTTATACTGTAGCTGTATCTCCTGCCAGAGCCCTCCACCCTGTGTCCTTATACTGTAGCTGTTCAAGGATCAGATCCTGCCAGAGCCCTCCACCCTGTGTCCTTATACTGTAGCTGTTCAAGGATCAGATCCTGCCAGAGCCCTCCACCCTGTGTCCTTATACTGTAGCTGTATCTCAGCTGTATCTCTTTTCTGCTGTTGGTGACCATGACAACGGAAGACTTAATGCACACCTAAGATCCACTCATATACAGACGTTTAGCAGTTATTTAACTTTTTTAAGTTTTGTTAAGGCAAGTAAGAATGGGACAAGTACTGCTTGATTTGAGATATATGAAGGTTGTTGAATGAATTCTGGCAGTAATTTAGGCTGTACTATTGAGTCTTCATGGATCACACACAGATAGATTTTCAGGAAATGACCAACCACGATGAAAGTGTCACCCGGGTCTACCATGTTACCTTTCACCCAGGTCTACCATGTTACCTTTCACCCAGGTCTACCATGTTGCCTTTCACCCAGGTCTACCATGTTACCTTTCACCCAGGTCTACCATGTTACCTTTCACCCAGGTCTACCATGTTACCTTTCACCCAGGTCTACCATGTTACCTTTCACCCAGGTCTACCATGTTACCTTTCACCCAGGTCTACCATGTTACCTTTCACCCAGGTCTACCATGTTACCTTTCACCCAGGTCTACCATGTTACCTTTCACCCAGGTCTACCATGTTACCTTTCACCCAGGTCTACCATGTTGCCTTTCACCCAGGTCTACCATGTTACCTTTCACCCAGGTCTACCATGTTACCTTTCACCCAGGTCTACCATGTTACCTTTCACCCAGGTCTACCATGTTGCCTTTCACCCAGGCCTACCATGTTGCCTTTCACCCAGGTCTACCATGTTGCCTTTCACCCAGGCCTACCATGTTACCTTTCACCCAGGTCTACCATGTTACCTTTCACCCAGGCCTACCATGTTACCTTTCACCCAGGTCTTCATGTTACCTTTCACCCAGGTCTACCATGTTACCTTTCACCCAGGTCTACCATGTTACCTTTCACCCAGGTCTACCATGTTACCTTTCACCCAGGCCTACCATGTTACCTTTCACCCAGGTCTACCATGTTACCTTTCACCTAGGTCTACCATGTTACCTTTCACCCAGGTCTACCATGTTACCTTTCACCCAGGTCTACCATGTTACCTTTCACCCAGGTCTACCATGTTACCTTTCACCCAGGTCTACCATGTTACCTTTCACCCAGGTCTACCATGTTACCTTTCACCCAGGTCTACCATGTTACCTTTCACCCAGGCCTACCATGTTACCTTTCACCCAGGTC
Source organism: Poromitra crassiceps (assembly GCF_964638095.1). NCBI lineage: Eukaryota > Metazoa > Chordata > Actinopteri > Beryciformes > Melamphaidae > Poromitra > Poromitra crassiceps. The sequence goes on along the minus strand of NC_139627.1, from coordinate 52,670,171 downwards.
TACCATGTTGCCTTTCACCCAGGCCTACCATGTTACCTTTCACGCAGGTCTACCATGTTACCTTTCACCCAGGTCTACCATGTTACCTTTCACCCAGGTCTACCATGTTGCCTTTCACCCAGGCCTACCATGTTGCCTTTCACCCAGGTCTACCATGTTGCCTTTCACCCAGGCCTACCATGTTACCTTTCACCCAGGTCTACCATGTTACCTTTCACCCAGGTCTACCATGTTACCTTTCACCCAGGTCTTCATGTTACCTTTCACCCAGGTCTACCATGTTGCCTTTCACCCAGGCCTACCATGTTACCTTTCACCCAGGTCTACCATGTTACCTTTCACCCAGGTCTACCATGTTACCTTTCATCCAGGTCTACCATGTTACCTTTCACCCAGGTCTACCATGTTACCTTTCATCCAGGTCTACCATGTTACCTTTCACCCAGGTACCTTTCACCCAGGTCTACCATGTTACCTTTCACCCAGGTCTACCATGTTACCTTTCACCCAGGTCTACCATGTTACCTTTCACCCAGGTCTACCATGTTACCTTTCACCCAGGTCTACCATGTTACCTTTCACCCAGTCCTACCATGTTACCTTTCACCCAGGTCTACCATGTTACCTTTCACCCAGGTCTACCATGTTACCTTTCACCCAGGTCTACCATGTTACCTTTCACCCAGGTCTACCATGTTACCTTTCACCCAGGTCTACCATGTTACCTTTCACCCATGCCTACCATGTTGCCTTTCACCCAGGTCTACCATGTTACCTTTCACCCAGGCCTACCATGTTACCTTTCACCCAGGCCTACCGTGTTACCTTTCACCCAGGTATACCATGTTACCTTTACCATGTTACCTTTCGGAACAATAAGTGAAATAATGAATTCATCAGAGTGGTGTAACTTCATTTGATATCCATTAACAGAGTCGTCTCTTAGCCAGAGACTCCATATCAATTTATGGGATTGTTTAATGTAATCATGCATAATGGAAAGGGATTAATTGACAATGGGGCCGCACCAAGAAGGGGCCGCAGCATTAAGGAGCTACTTAGAATCAAAAGAGGATTTGCTAAATGGTCCTTCAGGCTTGAGATACCGGCAAATTAATTCAACAGTGGGTAAGAGAGACACTTTTTTGTCGAGTGCATTACCTTATTAGAAAATGAAAACCTCCGTTGTTTTGTTCCTCGGAGATGTGTGGTCGCAAAGCAGTTGAAGATCTTTGTCATAATTGGGAAAAAGCTCAAGTGTCAGAATATGATGTGACAGAAATGCAGCAGCATCCTCAATCAGCCTTGCATAAATCAGTGTTCCGGCTACAGGTTCATCGGGTCATTGATCGTCAGGGTGGGGATTTCCTCATTTTAGGGGCGTGGCCATCTGACCTTCGGCATCGCAGTTTTTTTTTTTAGGGCACAAGGCCACACACATGTCAGGGCACAAAGGCAACTGCTCCATTGATATAGGGAAGAGCGGTTTTTCTGAAATGTGTGTTCAATCACACATCCTTTGCATAGGACATGCTACATTCAACTGAGACCACTGACACTTTTAAAGGGATAGTTGGGTTTGTTTGAAGTGGGGTCCTATCGGCTATAGTTGCATACACTAACTGAAATAGGTACAGTGTTCTAGACGCTGAGCGAGACCCGGCACTCTGAAGCAACATCCTCCACAGCTCTCTCTCTCTAGTACACGGGGCCAAGAACTAAAACGTAATTTTTATTTTATTTAACCTTTATTTATACAGGTGAATCACCTTGAGACCTAGATCTCATTTTCAAGTGCGACCTGAACAACGCCAAAACAACGGCCACCTAAACAAATCGATATCTGTGTACTACACGCACGCTCTCTTTTGACAATTTTCAAACCGCCGTCTCATTCGGCACTGCTTTTTCTCCCAACCGTACAACTACCGTATTCCTGCGCTAAACGCCTGCACAGAGCACATACAGTGCTCATACAGTTGATCATACAGTATAGAACAAGGTCTCAATAATAAATAAATAAATAAATAATACATTGATAATAAATCAATAAATAAAAGGCATTGGAGAGGTGGAACAACTATTGCAGCACTTTAAGTATTCATTCCACTTTTTTTTAAAGCATGCAAATGTGATATACATACTGTACAGTAGTGCAAATGAACCACGGAGGAAGGCAGGTTTTTTGGTAGGCGACGATGGCAGGGTGGAAAAACAGACAAGTCTTTCAGAGCCCTGTACTACGAAACTAGTTTAACAGATCCGCGATAAGTCCCTTTGATCTGGTTTGACTGAACAGGATCAAAGCTATCTAGTTAACTGATACTACGACGCTGGTTTTTTACTAGGTAAGTGGACCTGGGATCTGCCTGTGCACGCGCACGTTTTTCGCTCGTGCACAGGCGCGCGTCCACGCGAAAGAGGTGCACTAGCCAATCACATTATGAACAGCTGAGTTGATCCACGCCCACACCCATTTCCACACCCATTTCCTCATTGAATGAAAAAGCGCAGCCACAGTGGGATCAGAGATTTTAGCGGATATTTAATGTAACCTATGGCAGAATGAAAATCCGCGTTGGATATAGTTGGGGGAAGGACTGTCTAAAGCTGCCGCTTGTATTCACATCAGTCATTTGATTTACTTTGATCAGCGATTTCTGTCTCCTACAGCTTTGTGCGAGTGTAAATGTACATTAAATGTGTAATCTCAGTCTATAAATTTCCACAATCTGTAAGCCTATTTAGACCATAGATTTAGAAAGCATGCTCAATGAATAATGATCTCTATCACTCATTATGTGTGTGTGGTTGCACTGATCGAATAATTCATATATAGGCTATAATAATGATATCCTAATATAAAAGAGAAAACTGCTGGACTGAATTGAGACGATGCGGGCATACTTTTCATTGATAAAAACTAGCCTATTTTTGCTCATATATTGGCATACAGCCTACAGGACACAGTTCCAGCTGAAACATGCAAGAAGCCTGCATATTTAGTATTGGGGCTATCCCATATTTATCCCATCTATATTATATGTATAGGCTTTTCTGGCATGTAGGAGAATATCACCCTCACTCCATTTGAGGCTCCGTTTAGCCTATAATATGCGCTGCGGTGATTAATAGTGATCATATTTCTCCACGCATAGTTGAGCTGTTAAGACATAAAGTGGTAAGTAGGCTTAATTTAATTATGTAACCTACAGAGCCACAAATGTTTTTCTTGTTATATTCTCAGTTGACTGCAATCTATTTTTCATATGGCGATCTTATATGAACGGTGAGTGACTCCAGAGAGCCGATTATATGGGTCTGTCATGGATTTTGATCTTATCCTCTGAAGCTAACCTGGTCGCGACCAGGTTAGCTTTGCAGCGTCAGTTGCCATGGTGATTGAAAGTTAACTTGCTTTGTAGTACGGCTAAACCAGGTTTAAACTCAAACTTACTCGGATAAGGCATTAAACTAGCTTCGTAGTACAGGCTACAGGTGAATAACTGGAAAACCTTTAAACGGCGGGTTCCTACTAAACTCGTTTAAAACCCTCTTGTTTTGGCAGGGCGATGAAAAGAAAATGGCACCCGAATCTCAGTCAAATGTGATTCCCAGTAAAACACGCGAGCTGGGACACCATACAGCAGATGTCAGCAGGTAATCTGATTCATTCTCTTCATTTGAATATCTTTATGAAAGTGATTACCTCGGGTGGCATTTGACACTGACAGCGCACACAGCATATGGCTTGGTAAAGCACAGCCCCTCATCTTCTCTTCTAAGCCTCATTGCTCGTTTATATCCAGATTAGTACAAATGGCCCTTTGGGAACATCAGGCAGCCGTCCGTCGTTGAACATATTATATATATACATGTTGTTGTTGTTGACCTCTGTGTCAGCTGCCTACAGCTCTGTTGTCCGTTCAGACTGGACTCCATTATCATAACGCATCCAACATACCAGCCAGGCAGAACATGTCCTGCCCAGAGGGGTGATGCACCTCATCTCAGGATAACAAAACCCGTCCAGGGGACACCACCAATGACTTTCCTCCACACCCACACCCACACACACACACACACACACACACACACACACACACACACACACACACACACACACACACACACACACACACACCACACCCAGCTCTCTCTCTCTCTCTCTGTTCTCATCCTTCCCTTCCTCTTCTCTACATCTGGCCTTCATGAGGGGGCAGCTTTGCATACTCAAAACTGAGGCTGGCGCCAAAAGCAAGTGGGATCCCCAGAGACCCCCCCCCAATGTTTAAATAACCCAGTTTCATATGAATCACCTGTTTAAGAGTCAAATAGACGATGGCCGTGATTGGCAGGTCGCCGATCACAGACCCGACAGCAGGCGGCGCTGCGGCTCTGGGAAACCAACCTCTCGTCCAAATATGGCTAGACCTACGTCACGTCTGGTTCCAAGAACAAGATGGCAGCGGCCGCAAATGCCGAATGGAGGCTTCAATACGAGAGTCCACAAAGCAATGGGTGACATCACATGCCCTCCCTCCATCTCTTTCATACTGTACAGACTATGTACTAAGTCTATGAGTCAGTCTATGACATCACATGCACTCCATCCCATCTCTTTCATACTGTACAGACTATGTACTAAGTCTATGAGTCAGTCTATGACATCTATGAGTCAGTCTATGACATCACATGCCCTCCATCCCATCTCTTTCATACTGTACAGACTATGTACTAAAGTCTATGAGTCAGTCTATGACATCACATGCACTCCATCCCATCTCTTTCATACTGTACAGACTATGTACTAAGTCTATGAGTCAGTCTATGACATCACATGCCCTCCATCCCATCTCTTTCATACTGTACAGACTATGTACTAAGTCTATGAGTCAGTCTATGACATCACATGCACTCCATCCCATCTCTTTCATACTGTACAGACTATGTACTAAGTCTATGAGTCAGTCTATGACATCACATGTCCTCCCTCCATCTCTTTCATACTGTACAGACTATGTACTAAGTCTATGAGTCAGTCTATGACATCACATGTCCTCCCTCCATCTCTTTCCTACTGTACAGACTATGTACTAAGTCTATGAGTCAGTCTATGACATCACATGTCCTCCCTCCATCTCTTTCATACTGTACAGACTATGTACTAAGTCTATGAGTAAGTCTATGACATCACATGTCCTCCCTCCATCTCTTTCCTACTGTACAGACTATGTACTAAGTCTATGAGTCAGTCTATGACATCACATGCCCTCCGTCCATCTCTTTCATACTGTACAGACTATGTACTAAGTCTATGAGTCAGTCTATGACATCACATGCACTCCCTCCATCTCTTTCATACTGTACAGACTATGTACTAAAGTCTATGAGTCCGTCTATGACATCACATGCCCTCCATCCCATCTCTTTCATACTGTACAGACTATGTACTAAAGTCTATGAGTCAGTCTATGACATCACATGCACTCCATCCCATCTCTTTCATACTGTACAGACTATGTACTAAGTCTATGAGTCAGTCTATGACATCACATGCACTCCCTCCATCTCTTTCATACTGTACAGACTATGTACTAAGTCTATGAGTCAGTCTATGACATCACATGTCCTCCCTCCATCTCTTTCATACTGTACAGACTATGTACTAAGTCTATGAGTCAGTCTATGACATCACATGCCCTCCATCCCATCTCTTTCATACTGTACAGACTATGTACTAAGTCTATGAGTCAGTCTATGACATCACATGTCCTCCCTCCATCTCTTTCATACTGTACAGACTATGTACTAAAGTCTATGAGTCAGTCTATGACATCACATGTCCTCCCTCCATCTCTTTCATACTGTACAGACTATGTACTAAGTCTATGAGTCAGTCTATGACATCACATGCCTTCCCTCCATCTCTTTCATACTGTACAGACTATGTACTAAGTCTATGAGTCAGTCTATGACATCACATGTCCTCCCTCCATCTCTTTCATACTGTACAGACTATGTACTAAGTCTATGAGTCAGTCTATGACATCACATGCCCTCCCTCCATCTCTTTCACACTATGCACTAAGTCTATGAGTCAGTCTATGACATCACATGCCCTCCCTCCATCTCTTTCACACTATGCACTAAGTCTATGAGTCAGTCTATGACATCACATGTCCTCCCTCCATCTCTTTCATACTGTACAGACTATGTACTAAGTCTATGAGTCAGTCTATGACATCACATGCCCTCCCTCCATCTCTTTCACACTATGCACTAAGTCTATGAGTCAGTCTATGACATCACATGCCCTCCCTCCATCTCTTTCATACTGTCTACAACTCCGGCCTGAAACAACCCTTTGACGTCAAAGGGTCATGTCAAAGCACATCAGGGGGACTTGCAGGGCGACTTGAGTGCTCAGGGCAGTCGATCTGTAGCCTAGCATGCTAAACACCTAGCATGCTAAACACCTAGCATGCTAAACACCGCTGATATTTATCTGATATCCAGATGTTGGACGATGCATTTGAATTCGATGGCCGCCCGTATTTATTTGAGCTGGAATAACATCATATGGAAACAAACTGAGGAGCTGCTCTCTCTAATGTGACAGACAGCAAACACAGCAGGCTGAGCACGCTGCACCAAGGTCAATAGATTGTTCATTTTCTCATTGTCTCTATGATATAATAAGAATATGAGCCGCTGTGTGTCAGAAAATAAGCTATTTACAGGACGTAAATACAAGCATTACACATGCCCCGTAGGCTATTCCTGGTTTCCAGGTGGCAGTTCAAAACGTATGGTTTCAGCGTATGTACTGTATATCGAAGCCAACTTATCAGGGTGATTTAAAAATCATATCTCAAGCTGGAGGCTCAGGTCCAGGTTGTAAAAAAAGAACTGGAATCCTCCATGGGCGTAGTACGTGTTTATTCCACGCTGAAACACACTGTCTGCTCTGTGCCTTTTAGCTAGCCCTGCGTGCACAGCTTACCCCAAAGCAAGTTAGCCCTGCGTGCACAGCTTACCCCAAAGCAAGTTAGCCCTGCGTGCACAGCTTACCCCAAAGCAAGTTAGCCCTGCGTGCACAGCTTACCCCAAAGCAAGTTAGCCCTGCGTGCACAGCTTACCCCAAAGCAAGTTAGCCCTGCGTGCACAGCTTACCCCAAAGCAAGTTAGCCCTGCGTGCACAGCTTACCCCAAAGCAAGTTAGCCCTGCGTGCACAGCTTACCCCAAAGCAAGTTGCAGGCAATATACATCAAGTCCAAAACAAAACGGAGCTCATAATCAGCGAGACAGAGAGCGCGGGTTAGGAAGAAAAGACAAAGGGTGCTTTCACTGATGAAAAGCCTAATCATAGTCCGACCGCCCAGACAATCATTTGCAAGTGAAATAGGCCATGTCGGAGGGGGATTTCACTATGAGAAATTTGCGGCAAAATTAATTACGTAGGTTAAGGGCACAATAAAACAAAAGCCCTGCGTTCACCAAAGAAAAGAGTCTGATTACTATGATAAATTTGGGAGATTCAGGGCTGCTTGAGCATGGTAATGTGGGGTAATTACTTTTCTGCGATAAATCCCCCGTTGACTGTAGCCACAACATGAGAACAAAGGTGATGAGAGTGGCATGTATTGTGAGTTTTGGATGCCTTGGAAGAAGCTCTCACACTAACAGGTGGGGAGGTTTTTTTGTGCGTCATCGATGCTACAAAATGTTGACACAATGCTCTCACTGATACACATAGGCAGGTTTGTGTCGCTTACTAATGTCTTGTTATGAACATGTGAAGGTTTACTGGCCCATAGCACAACATGATCATCATATATCTGCAGGGGGCTGATAGGGTTGCTAATTGATACAAGTCACTTCATTATTTCACCAGGTGCTGAGATTTCCCCTCTATATTATATTCTCTATTGTGGAAGGGAAATTCTTCACCCATTGGAATTTCAAAGCACTCCCAATCACCTCCTCTTCTCCTCCTCCCCACACACACACTCCCTTCTCCTCCTCTTCTCCTCCTCTCTTCCTCCACACACACACACTCCCTTCTCCTCCTCTTCTCCTCCTCTCTTCCTCCACACACACACACTCCCTTCTCCTCCTCCTCCCCACGCACACACTCCCAATCACCTCCTCTTCTCATCCTCCCCCCACACACACTCCCTTCTCCTCCTCTTCTCCTCCTCTCTTCCTCCACACACACACACACTCCCTTCTCCTCCTCTTCTCCTCCTCTCTTCCTCCACACACACACACACACACTCCCAATCACCTCCTCTCCTCCTTCTCCCCACACACACACTCCCTTCTCCTCCTCTTCTCCTCCTCTCTTCCTCCACACACACACACTCCCTTCTCCTCCTCTCCTCCTCCTCTCCACGCACACACTCCCTTCTCCTCCTCTCCTCCTCCTCCACACGCACACACTCCCTTCTCCTCCTCCCCACACACACACTCCCTTCTCCTCCTCCTCTCCTCCTCCACACACACACACACACTCCCTTCTCCTCCTCTCCTCCTCCCCACACACACACTCCCTTCTCCTCCTCTCCTCCCCACGCACACACTCCCTTCTCCTCCTCTCCTCCCCACGCACACACTCCCTTCTCCTCCTCTCCTCCCCACACACACACTACCTTCTCCTCCTCTCCTCCCCACACACACACTCCCTTCTCCTCTCCTTCTCCCCATGCACACACTCCCTTCTCCTCCTCCCCACACACACACTCCCTTCTCCTCCTCCTCTCCTCCTCCACACACACACACTCCCTTCTCCTCCTCTCCTCCTCCCCACACACACTCCCTTCTCCTCCTCTCCTCCCCACGCACACACTCCCTTCTCCTCCTCTCCTCCCCACACACACACTCCCTTCTCCTCTCCTTCTCCCCATGCACATACTCCCTTCTCCTCCTCTCCTCCCCACACACACACTCCCTTCTCCTCTCCTTCTCCCCATGCACACACTCCCTTCTCCTCTCCTTCTCCCCATGCACATACTCCCTTCTCCTCCTCTCCTCCCCACACACACACTCCCTTCTCCTCTCCTCCTCCCCACACACACTCCCTTCTCCTCCTCTCCTCCCCACGCACACACTCCCTTCTCCTCCTCTCCTCCCCACACACACACTCCCTTCTCCTCTCCTTCTCCCCATGCACACACTCCCTTCTCCTCTCCTTCTCCCCATGCACATACTCCCTTCTCCTCCTCTCCTCCCCACGCACACACTCCCTTCTCCTCCTCTCCTCCCCACGCACACACTCCCTTCTCCTCTCCTCCTCCCCACGCACACACTCCCTTCTCCTCCTCTCCTCCCCACACACACACTCCCTTCTCCTCTTCTCCTCCCCACGCACACACTCCCTTCTCCTCCTCTCCTCCCCACACACACACTCCCTTCTCCTCTCCTTCTCCCCATGCACACACTCCCTTCTCCTCCTCTCCTCCCCACACACACACTCCCTTCTCCTCTCCTTCTCCCCACGCACACACTCCCTTCTCCTCCTCTCCTCCCCACACACACACTCCCTTCTCCTCTCCTTCTCCCCACGCACACACTCCCTTCTCCTCCTCTCCTCCCCACACACACACTCCCTTCTCCTCTTCTCCTCCCCACGCACACACTCCCTTCTCCTCCTCTCCTCCCCACACACACACTCCCTTCTCCTCTTCTCCTCCCCACGCACACACTCCCTTCTCCTCTTCCCCACGCACATACTCCCTTATCCACACATCTTCAGCTGCTCAACAGTGGAGGACAGAGCAAGCATGCTATTGGGCTACAAAGGCTATATAGCCTTATAGCTTATAATATAAGCTTTGTTCTCAAGCCAAAAAGGCAAATGGCACAGCAGTGTTATTATGACATGAGTTTGCATTGTCATGTATTATCTGTCCACTAGACATTTCTGTCTGCGAGAATAGAACGCCTTTTGATGTAGCGAGGAAAGCCGTCCTTCTTGTTTTGGGTCAGTTGCTAGTCAGAGCGAAACGGTTTACGGCCGTAGCAACAGACCCAAAACGGCTGTCCTCGCTACTTTCTGCTCTCGTGAACATCTCTCGTTATATTCTAACCGTTTGTTTGAAAGTTATTTTGTAATTTTGTGGTTATGGCCGAAGTGGCTGCCGCAAACCGTTTCATTTCACTTCCTGATCTGCCCGGCCCGCTGACAGACTAATCATCAAGACAACACTGGCCGATTCACTCGGCGTTGGTCTCATCTACTATTAGAGGTAAGATGTGAGGCATCGATATTCAATTTAGACTGTTTAATAACAATTGAAAATCTTGCTCGTAGCTGCTTTAACAACACTCATGTCACTTTTACATTATGAATGTCAGTTACATTCAAGCCTTTGCCAAATGACTTCCCACAATTCTGCTTAAGCCTACCAGCGTCACATAACTCTCTCTGTATTTAGACTGGCGTTTTCAATCTGAGGCCTATACGAGGGATCAGCCGAGCAGCATTTTGGTAAACAAACCGCGTCGCTGGGTGGCAACGGCAATGGAACCCTCTGAAGCGTGAGCTTTGAGTGTCTGACTCTAGCCAGCTGACTCTGTTTACATTTAAAAAACTGCGACATGCATAATATTATACATCAAACTCTTGAGCTACTTCTGCTCTCACTCAGAATGTCAAAATATAAGCGATGTGATGATGTACAGTTTTTGAGATATTAACGTTTGTTTGCCACAACTCATACTAATAACTGCCGCGGAGCTCCGCATTTCTGGGTGGCAAGTGACATCGCGCTGATTCGTCCTATATACCATGAAGCAAGAATAGTGGCTTAGCGAGGTAACTTCAGGTTTAACCCTGGGTGTGCCGTGCTACGACGCTAGTTCACTTCTTCCCGAGATATATTTCCATGGCAACTTATGCTGCACGGCTAACCTTGCAGGTTAAGTTGCAAGGATAAGCTCAAAAATCAACAAGCAACAGTGAAACCGCCCCGCACCGCGGTGTTTTGTTCCCTTTTTTTCTTTTTTACTTTCGAGCCCCTGCCCCTCTAACGGTCTCTGCGCGGCCCTGAGACTGCCAAATCACATGCAGCATCATGTCATTTAATGGCCACCTTGAATCCAGTCAGGAAAAGCTAGCTGTAGATCGGTGACGGAGAGTGTAGTTGTTTCCGTTTCTGATGGTCCATCTAATTTGTTACAGTTGCTTCAGTGGCCCCGCCTACAGTATGCTCAGCCAATCCTCAGTGGGTTCAGGGGGGCGTGGCCTGTCCATATGCTTCGCAGCACCATCATGTCCAAAGTAGAAGCGTCTAACTTTCATGGAATAGTCTAGGGAAAAGAAAGAAGAAAAACTAAAAACATGTCCCTGCGAAAACTCTAAAACATTTGTAAATGCCACATACTGTATACCAGGCCAAATACAAAGTTCAAACCAAGAGTTAGAGGGAAATCCTTCTCTGGTGTCTCTGCCTATGGCCTGCATTTATTATATATATATATATATATATATATATATATATATATATATATATATATATATATATAGCGCTTTTATCCAAAGCGCTTTACAGTCAGTAGGTACATTCACCCATTCACACACCGATGGTGGCAGGTTACCACGCAGGGTGCTGGTAACAATTTGGGGTTCAGTCTTGCCCAAGGACACTTCGACATGCAGACTGGAGTAGCCGGGAATCGAACCACCGACCTCTTTTATCCAAAGCGATTAGTGGACAACCCGCTCTACCTCCTGAGCTACAGCCGCCCTCATTCACATACTGTACATCCTTTTCAAAAAATTGGAATATCATGGAAAAGTTAGTTTTTTTTCCATAATTCCTTTCAAAAAGTGAAACTTTCATAGATTATATATTCATTACACACAAAGTGAAATATTTCTAGCCTTTATTTGTTTCATTTTTCATAAGTTTGGCCTACAGCTCCAGAAAACCCCCAAAACAGTATTTCAAGAAATGAGAATAGTGTGAAGAAAATCAGCAGTTACTTCTCAGTTATGACTGACTCCAGCAGCCTCAGTCCACTCCCTCTGAATCTCTGCCAAATTTTTGAATCGTCTTTGCTTGACAATCCACTGAAGCCCACGGTCATCCATGGTATTTCCATGATATTCAATTTTTTTGGAAAGGATCAGTACATACCAGGCCCCTTAGATTCAAGATAAGGGGAGCAGTGAGACATTTTAAATAACCACATTATTGTCATTTTAGCCTCTGTCTGTTGCAATCTCTCGGGTTGTCTCTTTGGCACTGTCCCTGGCTACTGTCCAACCGCCTTTTGGGCGCCTCATTAGATTTGGAACTGCTGTCCTCTGCCTGTTGTCTCAGCTCAAAGCCACCAGGCCAGAGTTCCAATGTAATTAACAGCACATGGTCACCCAGGAGGCTCCGAATCAGCCTGCCACTCTCTGATCATAACTGATATTGAATGGCATTTACCCCCTGGGCAGAGGGAAACCTGTTTCTTTCGCTCAGTGAACAGATGGCCGCACGATGGTGGAGGGTGTTGCTATTCAAAATATCTCATGGAAAATGTGGAATGCCAGATTTTTTTTTTTTTTTTTACCCATTATGAGAGCTGGAAGCGAGATTACAAATGTTTCGGGGAGGATTTTTGGGGTCTTTGTAGTAGTTTGTATAACACTAACCTCCATGTCGAAACACTGAGAAAGATGCGGTCAAACGTCGACATTTTCAGGGTGGAATTTGTCATTCTGCTCAAGGCTGTCAAAACTGAAAAACTAAACGTTTGTAATGGAACTTTTGATTCGGCTCACGTCCTGTTTAAAGAAGGTCATATTAATCTCAAATTCCAACTAATCCCTGCTCCTTCCACTTCTCATTCCCTAGCCATCTGCATTACATTAGGGATGGGCATTTTGAATACATTTCCATAATCGAAATCGGGAAAATTAACGATCAATTATAGATTATCGATAGCATATCTATCTATCTATCTATCTATCTATCTATCTATCTATCTATCTATCTATCTATCTATCTATCTATCTATCTATATGGAATCAGATAATTTTGTCTTTTTTCTCATTAAAAAATTACTCAAAAACATTATCAAAATGGTTGATTATTTTTTCTGTCCATCGACTAATCGATTGATCGTTGCCACTCTAGTAGACCCTAACCCCCTAGGCACTGCTGCTTTGCCCTCTTGCTCCTTTGTTAGTGTGTGACTTCAACGCAAGAGAGAGCCGCAGGAATGAGTCTGGAAAACATCGATGCCAACACTCCTGGTTCTTCACTGTTTCTGCCTATGGGATTTTTGAATGGGTTTTTGGCGCGATGCTTCAAATGAGGTCTGTGGTTAACACAAGCTTATTCAAACGCGAACCAGTGTTCAGCAGGATAATCTTCACACATGACTCGAGGACCACTTTTATGAGTTTTTAAGCTTTTACGTGCCGTAAAAAGGGCGGCTAGCTAGCAAACGGCTAAATGAGACTACACTGTTGAGTCGACGGGGATATTATACGTCAATAACGTCATCACTTCAAAGGAGGAACACGGAAATTCTCTTTCCCTCACCTGGTTCAGCCCGGGGTAATCAGTGCACAGCAGCGCACACAATCAGCAACACTCCAGCTTGAGTGGTGACGTGACGTGGAAGCCTATGCGACATTGTGTGTAGTTCTGGATTAGCTTAGCATGAGCTTTTTACTTCTAGGGCTCGCATTTACGCTTCAAAACTCATGAAAGTGGTCCTCATGTGTGAAGATTATCCCGCTGAACACTGGTTCGCGTTTGATTAAGCTTGCGTTGCCCAGAGACCTTATTTGAAGCATCGCGCCAAAAACCCATTCAAAAATCCCATAGACAGAAACAGTGAAGAACCATGAAGTCCGGGACTTCCGCGTTCCGACTACAAAAATTCGTCATCCCTGCGGCTCTCTGGTAAGCAAAGCTTTAAACTTCCTGCAATGTTGAAGAGCAACTCCCACATCAGCGCCGTCTATCAGCTCGGATGCAGTTTATGACCATATTATGGTTGGTGATTATTTCCATCTTCTCAATCCTGAATTGGGTTGTAAAACTGACACAAAAAATATGTATAGCATGGCTAGAATAATGCATTCCCAAAACGGCAATAAGAAAGGGAGGATGAAGATTGAAACATGTGCAGCACAAACACAGATACTGAGACGTTCAGTGGGAAGGCTGCAAAAACCAATGATGGTAGTGTGATTAGACCAGCAAATGAAAGGCTAGACGCATTTTAATTAGGCCGATGGCTGTTTTCATGCCATCATCTGTTGCTGTGATACAGTCTTAATTAACCTATTTAAAGTCAGTGCCGTGTATTAACGGCCATAATGAGCCTTTTCAGTGTCAAAGGGGGACAAGTCATTGGCATAGCGTAACCCCCAGGGGTTCCTTGATGGTTCTCACACCTGTGCTTCTGTCTGTACACCTTCACAGAAAGACGGCCGGGTATGCTCCTGCTCTTTTTGTTGATGTCATTTGCAGATGGTTTGAAAGCCGAAGTGACTATTCAAATGCGTTTTGTTTTGGAAGTCATAGCCATCAGTCTAATGACATCTTAGTTACGGGGGTTATTGCTGGATCTGACACGGATTTGATTTCTACCTGGGTTAAAATAACCCCGGCTCCGACAAAAGCAGGATTTGCAAATCCAGATCTGATCCGCTATATTTGTTCTGTGTAAATGAAGGCTGCCTGTGCAAAATGCCATGGTAACCTCGGCCACCATCACTCGCTGCATCAAGCCAGTGGGGGCTCATAACCAGCAATGCTCCCTATAAGCCAGTGATGTAAGTCAGTCAATGTAAACGGTTCAATGAATGTGTCTAGACACAAACGTTACCAAAGTCTCTGCATGTTATCTCAAATAAGATAAAAGGTATTTTAATTACATCCATCCATGCATGGTTAACTCTCATTTCAAGAAGCAAGTTGAATAAGATTTATGTTGAATAATGACTTATTTTCACCAACTGCCTGGGGGAGTTGCTGCTGCCTGTGGGAGCAGCTGCAGGGGGCGGGTTACATAAGAACAAGAGTTGTGCCTATGCGCATGTGCATATAGAGAGCCAAAGTGAACGTCACTTCCTGCTTCAGCACTGCAGAGATTTTCATCTGCCATTTATTTTCCCAAAGACATTTCATAAAATGCTTATAAAAATAGTTTGACTTGTTCAAACCAAACGGTTCAGATATATTTAGAATCGGGAGAGACCATAGAACATTTCACTCGGACCAAAACTTAAAAATACAACCTAGAGAAAATATTTTCTTTAGATCCGCAAGAGAAATTACGTTTTGGTACGAGTGAAATGTTATAATGTGGTCTCTCCTGTTGCTAAATATATCTGAACCGTTTGGTTTCACCAAGTAACACTATTTTTATAAGCATTTTACAAAATGTAGATGGGGAAAATAAATGGCGGATGAAAATCTCTGGTACAGTGCTGAAGCAGGAAGTGACGTTCACTTTGGCTCTCTATTGTGCCTGATACAGACTTTGACGCAAATAGGCTACCATGCACTGGTGCATTGCACTTTAGTTGCACATTCTACTCCACCGAGTCCATCCATTCTGACTCAAATCCAGTTGTGATCAGTGGTTGCTACCACTGGTGGACAGACAAAGAAAAGACTGGTACAACAGTCTACTGAACCTCAAACTCAGACAAAGATCAGCAGTACTGGCAACACGTACAGTAACGTGAGAAGTCATCTCTGGGAAGTGAGGTGCATAACCATCACAGTAACGACCACTTACCAATAAAGCATTTTGATTACGTAACCTCAACATGCTTTGTGCCAATTTGATACAATGTTGATACAATAGGTTGAGGCCACGTCTCGTCATAGACGCTGGTCTAGCTGGCTCAGCCTGGCTGGGGGCGTGGTCAGGGTGGGGTAAAAACCCCCGTTCTATCCATTCAGAAAAGTTAGAATTTAGCTGATAGCCCAGCCCAGGCAGACACGATCGGGGATTTAACCACCGGAGTAAACGCACATCTGAGCAGACGTCTTGTGTTCTGCTCTAGAACCCCCAAACCTGTAGTTTAGAGCCGCAGCACCGTCTTTTGGTGAGTCAGCCCATGAGATATATGGGCGGTTTTACCCCACTCGCGCGCCAGCCGTTTAACATTTTGTGGGCGTTCCCAGACATGCGGACTGTCTCTATAGTATGCCCTTTAGAGCTGTGTTCAAACTTTTTTGTACCTATAGGCTCACTTTTGACATAAAAAAAAATCCCACGGCACACCGCCATCCCAAATGTACCAAAGTTCTTTTGAGCCCCACTAGTGGGCTCTTCATCTGGGTTAGGTCTGGAAGGACTTTGAATCAGGAGGATCGAGTCCACAGGCTTTGAGTCTTTTCTCAAGGTTAGCCGTGTTTATGGTCACAGAAATGCATAGCAAGTAATGTATATATCTTGGAGTACGGTTGGAGATACGGTGGATCAAGAGATCTGTCTCCTCGTCCCTGCGCACTCCACATAACCCCGCTTTTATGAACAAGGATCATGAGACGCTCACCGATCGTTGAAATGAAACTTAAGGTTATGAATATAACCCCGGTTTTATGAACAAAGTGAGTGAGATGCTCACAGTGATCTCCCAATCCTTGTGAAGTAAAGCCATCTTTGTTGTCATTTGTTCTAACCACGCCTATACCGGCATCTCTTTCTCTTCTATTGTTGGAAATCAACAAGGTCATTGTTAGGGTACGAATCACGCTACTACCGCCACCCACAGGAATAGAAGAGTAGTGCAACCAACCATAGTGCTCAACAAGAGCTGTGTGAAATCAATTATTCGGTTTGGCACAACTTAATTGTCAACACAACATATTTGTTAAAATATGTCATTGCGCCCTGTGTGCTTTCACAATCCAGTCTCACACAAAAAAAAGGGACATAGTAACGTCGGCCCACAGCCCAAAGAAATAGTTAGGAGGTAACATTTAGTCCACCGGTCGCTTAGCGAGTTTACTCTGATATTGAAATAGCCCCCGGGCAAATAAGGGGGCGGTTGTGGCTCAGGACAGGAGGTAGAGTAACCTTGCTTGCAAGATGGATATCCTCGCGAGATCAAAAGAGATTCTCTCGACGTAATCCATCTTGTCATGCACAGGCAGTTAGGATGATTGGTCGAACCATGGCCGGCTCGACGAATCAGCGGCAGCCTAAGGTGGGCTTTCTGTGTGACGCTACTGTGAAGCGTCTGGGCAAGTAGTGGGTACATGGTCTTTGTAGTTCTTTTCACTTGTCAACATGGCTGCCGCCGCCAAAGTTATTTCTCAAATGGACAGCATTTCCAAAATATCAAAACGTTTATTAATCCAATCCAATTATTAATCGCTCATGTGTTAGTTTGTGGAAATTCCCGTGCAATAATCATAACTCTGGCCCCAGCCCACATCACTCTAGCCGGAGCACATGTTAGCTTACATTAGCTTCCACAAAACACACACACAAAGCTGCGCAAAAGCGCTTTACGTTCTTATACGGAGATAGCGAGGCAGCATAGTAAATAAACACACGTGGCACTGCGCTCCGTTTTCATCAATGAACTATTAATAGCGCAAGGGACGGCCACTCGTCAATTCGCTGCGCGTAGCCAAACACTCCTGGCTGCTGTTAGCCGCTAATTAGCAACAAACCTTTCAACAGGCTCATACCCCGGTCGCAAACGTTACGTCAGAGGCATGGCGATCTGATTGGTTGAAGTTAACACGCACCAGCGGTGATAGACAGATGGGTCATCCAATCACCTGCCAAGTAGCTTGGAAAAGTGCCCGCCTCCGTCAGCGGGTCGGGTTACTGCATTCCCAGATCGGCTGGTTTAGTGAAACGTATGTGGAGCTAAACCGTCCATCTGGCAGCGTCAGGTTAGAGGTAGAGCGGGTTGACCACTAATCGCTTTGGATAAAAGAGGTCGGTGGTTCGACCCGCGTCGGAAGTGTCCTTGGTGCAAGATACCGAACCCCAGATTGCTCCCGATGGCTGCGCCGGCACCCTGCGTGGCAGCTTGCCGCCATCGGTGTGTGAAAGGGTGAATGTAGGCCCATTGTAAAGCACTTTGGATAAAAGCGCTGTATGAATGCGGCCCAAGGGAGTGTAGGGTGGGTTGGGTGGACCTGTGGTAATGTCCCCGCTTTGCAACCTCCTCGTGGCGAGGGAGCCGTTTCCACTTCCACCGAGTTTTTTGATACATGGCTAATAAAGTAGAAGTTGAGCTCGTCTCGTCTCATTATCACAGCCAGCTCGCTTTGCCCTCATCTGAACTCTTCTCATCACCAAGTCTGCTTTCATCCCCTGTGACACCCCTGCCACCTACTCTGCCACCTACTCTGCCACCTACTCTGCCACCTACTCTGCGCCGTCATTTCCATATTCTTTGTGTTCTCTCCCCGGCCATTTCTTCACCTTCCCTCGCAAACTGAAAACCAATTCCCTCCTTCTCTTGACTCAGTCGCCCACTTTCCCCTCTCCATGATTTTACACCCCCTGGCAGTCTTTTTAGTCTTGCCCCAGAGCAACACGGCCAGTGTGTGATATACATGGTGGCTCAGTGGTTATAGCGCTGTTGTCTCACAGCAAGAAGTTGGTCCCAGGTTCGAACCCCGGTCCGTCCCAGGTCCTTTCTGTGTGGAGTTTGCATGTTCTTTCCCCCGTGTTCGTGTGGGTTTTCTCCGGGTGCTCCGGTTTCTTCCCACCACCTACTTTTACTTTTTTTTTTTACTTTATTGGTTTATTGTGACGGGACAATGCACATTAATGGACATGTTCAGAAATATAGAAGCCTCTATATATGAAAACATGTAAATATGCCGGAGTTAGCTAATGCTAATTTACATCCGTAGTCCCCAATAAATATCAAAACAATCATTCATTACATTCATTCAACGCACAAACTGATATACATGTAACGTGTCATCGCAAGAGATACCACAACTTTACAGACATCAAATTACAGCAAAACACAGACAGGATGTACATGCAGCATGTCAGTGCTAAAAGAAGAATACTACACCTTAGATTTCGACAGGTTACATGATAACAATACATAAATACAATATGGAAGGCTACTCTACTCTCTCTTAAGTGCTACACTTAAGTGGTGAAGTGCCTAGTGCAGGAAGAGAAGAAGATTTGGAAGGCAGCTATTAAGCTAGTGTTCACAAAATTGGTTTGTTTTAAGCCAGTTTTTGAGCTGGCTTTTGAATGCCGCAAAAGTGGGGCTTTCCCTAATAGCCATAGGCAGTGTGTTCCAGCTAGTGCTGCCATTGATCGACCAGGTGTTTTTTGAGAATGTGGTTTTTCTAGCTTGGACTTCACAGTCCTAAAGACCTAAAGACATGTATTTTAGGGTTAAGACTCCTGTCAGTGCCCCTGACCAAGGGAGCCGCACTGCGGCTGCCCACTGCTCCTTAGTTCTAGGAAGGCTCCTAGTAGAGGATGGGTCAAATGCAGAGGATGAATTTCCACATGGGGATAAATAAAGGATAGGTTGACTTACATGTGAGCCCTTTTTAGTCTGGCCCTGGAGGAACACGGACAGTATGTGATATACATGTGAGGGGAACACATCGACTTGAAAACAACTGGACATTCCAGGGTTCCATGTTTGCACTTCCCAGAGGAGCAGGTGGGCGGGAACACAGCACACCAGGACGGCCTTTTCCCAGTCCCTATGCAACCATTGCATGTGTGTGTGTGTGCAAAAAATGTGTGTGTGTGTGTGTACTGTGTGTGTGTACTGTGTGCGTGTTCAAGGTGGAATGAGTATGTGTCAGTATGTATGTGTTTGCATGCATGCGTGTGGTTTCCTGCGCCATATGTTCACGTTTAACGCTCTCCACATCTGCACCGGCAACAATAGCGGCGTGCTCCGCAGGAGCGACCGCAGTCTGTCAGGCCTCATCAGCCGCGGCCTGCATTGAAACGATGTGGGGCGCCAGAGACCCCAGCCTCCCTTCCGGCGCCGCACGACAGAACCCAGCCACCTCTGACCCGCACAATCAACTGCCTTTTCTCCACAGCAAGACATCCAGGCCCGCAGTCTGACCCGATCCGTAGGACCTAAATCAAACTGTTCTGGAACCTAGCCTTCCCCTGGGTGACGTTAACGCCGCGAGCACACATTTATCCACTTTTGGCTTCATTAAATGTGAAAACATCGTAAATCCTCGGGTCTGTGGTTCAATTGTCTCCTGTTGACGACAGGCTAATTCAAACCATTTGCGAGGAGACAAAGTGAATACATGAGAGTGTCTGTTTATTTGAATGTTTTGGCTGACGTGATTTGAATGAATCAATAAGTAGGTTCGTCGGCCTACCAAGACGAGGGTCGCAGGTTCGCGTCCATACAGGCACGATTAGCTGTGTCTGCGGGTGGGAAGCTGGAATGAGGGTATGTGTCCTGGTCACTACTACTACCACTACTACTACCACTACCACTACCACTACCACTACTAGATAGGACTTATATAGTGCTTTTCTGAGTACTCAAAGACGGTTTACATGAAAACAAATAACCATATAACATAAATGTACACAGAAACAGAACAAACACAAATATAGAGGTTACAGAGTGAAAGAGGATAGTGGAGGTGGAAGTCAGATATTGTAGGCTTTCTTGAAAAGGTGGGATTTGAGTTGTTTTTTTAAATAAGTGAGTGTGTCAGAGTTTCGGACGTTAGGGGGCCTCCTCTGGTCAGTTGGTCAGCATGTTCGGAGCGGAAGGGAACTGGTGGGAATAGCGTGATCCTCCCACATGCTACGTTCTGCCAGTGAAGCTCCCCGCTGCCGGGTGAAAAGAAGCGGCTGGCAACTGCACATGTATCGGAGGAAGCATGTGTGTGTGTGTGCGGCTCTCCCCAGCAGGGCAGCGGGGGAAATTGGCCAAGTACAATTGGGGAGAAAATAAGGGGAAATCAGAAGCGAAAAGTATATAAGCAATAAGTACATAAACAGGCCCAATCAAATTTACAGTATTGATGCAGCAGACTGGCCAATATCAAAATGGTGAGCGTCAAAGCATAATGGCTTTCCTCAAATAACGCTTCCTCATAATTGGCTCAACCTATCGGAAATCAGGAAATTGTGTTACGCCAATTTAACTAAAATGCTTAAGATTTTTGCAATACCTAATTGCTACTCTGAAATATGTAGCTATGGGACTCCTGGAATCCTTGGCTTAGTGCAAGTCATGAAAATGGCAACACACCTTGTAAATCTATTAAACTAGTGCTGTATCTTTGCAAACAGTCCTGGAGTGGTCCTGGAGCGGTCCTGGAGTGGTCCTGGAGCGTTCCTGGAGTGGTCCTGGAGCGGTCCTGGAGCGTTCCTGGAGTGGTCCTGGAGCGTTCCTGGAGTGGTCCTGGAGCGGTCCTGGAGCGGTCCATAAATGACCAACATTCACATTCCCTCAACATTAATGGACCAGTTTGGCCGCACTTTGTTCCAGAAAATACTAAGAATGACTGTTGTGAGGAATGGGGGGTGTTAGGCAGGGGATCGAGGGAGACGAGAGGAAGTAAGGGGTCTTTTATGGGGATTTGTTTCATGGCCCAGAGGCCCCTGCTGAGCCCCCGTGGTGAGCCCCCCTGGTGAGGCCCCCCTGGAACTCTAAGCCAGCCCAAAGATCAGTCATAAATCCCATCTTGACAAGAGGGTTGAGAGCAGAGAAGACATTTGCTTCTCACAGAGTTGCATAGAAAGGCCAGAGACAATGGAAATGGACAATACCATGCTGTCTCTCCATCTTACTCACAGACATGTGCACACACACACACACACACACACACACACACTCACACACAATACACACACACACACCTGCACGCACACACAATACACACGCACGCACACAGAATACACACACACACGCACACACACACACACACACACACACACACACACACACACACACAATATACACACAATACACACGCACACACACACACACACACACACACAATACACACGCACACACAACACACACACACACCACACTAGGGATGTTCATTTTGAAAAATTTCCATAATCGAAAATCGGGGAAAATTAACCATCAATTATCGATTATCGATCATATTAATAATATATATATATATATATATATTTTTTTTTACAAAATGAATGCCTATGGCAGAAAATACGAAAGACAACGTGTTCTCCTCAATGAACTCTTTATTTCAATGTGTCTCCTCTCCAACACTCTGCTGTCCCCGGCGCATGCCGGTGTGAATTCCCCATGATTAAAACAGTTTTGTTGGCACAAAGGCCCGTGCCCAGCCAGAAAACTAGAGACTATATGAAGCTCCACCTCACGTTAGTCGGCTGTGCAATGGAGTGGGGCAAGGAGGAACGAATTCCACCTAAACCTAGTCCGCAAAAAAAAAAAAAAAAAATTGTAATAATAACAAAATCGATAAGAATTCCACATGATCGATTCCATTCCTTAACGATCAATTATCGATTTTCGATAACTGATGAACATCCCTACCACACACACAAGACACACACACACACACACACACACAACACACACACACAATACCGGTACATAATACACACACACACACACACACACACACACACAATACAATACACACATGCATAACACGCAGTTGGAGCTCATTGTCCCACATGCCAACAGGTAAAGGAAGTGTTTGTGTCTTTTGTTCAGATTGCTGTGTGTGTGTTTGTGTCTTTTGTTCAGATTGCTGTGTGTGTGTTTGTGTCTTTTGTTCAGATTGCTGTGTGTGTGTTTGTGTCTTTTGTTCAGATTGCCGTGTGTGTGTTTGTGTCTTTTGTTCAGATTGCGATGTGTGTGTATGTGTGTTTGTGTCTTTTGTTCAGATTGTGGTGTGTGTTTGTGTCTTTTGTTCAGATTGCGGTGTTTGTTTGTGTCTTTTGTTCAGATTGCGGTGTGTGTTTGTGTCTTTTGTTCAGATTGCGGTGTTTGTTTGTGTCTTTTGTTCAGATTGTGGTGTTTGTTTGTGTCTTTTGTTCAGATTGTGGTGTTTGTTTGTGTCTTTTGTTCAGATTGCGGTGTTTGTTTGTGTCTTTTGTTCAGATTGTGGTGTTTGTGTCTTTTGTTCAGATTGTGGTGTTTGTTTGTGTCTTTTGTTCAGATTGTGGTGTTTGTTTGTGTCTTTTGTTCAGATTGCGGTGTTTGTTTGTGTCTTTTGTTCAGATTGTGGTGTTTGTTTGTGTCTTTTGTTCAGATTGTGGTGTTTGTTTGTGTCTTTTGTTCAGATTGCGGTGTGTGTGTGTTTGTGTCTTTTGTTCAGATTGTGGTGTTTGTTTGTGTCTTTTGTTCAGATTGTGGTGTTTGTTTGTGTCTTTTGTTCAGATTGTGGTGTTTGTTTGTGTCTTTTGTTCAGATTGTGGTGTTTGTTTGTGTCTTTTGTTCAGATTGTGGTGTTTGTTTGTGTCTTTTGTTCAGATTGCGGTGTGTGTGTGTTTGTGTCTTTTGTTCAGATTGTGGTGTTTGTTTGTGTCTTTTGTTCAGATTGCGGTGTTTGTTTGTGTCTTTTGTTCAGATTGCGGTGTGTGTGTGTTTGTGTCTTTTGTTCAGATTGCGGTGTTTGTTTGTGTCTTTTGTTCAGATTGCGGTGTTTGTTTGTGTCTTTTGTTCAGATTGCGGGGTGTGTGTGTTTGTGTTTTTTGTTCAGATTGTGGTGTTTGTTTGTGTCTTTTGTTCAGATTGCGGTGTTTGTGTGTTTGTGTCTTTTGTTGAGATTGCGGTGTTTGTGTCTTTTGTTCAGATTGTGGTGTTTGTTTGTGTCTTTTGTTCAGATTGTGGTGTTTGTTTGTGTCTTTTGTTCAGATTGTGGTGTTTGTGTCTTTTGTTCAGATTGCGGTGTTTGTTTGTGTCTTTTGTTCAGATTGCGGTGTTTGTTTGTGTCTTTTGTTCAGATTGCGGTGTGTGTGTGTTTGTGTCTTTTGTTCAGATTGTGGTGTTTGTTTGTGTCTTTTGTTCAGATTGCGGTGTTTGTGTGTTTGTGTCTTTTGTTCAGATTGTGGTGTTTGTTTGTGTCTTTTGTTCAGATTGCGGTGTTTATTTGTGTCTTTTGTTCAGATTGCGGTGTTTGTTTGTGTCTTTTGTTCAGATTGCGGTGTGTGTGTGTGTGTGTGTGTGTTCAGATTGCGGTGTGTGTATGTGTGTGTGTGTGTGTGTGTGTTCAGATTGCGGGGGAAATGAATAACTGATGTCTTGAAAGCGATTGACTTGTCACTGTGTGCTTCTCCATTCAAGGTGAATTTAATGCTCAGAGCAAAATACTCTCAGCTCATCTGTGCTGTTTAGAGAATAATGGGCCATTGAATGGTATCATTTGATGGCTGGATTATTTCAGAGGAGAGAGAATATAGTGGTGTGTTACCTGGGACACTTTGCAAGCTGAATGCTAAATCTCTCATTACGCATGACTTGAGTATTTACTGGGAGTTTCTCATTAATAAACACTAGTGCAGTGCCCGTTCCCCCATGCACCACCCCGTGGGCGCTCCCCCCCCCCCCCCCCCCCCCCGCATACACTGCACTCTGTCAGGTCCCCCTAAGCGCAAGTTTGAAGTCGATCCGACAAACGGTTCTCAAGATACGCGAAGGACAGACATACAGACAGTCCTGGAATAAGTCCAAATTGCATGAAATGCGGCACCGCACTCCATCGGGGTCCGAGCAGCGCACTCCCCAAGTTTGAAGTCAATCGAACAAATGTTTTTCAAGATAAACTGCTTTTTGTGTTGCCAGTAGGTGGCGCTATGCCAAATTGCACGGAATTCAGCTCCCTGCACTCCGTTGAGTCCCCCTAAGCGCACTCCCCGAGTTTGAAGTTTGAAGTCGATCAGATGAACGGCTATGGAGATAAACCACTTTTTGTGTTACCAGTAGGTGGTGCTATGCCAAATTGCACAGCTCCCTGCACTTCCTTGAGTCCCCCTAAGCGCACTCCTCGAGTTTGAAGTCGATCGATCGAACGGTTCTTGAGATAAACCACTTTTTGTGTGGCCAATAGGTGGCGCTGTGCTGAATTGCACAAAATTCTGCACTGCACTGTTCCCATCAGCGCACTCCCCAAAGTTGAAGTCGATCGGACGAACGGTTCTCGAGATAAACAGCATTTTTTATGTTGCCAGTAGGTGGCGCTGTGCCGAATTGCACGAAAACAGGGCACTGCACTGCACAATAGGGCACACTCCCAAAGTTTGAAGTCAATCCGACCAACGGTTCTCGATGGCATGCAGCAGATGATGCTCATCCATAAGCAGTGGTGGAAATGGCCAGGTTTTACTCTGGGAACCCTACTTACACAGGATGGGGGTTCCCGGAAGTGGCGTGGCCCTAGAGCAGTGATACTCAACTTGCAGCCCGGGGGCCAGATGCGGCCCGCGACAGGGTGCAGAGTGGCCCCCCGACTATTTCCTAATAATTTCACGTTAGTTTCCATTGTGAATTAGAATCTAATTCACAATAATAACTAACATGAAATAAAGTTTGGCTGAGCTCCAGCTAAATTAAATACCGCCGTCTTATGTATGAACTTAACCTAACTAACTTAACCTAACTATCCGGTGTGCACAACATTGTCAGACTAAACTCCGGCTGACACCCCAACAACCTACAATCCGCTACAGAAAAATGTATATTGTTTGTTTATAAACTGGCCCCTGGCCTCCTGTCCTATCATTTCACAAAAATGGCCCCCGGGCAAAACAAGTTGAGTATCCCTCCCCTAGAGGATATTATTTCTGAATGCGTGACTCATTATAGCCACATAAAAAACTCTTATAAATCTCACTTAACTAAGATCACTGAGCTCTACTGATTATTTCCCCTTGATTTTATTCATGACAGACTTGTAAATGCATATTTGGACAGGCACATACATAGGAGGAGATTTCTTCACCCTCTGCTCTTAATTGGAACCTGAGGAGGGATGCTGCCCCCTCTAAACACAGGGTCGTTGACAGGGTCGTTCCTGTGTTTACTTTCTCAGTTAGTGTCAGCCCCCTCATTCTCGACCAATCACTCTGAACGACCCTACTTACAGCACCATTCACTCTCTCAATGACTGTACTCACAGCAGTGTTGACACTCACTTAGCCCAGATCAGCCACGGCTTGAAGGAGCACACGCTTGATTGAACACAAATGTATTACTATCGAACGTGTTTCGCGTCCGAATCACACAGAAACAGGGCACTGCACTCCATCGGGTCGCCATCAGCGCACCCCCCCCCCCCCCCCGAATTTCAAGTCGATCCGACCAACGGTTCTCGAGATACGCGAAGGACAGAGAGAGAGACAGACAGAAGCTGTGTTTCCATTACAGTTTTTCGCAAAATAATTGCGATATTTGTACAACTTCGACAATGTACAATTGCGACTTGTAGGCGTTTCCATTGAAGTTGAGTTTCGCAATTCCCGTTACCAGCAGCTGCCACAGTGATTACGCACGCGGATCTGCCCCATATCCCGTCCCCTGCATGCTCAAATCCAACCAATGGTCAATGCAAATCACAACATGAAGTTACAACGCATATAAACGAGCCTGATTATCAATTCAAAAGAACATGTTGCGGGCTGCGGTGAATGCAGTGAGCGCGACAGGCAGAGGAAAAAAGGTAGCCTACAACTTGTCCCATTTTAGAGATGGAGGAGGGGGGGAAAGGCTGATATGATGCAATAGTCAGAATATCGTGTATTATAATTATAACATTGCACCTGAAACGTGTGTAATGTATTAATCACTTCAGTCAACAGCACCGCACCGGTGTGCTTTTCATCCCGCCGATCATCTCGCCGCTGTGCCAAATGCGCGCACACAGGCATGGATCGATTTCTCCCATTAAACATGATCTATTTTCCGGCTCCGCTTTTGCACAACACGTCTTTCTGCTAGGTAGCGTTGCTTCAAAGTTTTCCACTTGCTGCGAAGGTTTTGCCACGGTTTATCAAACCCTTTCTCCCTAATTTCCTTTCATTTTCCAAAGGAGAAGATGGGTCACATGACGTGCAAATGCGGAAAATCTGTTTCCATTACACTTTTGCGATAAACTGCTATATCGACACGTCTGAAAAACCACCTCATGAGAGCGCAAAAACGTTTTGCGATATTTGGGAGCTTTTTCGAAATTTACGTGTTTCCATTACCCAATTTCTATTGCGATATTTAGATTTTGCGCATTTCTGACGGTAATGGAAACACGACTAGTGAGACAGACAGACGCTATCGTCATTATAGTATAGATGTGACACACGAAGGGCGACTTGGAAAGTTTTACTGTATACAATATACAAGTATTTCAGAAGTATTTGCATTCAAATGACACCTACATTACCTTTTTTGTCACCTTTTATGACATTACAATAAACAGTCGAGAACATTGTGTGGTGGACCTGCAAAAACCCTTCTTCACATGGTGAACATTTGACATTTTCTTTTTGTGATATTTTCATAAATCAGAAACTCTCCTTTTTGAATGACTGACGGCGGATGCGCATTACAAGTGCTAAATTCGCATGGAGGCGCATTTGCCCTGTTTAGCCCCGCCCTGCTGGTCTCTTCATGGTGCTGCAGCTTGGTTGGTTGTCTTGCTCTCTGTCCATTTTGCATGGGTCTATTTTGAATTTGACCCTCCTCTCATCTTGTCGTTCACGATGTCCGTGACACCAGGTATACCAGTTATGCTAGTGGTACCATTAAGTGGCACATGGGGTGGGAAGATTTGAAAATTGCATGTCACGATTATCCTCTCCAAAAATAATTTGAATTTTTGTCTATATGCCGACAACCCGCACTGCCGATAGCCCGCAATGGCGATAGCCCGCTAATCTGACGTTTTTAGAGCGATGCGTTTAGTGCGCCCTAACCCCTAATCCCCAGTGGTGTAGTCTACCTTTTTTCAGAGGGTATACTGGGGGGGGGGGGGGGGCCGGAAGTGGGCGGCCGGAAGTGGGCGGCCGGAAGTGGGCGGAGATTCGACCCATTTGTTGTTGTTCCTCCCCAAATTTACAGAATCAGCTTCATCTTGCTTCTTCGGTCGCTATTCTGTCTCCTGAAGATTTGTTTGCCGACGGGGAGAAAGCCCCACGTGATAGCCACCCGTCAATCTCTCTCTCTCTCTCTCTCTCTCTCTCTCTCTCTCTCTGCTCAACGCTGTAACACCATTTTATTTTGAAATTCAGTTGACTTTGCCATTTCCCACGGATATTGTCGCGTTTTTCTTTCCTGGCTTGACAGAAAAAGTCGGCCTAGTCGGCTTGAAAATAGAACTCATGTAAAAATCGGCACAGCTCAGGCGAGGCGTGGGTACACGGAAGGTTCATGTTGAGGCGCCCTGTGTACACTAAAAAGGACGCCTATTTAAAAGCGTGGGTAAAGGCAATGCTTGGGTGCTGTGTGTGAACGTAGGGTAACACACAGAGTGCACAGGGTGAATTTTATGAATGGAAATTGAAAACGATACGTATCATAGCGCATTTCCCAGTGCGCATATGCAAATCTGAGTAATTTCGCAGTGTGTATACTGCGTATACCTGCGTAGCACGTAGACAACACCACTGCTAATCCCTAACCCCTAACCCCACCGGGCTATCGGTATTGCGGGTTGTCGGGATAGTGAGCCTGGAACCTCATCTCTTTCTGTCGTTCCTTACTTTTGAACTCATAGCCTAATATTTCCACACATCTGCTTTCACCTTCTGAGCTGGAGGATACAACGGCCAAGCCAATGCCGGCTTCAGCCATGTTGACGAAGATTGACTGGAAAGACGTGCGCTCCCCCTTGTGGCAAATGGCAATACTAAATATAACAGGATATCAAGAGGACTGTGACTTGTTAGTGAGCTAAGTTCGCTTTTTCAAGTCACTCGGGACTCGGGACGATATTCATTCTCATGCGACGATAATAGTCACGATTATACGATTCATGGAAATTCACCACAATACTTTTGAGTCTTTATTGTCATGATAGACGATAATATCGTATATTGTCCCACCCCTAGTGGCACACAGAAACAAAACATACAGTATTTAAAATGGGTGGCATTCCCCTTTAACCAGAAAAGAAAGAAAATCCAAGACTACAAAATAATTAAATAAATAGACTACAAAATAAATTAATTAATAAGGAAAGTAAAGTAAAAGTAACTTTAACATCAGAATGCTAATTATGTGAAAAATAAAAACAGAGATCAAATAATGCACAGAAGCTGCTGGGTAAAATAACTCATCAGGTGGCAAAGGGAAACTTGAAGGCCTCTATGTCTTTGCCAGAGGTGATATTTCACATTTGTCTTTCCTCAAACTGAGCAAAATACTTTCCCCTCGTGTTAGGGCCATACACATAATGTGTAAGGAGAGTCATCCTCGTGTTAGGGCCATACACATTATGTGTAAGGAGAGTCATCCTCGTGTTAGGACCATACACATCATGTGTAAGGAGAGTCATCCTCGTGTTAGGGCCATACACATCATGTGTAAGGGAGAGTCATCCTCGTGTTAGGGCCATACACATCATGTGTAAGGAGAGTCATCCTTGTGTTAGGACCATACACATAATGTGTAAGGAGAGTCATCCTCGTGTTAGGGCCATACACATCATGTGTAAGGAGAGTCATCCTTGTGTTAGGACCATACACATAATGTGTAAGGAGAGTCATCCTCGTGTTAGGACCATACACATCATGTGTAAGGAGAGTCATCCTCGTGTTAGGACCATACACATCATGTGTAAGGAGAGTCATCCTCGTGTTAGGGCCATACACATCATGTGTAAGGAGAGTCATCCTTGTGTTAGGACCATACACATAATGTGTAAGGAGAGTCATCCTTGTGTTAGGACCATACACATCATGTGTAAGGAGAGTCATCCTCGTGTTAGGGCCATACACATCATGTGTAAGGAGAGTCATCCTCGTGTTAGGGCCATACACATCATGTGTAAGGAAGAGTCATCCTCGTGTTAGGACCATACACATCATGTGTAAGGAGAGTCATCCTCGTGTTAGGACCATACACATCATGTGTAAGGAAGAGTCATCCTCGTGTTAGGGCCATACACATCATGTGTAAGGAAGAGTCATCCTCGTGTTAGGGCCATACACATAATGTGTAAGGAGAGTCATCCTCGTGTTAGGACCATACACATCATGTGTAAGGAGAGTCATCCTCGTGTTAGGACCATACACATAATGTGTAAGGAGAGTCATCCTCGTGTTAGGGCCATACACATCATGTGTAAGGAAGAGTCATCCTCGTGTTAGGGCCATACACATAATGTGTAAGGAGAGTCATCCTCGTGTTAGGACCATACACATAATGTGTAAGGAGAGTCATCCTCGTGTTAGGACCATACACATCATGTGTAAGGAGAGTCATCCTCGTGTTAGGGCCATACACATCATGTGTAAGGAGAGTCATCCTCGTGTTAGGACCATACACATCATGTGTAAGGAGAGTCATCCTTGTGTTAGGGCCATACACATAATGTGTAAGGAGAGTCATCCTCGTGTTAGGACCATACACATCATGTGTAAGGAGAGTCATCCTCGTGTTAGGACCATACACATCATGTGTAAGGAGAGTCATCCTTGTGTTAGGGCCATACACATAATGTGTAAGGAGAGTCATCCTCGTGTTAGGGCCATACACATCATGTGTAAGGAGAGTCATCCTCGTGTTAGGGCCATACACATCATGTGTAAGGAGAGTCATCCTCGTGTTAGGACCATACACATAATGTGTAAGGAGAGTCATCCTCGTGTTAGGGCCATACACATCATGTGTAAGGGAGAGTCATCCTCGTGTTAGGACCATACACATCATGTGTAAGGAGAGTCATCCTCGTGTTAGGGCCATACACATAATGTGTAAGGAGAGTCATCCTCGTGTTAGGGCCATACACATCATGTGTAAGGAGAGTCATCCTCGTGTTAGGGCCATACACATCATGTGTAAGGAGAGTCATCCTCGTGTTAGGACCATACACATAATGTGTAAGGAGAGTCATCCTCGTGTTAGGGCCATACACATCATGTGTAAGGAGAGTCATCCTCGTGTTAGGGCCATACACATAATGTGTAAGGAAGAGTCATCCTCGTGTTAGGACCATACACATCATGTGTAAGGAAGAGTCATCCTCGTGTTAGGACCATACACATCATGTGTAAGGAGAGTCATCCTCGTGTTAGGGCCATACACATCATGTGTAAGGAGAGTCATCCTCGTGTTAGGACCATACACATCATGTGTAAGGAAGAGTCATCCTCGTGTTAGGACCATACACATCATGTGTAAGGGAGAGTCATCCTCGTGTTATGACCATACACATAATGTGTAAGGAAGAGTCATCCTCGTGTTAGGGCCATACACATCATGTGTAAGGAGAGTCATCCTCGTGTTAGGACCATACACATCATGTGTAAGGAGAGTCATCCTCGTGTTAGGACCATACACATCATGTGTAAGGAGAGTCATCCTCGTGTTAGGGCCATACACATCATGTGTAAGGAGAGTCATCCTCGTGTTAGGACCATACACATAATGTGTAAGGAGAGTCATCCTCGTGTTAGGGCCATACACATCATGTGTAAGGAAGAGTCATCCTCGTGTTAGGGCCATACACATCATGTGTAAGGAGAGTCATCCTCGTGTTAGGGCCATACACATCATGTGTAAGGAAGAGTCATCCTCGTGTTAGGGCCATACACATAATGTGTAAGGAAGAGTCATCCTCGTGTTAGGGCCATACACATCATGTGTAAGGAAGAGTCATCCTCGTGTTAGGGCCATACACATAATGTGTAAGGAGAGTCATCCTCGTGTTAGGACCATACACATCATGTGTAAGGAGAGTCATCCTCGTGTTAGGGCCATACACATCATGTGTAAGGAGAGTCATCCTCGTGTTAGGGCCATACACATAATGTGTAAGGAGAGTCATCCTCGTGTTAGGGCCATACACATCATGTGTAAGGAGAGTCATCCTCGTGTTAGGGCCATACACATCATGTGTAAGGAAGAGTCATCCTCGTGTTAGGGCCATACACATCATGTGTAAGGAGAGTCATCCTCGTGTTAGGACCATACACATAATGTGTAAGGAGAGTCATCCTCGTGTTAGGGCCATACACATAATGTGTAAGGAGAGTCATCCTCGTGTTAGGGCCATACACATCATGTGTAAGGAGAGTCATCCTCGTGTTAGGGCCATACACATCATGTGTAAGGAGAGTCATCCTCGTGTTAGGACCATACACATCATGTGTAAGGAAGAGTCATCCTCGTGTTAGGGCCATACACATCATGTGTAAGGAAGAGTCATCCTCGTGTTAGGGCCATACACATAATGTGTAAGGAGAGTCATCCTCGTGTTAGGGCCATACACATCATGTGTAAGGAAGAGTCATCCTCGTGTTAGGGCCATACACATCATGTGTAAGGAAGAGTCATCCTCGTGTTAGGACCATACACATCATGTGTAAGGAAGAGTCATCCTCGTGTTAGGGCCATACACATCATGTGTAAGGAAGAGTCATCCTCGTGTTAGGGCCATACACATAATGTGTAAGGAGAGTCATCCTCGTGTTAGGACCATACACATAATGTGTAAGGAAGAGTCATCCTCGTGTTAGGGCCATACACATCATGTGTAAGGAGAGTCATCCTCGTGTTAGGGCCATACACATAATGTGTAAGGAGAGTCATCCTCGTGTTAGGACCATACACATCATGTGTAAGGAAGAGTCATCCTCGTGTTAGGGCCATACACATCATGTGTAAGGAAGAGTCATCCTCGTGTTAGGGCCATACACATAATGTGTAAGGAGAGTCATCCTCGTGTTAGGACCATACACATCATGTGTAAGGAGAGTCATCCTCATGTTAGGGCCATACACATCATGTGTAAGGAAGAGTCATCGTCGTGTTAGGGCCATACACATAATGTGTAAGGAAGAGTCATCCTCGTGTTAGGGCCATACACATAATGTGTAAGGAGAGTCATCCTCGTGTTAGGACCATACACATAATGTGTAAGGAAGAGTCATCCTCGTGTTAGGGCCATACACATCATGTGTAAGGAGAGTCATCCTCGTGTTAGGGCCATACACATCATGTGTAAGGAAGAGTCATCCTCGTGTTAGGGCCATACACATAATGTGTAAGGAGAGTCATCCTCGTGTTAGGGCCATACACATCATGTGTAAGGAAGAGTCATCCTCGTGTTAGGACCATACACATAATGTGTAAGGAAGAGTCATCCTCGTGTTAGGGCCATACACATCATGTGTAAGGAAGAGTCATCCTCGTGTTAGGGCCATACACATCATGTGTAAGGAGAGTCATCCTCGTGTTAGGGCCATACACATCATGTGTAAGGAAGAGTCATCCTCGTGTTAGGACCATACACATAATGTGTAAGGAAGAGTCATCCTCGTGTTAGGGCCATACACATCATGTGTAAGGAGAGTCATCCTCGTGTTAGGGCCATACACATAATGTGTAAGGAAGAGTCATCCTCGTGTTAGGACCATACACATCATGTGTAAGGAGAGTCATCCTCGTGTTAGGGCCATACACATCATGTGTAAGGAAGAGTCATCCTCGTGTTAGGGCCATACACATCATGTGTAAGGAGAGTCATCCTCGTGTTAGGACCATACACATAATGTGTAAGGAAGAGTCATCCTCGTGTTAGGGCCATACACATCATGTGTAAGGAAGAGTCATCCTCGTGTTAGGGCCATACACATAATGTGTAAGGAGAGTCATCCTCGTGTTAGGACCATACACATAATGTGTAAGGAAGAGTCATCCTCGTGTTAGGGCCATACACATCATGTGTAAGGAGAGTCATCCTCGTGTTAGGACCATACACATAATGTGTAAGGAGAGTCATCCTCGTGTTAGGGCCATACACATCATGTGTAAGGAGAGTCATCCTCGTGTTAGGACCATACACATCATGTGTAAGGAGAGTCATCCTCGTGTTAGGACCATACACATCATGTGTAAGGAGAGTCATCCTCGTGTTAGGGCCATACACATCATGTGTAAGGAGAGTCATCCTCGTGTTAGGACCATACACATCATGTGTAAGGAAGAGTCATCCTCGTGTTAGGGCCATACACATAATGTGTAAGGAGAGTCATCCTCGTGTTAGGACCATACACATCATGTGTAAGGAGAGTCATCCTCGTGTTAGGACCATACACATCATGTGTAAGGAGAGTCATCCTCGTGTTAGGACCATACACATCATGTGTAAGGAGAGTCATCCTCGTGTTAGGACCATACACATCATGTGTAAGGAGAGTCATCCTCGTGTTAGGACCATACACATCATGTGTAAGGAGAGTCATCCTCGTGTTAGGGCCATACACATCATGTGTAAGGGAGAGTCATCCTCGTGTTAGGACCATACACATAATGTGTAAGGAGAGTCATCCTCGTGTTAGGACCAGTGTTGGGGAAAGTTACTTTGAAAAGTAACTCGTTACTTATTTAGTTACTGCCTTGAAAAAGTAATCCCGTTACGTTACTTAGTTACCCACTGACAAAAGTAACGCGTTAGAGTACTTTAAGAGTACTTTAGTTCAGAGTACTTCTCCGTTAGAGTACTTTAAGAGTACTGCTGCGTTAGAGTACTTCAGTTTAGAGTACTTTTGCGTAACAAAACATGAACACCCCTTTGTGATTCCATGCACATGTTGGATATTGTCCCTTGCAATTTATTAATTCTCTACCTTATTTAATTTCTTAGCCAATCCATAAAGTTGAACTGTAACTCTGCAAGCTTTAATCAGTAATAACAGGAATGACAGATGCTATAGCCATTTTACAGCTTTTTATTAACGATTCATTCGTTTCATTAAAGAACAAACCAAAGCATGGCTACAACTTTTTTTTTTGCAATTCAACTTCAAGTTTTTCTTTTCACTAATGATTCAGTGACAAAATCAAAAACATGCTTTGCCCTACTACCATGTATTACAAAAGTATAAAAGTGCAGGCTCACAAATAAACTAAAATAGTGCATTTGGCTTTTCAAATGAATCAGATTCACTCGACCAATATTCCTTCTGCTATTCCCACAGCGAACTGAGCAGATAAGAAAATAAAACATGAGGTAGTTGCCGACATAACGTTTAAAATTAAAATGTGCTAAACGTAGCATCCATACAAAATAAAGTGCATGTTTAGGCCTAGCCTAAACATAAAATAAATACCTTGCAACAAATAAATGCAGTTACTTACAAATGAAATGACTGAGTGAAATATTCCACGAAAACATGCATACAGTACATGTAAAAACATTTTTTAAAGTGCAGGGTCAAACAGGAAATAAACTAAAAGTGCATTTGGCTTTTGAAATCACAGATTCACTCAATATTCCCTCTGCTATTAAACGATCCAACAGCAAAAAGAGCACACATGAATATGCCTGCCTATAAGAACCTCAAAATGCAAACTAAAGCAACTAATTTCAAATGTGTCAGTCAGTAGTACTCGGTATCCCTGTCAGAGCATAATCAGTCAATCATCATCATTCATTCATTCTTCTCACTCATTCATCCACTAACCCCATTATTCTATTCAGATGACATTTGAAATGCAACCATGGGTCGTGGCAGGTTGAGAGGTGCTTGTGTCTGTCTGGATGTCTGTCAGTCCGTCTGTCTGTCTGGATGTCCAACTGTCTGTACGTCTGTCTCTGACCAGACGTCTGACTCACCCAATCGAAAGCTTACTCTGCTACTCCAAAGTGGTGATTGTAACGCATGAGAAGAAGCTTTTCAAAACGCTTGTCGGATAGTCTGTTCCTCTTGGGGGTAAGAACAAGATTTCCCAGGCTAAACAGTCTCTCCACATGTAGACTCTACGGTAGACAGCGGTAGCATGTCCTCCACTACGTACCGAGCTACAAGCTTGTTGACTTCCTTCACAGACACCATACTGAAAGTTAGCTTTTGCTGTTTCGGAGGAGGTGTCCCGGTGTCCTCCTCGGGTCTTTTTTCCTCCAGAGGTATTGCGCTGTGTTTAGCTTGCAGGTGTTTCTTCAAATTTGAAGTGGAATTCCTCGCAGTTGACAGAGTCTTATCAACTCCTCGGCACAAGTTGCATTTCACGATTATGTTCTTTTCCTTATCGTTGACAACTTTGAAGTATTGGGAAAACTTCCAGGAGGAAAACGCTGTTTTCTCTGCAGCGGCCATTTTGCGTAGTAGTGACGAGCTTGCCCGGACATGCGCACACTGACATAAACACTGCCGTCACGTGATAAGAATCACAGACAGAGGCAGCGGAGATTTTTTTCTCTCTGTGACAACGAGAGAAGCAAAAGAAAGAACGCAATTTAAAAAGTAACGCACTGCTCATTTGAAAAGCTAACGCGTTACTGATTACATGTATTTAGAAAGTAACGCGTTACGTTACTCGTTACCTCCGAAAAGTAATCTGAGTACTCTAACGCGTTACAATGTAACGCGTTACCCCCAACACTGGTTAGGACCATACACATCATGTGTAAGGAGAGTCATCCTCGTGTTAGGACCATACACATCATGTGTAAGGAGAGTCATTCTCGTGTTAGGACCATACACATAATGTGTAAGGAGAGTCATCCTCGTGTTAGGACCATACACATAATGTGTAAGGAGAGTCATCCTCGTGTTAGGACCATACACATCATGTGTAAGGAGAGTCATCCTCGTGTTAGGACCATACACATCATGTGTAAGGAGAGTCATCCTCGTGTTAGGACCATACACATCATGTGTAAGGAGAGTCATCCTTGTGTTAGGACCATACACATAATGTGTAAGGAGAGTCATCCTCGTGTTAGGACCATACACATAATGTGTAAGGAGAGTCATCCTCGTGTTAGGACCATACACATCATGTGTAAGGAGAGTCATCCTCGTGTTAGGACCATACACATCATGTGTAAGGAGAGTCATCCTTGTGTTAGGACCATACACATCATGTGTAAGGAGAGTCATCCTTGTGTTAGGACCATACACATAATGTGTAAGGAGAGTCATCCTTGTGTTAGGACCATACACATCATGTGTAAGGAGAGTCATCCTCGTGTTAGGACCATACACATAATGTGTAAGGAGAGTCATCCTCGTGTTAGGACCATACACATCATGTGTAAGGAGAGTCATCCTCGTGTTAGGACCATACACATCATGTGTAAGGAGAGTCATCCTCGTGTTAGGACCATACACATAATGTGTAAGGAGAGTCATCCTCGTGTTAGGACCATACACATAATGTGTAAGGAGAGTCATCCTCGTGTTAGGACCATACACATCATGTGTAAGGAGAGTCATCCTCGTGTTAGGACCATACACATCATGTGTAAGGAGAGTCATCCTCGTGTTAGGACCATACACATCATGTGTAAGGAGAGTCATCCTCGTGTTAGGACCATACACATCATGTGTAAGGAGAGTCATCCTCGTGTTAGGACCATACACATCATGTGTAAGGAGAGTCATCCTCGTGTTAGGACCATACACATAATGTGTAAGGAGAGTCATCCTCGTGTTAGGACCATACACATCATGTGTAAGGAAGAGTCATCCTCGTGTTAGGACCATACACATCATGTGTAAGGAGAGTCATCCTCATGTTAGGACCATACACATAATGTGTAAGGAGAGTCATCCTCGTGTTAGGACCATACACATAATGTGTAAGGAAGAGTCATCCTCGTGTTAGGACCATACACATAATGTGTAAGGAAGAGTCATCCTCGTGTTAGGACCATACACATCATGTGTAAGGACAGTCATCCTCGTGTTAGGACCATACACATAATGTGTAAGGAGAGTCATCCTCGTGTTAGGACCATACACATAATGTGTAAGGAGAGTCATCCTCGTGTTAGGACCATACACATCATGTGTAAGGAGAGTCATCCTCGTGTTAGGGCCATACACATCATGTGTAAGGAGAGTCATCCTCGTGTTAGGGCCATACACATCATGTGTAAGGAGAGTCATCCTCGTGTTAGGACCATACACATCATGTGTAAGGAGAGTCATCCTCGTGTTAGGACCATACACATCATGTGTAAGGAGAGTCATCCTCGTGTTAGGGCCATACACATCATGTGTAAGGAGAGTCATCCTCGTGTTAGGACCATACACATAATGTGTAAGGAGAGTCATCCTCGTGTTAGGACCATACACATCATGTGTAAGGAGAGTCATCCTCGTGTTAGGACCATACACATCATGTGTAAGGAGAGTCATCCTCGTGTTAGGACCATACACATAATGTGTAAGGAGAGTCATTTGATGGATGCCTTCATCCAAAGACTATGCAAATAGGGCGAGATACTTTTTCTGCACAGCAACAGCATGAGGTAGTACTGTACGGTACAGTACTTTGCATGTATTCAAACGCCCTTTTTTCTTCTCTCTCAGTTTGGCAGAGGAGAGAAGTGCCGTTTCACATCGGAAAATGTTTCAATCATGAGAGACTAGTATGAAAGTTCACAATCAACTTTAATTATACAATAACACAAGATGAAGGTTTGGCGTATGGCCTCCATGATGACGCTCCTCCAGCGATGATGAGGGGAGGGCGTCCCCCATGGGGAATCCATATGTATCCAGATGTATGAGCACCTTCCCCCATAAATAAATAAATAATAAATACAATTGTCTGTATCATGTCGGGTTCCACAGATCTATGACACAAAGTTATGACCAATCAGTTTCCAAGACGATTAAGTCTCATGATTGATTGTTATTGGGGGGCAAGTGGTGACT
Organism: Poromitra crassiceps; assembly: GCF_964638095.1. Taxonomy (NCBI): domain Eukaryota; kingdom Metazoa; phylum Chordata; class Actinopteri; order Beryciformes; family Melamphaidae; genus Poromitra; species Poromitra crassiceps. Next base: position 52,631,377 of record NC_139627.1, on the reverse strand, counting down.
AGTGAGCCATGCAGTTTTTCCATAGACATTCCATAAAGTTGTTAAGTGGCAGGCTAGTGGACTCACGCGCTGACACCGACAGGCTGGAGGAGGCTGAAGCAGGCCAACAGAGTTTACTCAGTGACATCCTCGGTGACATCATCAACGACATCAAAATGTACAGTAACAGAAACAGTTATGATGTCACAATGTCAACAGTGAGCTCATCGGTGTCAGTGATGTCATCTTCTTTTCAGTTAAAATTGGCTGAGTAGGTAGCGGTGTGTGTCTGTGGTTGGCGGCGGTGTGGTTCTGTCATGCTTGTGATGTCATCAGTGATGATGTCATCACTGATTTTGTCATCAGTGGTGTCACTTGAACAATTGTATGCCATCAGTGATGCCACTTGAGCAATTATGAAAAGTCTCTCAGCCATTTATGCCATTTTTGGTGGGGGACGATCCTACAGATCATGTGACTTGTTCAGGTAACGTTTGTGTGTGTCTTGCATCATGGTGAATGGCAGCCATGTTTTGCATTGTTTAGCCTACAGGCAAGCCGCTAAAGGACAGGTTAAGGGAAGGAGGAGGGCACATCCCGGCTGTCTGTCCACACAGAATTAGAATGTCAGACTATGCTGCTGACTCTTCACCTTATATGCAAATCATTTGAGAGTCCACGGCAAAGTCGAAGTCTGTCTGGTTCCCGGGTGGAAATAAAGCGTATTCCCTTCAGGTGGTGAAATGCAGGTTTAGCTTCCAGATGGGCTTTCTAACATAAGCATTTTTGACATTGAAGCAATGTAGAAGAGGCTTCAGGCATGCATGGCACTTTATTTTATCCCCATTCTGATTGCATAAAAAAACAAAGTCTGACTATGGAAATGTTGAAATGGTTTATGAGTATATTTTGTGTTGTTGCTTCTCATCTGAAAATAAGATCCAAGTAGCCAGTGGTTTGCCATATTGAGCTTTGTGTGAACTTCCAGGGAATAATACAAATACTAATATTGACTATTGAGTAATAATAATGATAATAATAATAATAATAATAACAATAATAATAATGTGCTAGTGTATGCTGTAACCTGGGGTTGTGTTTGTCCACTCACCTTATTTGGCATCAGTTTAGTTCAATCATGTAGACACAATCTATATACACTTATCCTGCTCAGTATGCATTCAGCAATGCCCTGTTTTTCCACTGCCTTAACACGGCTGAACATGATTTATGGGTTTTCAGTTAGGATCAGATCCCAAATGCTGTGATGCAACATGTTCATCTCACTCGATCTGATCATCACGGATGCATCCACTGATGGATAACCAAACAAAATCAATGAGCAGGACAAAGGCATTGATATCCAAATAACGGTGCTCGATACTGCTGTTGATTGACGTCCCGCAGGTCTGTCTCTGAATTGCAATGGATTTTCTCTCCTTGACTTTCTCTAGTCTCCGCGCCCCCCCCCTCGCCTCGCCTGGATAATGTATTCGCCGACACTTCGCCACGACAGCTGTCACTCTCCAAGTTGGCACATTCGTCCGCATCAAAGGAGAGAAAAAGGGGAGCCAGATCGATTTCCGTTAATTATGCGGATGTAACGAGGGATGGCACGCACTGGTCTGTTTCTCCTCTGAGGAGTCGATAAAGGTCAGACAATTAGACCCTCCCCCCCCCATTTTTGTTAGTTTTTTGTTATAATCTCGGGGATTCGATAATGGCTCCCTTGAGAGGGACGCTGCCTCCGCATTATCAGACCTGGATTCCAAAAACACAAATATCTCGACACCCCCCCGCCCCCCCCCCCCCTCGCTGCACCCATTTCCACACTCCCACACTCACTTACATAGCAATAGTGTGATAAAACTCACACAGGAGTTCATCAGTCAATTGTTGCACAGTGCTTTAAAATAAAAGGAAGAGAATGTGCATATTAACATAACCCTGTTATGTAGGCCATATTTGTGCTGAAGAATCTGTTATTTAAAGGGGTTATAGGCTTATGTTTTTTTTTTAAATAATGATGTGTTCAAAAGCAAGACAATGTATGTTGTTTTGAAAATATAATATTTTTGAACAGTGCACTTGTGGTAAAATAGACAGTGAATCGGGTCATGTGGGTTTTCCTCTCCTTCTGTCAATTTTTGGCCTGAAATGACATTTTGATAAGCAATTTTTCCTCATTTGAGTGCCTCCATTTTGGATATGATCTTGCAATTACCTTAATACTGTGTAGCAGGTCCACAGTGACACCAGTATTTTATTTGGTCTGCAGACACAATGCATTGAGTGAATGAGCACACCTGGGAGTCTATGGGGACCGAGAGACAGAGAAACAGAGAGAAAAAGAATTCGGTATTAAAGTTCACTGTAATAAATTTGCACGTTGCACGGCCAGGAAATAATGTACGTTTGCCATCACTTCCCCAAGAGAAAGGTAGAAATCAACAGTGCAGGCAAGGCGAGCGCTAGTCACGAGTCACTGCCAGTCATGTGACCGCCTTGTCCCATCAGACGACATTAGACATAGAGTGTCTGAGGTTCCAGTAGGTCAAGCTGTGCGTTCCTGACTTGTAACTTTCTCCTCAAGAGAGACCTGGTTTGAATCCCGACCCAAACCATAACCCTGAACCTAATCAAGCTGTTTTTGTTGCCTAAACGCAACCAAGTTGTCTTGCTTGTCTAAACTTAACGAGCGAGTCGAGCTGTGGGTGCCACGTGACATTACCGGGCTGCTAGCCGCGAGTCGCTAGCGGGCCGAGTCGGTGGTCTGGGGCTCTACCCCAGCCTGGGGAAGTATGTGGTGGCTCCTGCAACTGGCTACTGGCCCAAGTTGCTGGTCATGGGTCCGACGAGAAAAAGCGAGAGCGGGGAACCCCCCCCTCCGAGTCGATGGTACCCCCATCTGTGACGGTAAAACTGGTTTTATGCTTACACGAAATCGCCAGCGCCGACTGCGCCGAGGGGTCGCCGCAGCTGGCCGTCCTATCGGCGCAGCTCGGCGGAGGGGGGGGCGTCAACGCGGACGTGACGTGACCAGCACGAGAGCTGTGATTGGCCGTTCCCTTGGGCCGCGCACATATCCGCTGACGTAGTTGTTGTGCAATGAGGAAATGCCATTTCCTCATTTAACAGTGATCTAGCAAAGCCTTCTGCAGGCTCACCGGAATGAGTTTTGACATGGAGGGACAATAAAATGTCCCCCCACCGACATGATTGCAAGTTCTTTTTTCTTTTCTTTTTTTTTTACTACTTTTAGATTGTATAAGTCAAGTACAATCATTGAAGTCTTCTATCTACCTGATTGATCCACAGAAATTGCTATGCAAGCATGTTCTAAAGCCAGCTAAGCCACGCCAGAAATATAGATTAGTGAAATATAGAACAGTGAAAGAGAGAAACTATTTATTTAACTTTTTTCTTCCTAGCTTGACACTGTACTGGTCTTAATGAGGTTTGTCAGAAGGACCGAGTCACCTCTGCAGTACTCTCTCTCTCTCCTATTCCCCTCCTGCCTCCATCTTGCTCAGTTTCTCCATGTGTAGGCTGTAAACTTCAGGCAGATCAGGACGTCTTTGACAGAGAATGCAGGTAGGATTTCTTCGAATTCCATGATCTTTTCACGCATTGATTATTGTTTCGTCAACTGGTGTAACAACCCGTAAACATGTTGAATTGAACAAACTTTCTCTTTTCACCATTGTGTACATTCTTGCAAAGCATAACTTTTTAAGCTTCTATCATTTTAACAATTTCAAAATCGCCTGTCTCATACAGATCCTTTCCAAAAAATTTGAATATCATGGAAAAGTTAGTTTTTTTCCATAATTCCTTTCAAAAAGTGAAACTTTCATAGATTATAGATTCATTACACACAAAGTAAAGTATTTCAAGTATTTATTTGTTTAACTTGGCATAAGTCTGGCTTCCAGCTCATTAAAACCCCCAAAACAGTATTTCAAGAAATTAAATATCACATAAAACCAATCAAAAACCGGTATTTTCAAAACAGGAATGTCGATTATGTAATATAATATGTATGTTTTTAAGTGTCATGTTTTATACCATGTATTTCTTTCGTTCTTTTCTATTTTTATTCTATACTTTTTAGTAACATCAACCTGCTCCAGGGACTACAGACGTAAATTAGCCCTGTTAAATAAACGAATAAAATACAAATAAATAGAATCTGTCTCCATGATCAGCTGAGGAATTGAACGCTCTCGCTCTGGCCTCGGCTCGCCTCTTGCTCAGCATAAATAACAGGTTTTCACAATGGCTGCGGCAGAGGCATCATAACTCAATTATACGATGCATCATACTCCAGGTGCCATTATATGATGCATCATACTCCAGGTGCCATTATATGATGCATCATACTCCAGGTGGCATGCCATTTTTTCTCCCCGTCTCTAAGCTCTACTGCCAGTTCTGCCACACAATATTTTCTTCTAATGAGCAATATACACGTCATTTTGATGATTAACTCTTTGCCATTTTTTGTGGTTCCAGTGGGTAAAAGAGGAAAATAAAAGATGTTCAGCTCAAAGGATGCATATGATTCTGCTGTCATACCTTGTTGCACCAAACCTGAGATTTGCCTATACACACTGTTAAAGCCACACTGTGCTATTAAAAAAAGAAGTGAATGATATTTTTCTTTGTGTATTTCTGTAATGTTCCGTGCCCTCGTCCAGTCCCGGGCGACACCCACTGCTGTCGAAAGAGCATGGGCAAATAGTTCATCCCCATGGACACTATTATGCTTTGATGCATATGGAATTGGTGGGGTGATTATACGTAACGTAACAAATCTCTTCATGGGTGGTCATAGGAATTGCTTGTGGAATCTTTTAGGCTCTGCTGCCGATGTGGCTCTAATGAGCAAAGGTGATTCCAATGGCATGAAATTGCCTAGTAAAGGTTCATTTATGCTCCCTGTAAGAAAATAAATACATGCGTTTCAAACGATGTACTGTAACCGTCACTCACTGCCCACATTATCATACTCCCCATGTGTCGTTCACGTCGGCATCACGTTAAGCAATGCCACCACTAGCGGGAGGTAGAGAGGCAAAAGTGTGAGCGTGTGTATATGTGGGACTTCTCCGTTTTGTCCCGTATCCGTAAGCTTTCAGATAACATGCACAAATACGGACGAAATAAACGCAGAGTGCGGACAGAAGGCTCCGTCCGTCTCCGTATTTAACGTTGAGGATAATTGAGCCTTTAGACTGGAAATGTATTTAGTCAGTATCAGCTGATGTGGAATAGAACAGGCAATCTCACTGGCTACTACACCATCCCATCATGGCTATCTTCCAGGTAGCCTCAAAGCGAGACTCATCAGTCATTCTTCCTTCAGAGTCCCGGATGCGCGGGCCCCTATATCCACTGCAACGTCGGCTAAACGGCTGCACGCGATATACACGTTATCAATCACAATAAAACTGTACCCACCTCCGAGACAATGTCGTTATCCAAGTGCATACTTTGCCAATACCGAGCCCTTTTTCACATGCCAGTGCCAAACGTTTTTATGGTGCTCCACAGCGCCGGATGTATCGGTTCGGTGCTCAGTGGTTGGGAGGGTGTACTGCAGTTTACAATCGGCTCCGCCATGTGAAAAAGTGCTCGGTATTGGAAAGTACGCACTATTTGGGAGTGCTAGGGCACCGGCATCTTGGATAACAACATGCACGTGCACACATAGACATGAAAGGGGGCTTGAGCCCCTGCCTTTTTTTCAGTCTGTAAAAAGTGCCCTTTTTTTTTTTTTTTTTTTTACATGTTTCTTTTTCATTCCAACAACACATGAACAAAACAAACAGCTCAGACACATTAAAAAATAAAATAAAAAGTGCCCTTTCCTGACCATGAATGCATGTCTAATGGTGCTTTGTATGGAAATTGCCCTTTCCATGCCGTCACTGAAGGCAGCATTCAAAGAGAAATGCCTTTTCCGAGCTCTCTTGGCCTTGAATGCACCATTTGTAATAGGCCTCTGCATGGAGCAGTGTTTTTCTAAACTGCCCCTGAAGGCACCAACCCAAAAATGAACCCAAAAATGAATGAATAAATAAATACATAAATAAATAAACCACCCAATAAATAAATAACCAAAATATAGGGAACAAATGCAGAATTGTTGCTCTTGAAAATATTTTTTACTTTACACTATTGGAAAGGGATGTTGTGTTCCGCAAAAAATAAAAAAAAATTCTAATACACCTTATCTAAATCTTCTGTCTTGCTTTTTAGAATTATGGTTAAAATGCATGTATATTACAAGCCTCACTCAGTATCGTTCAATGTTTCTGCCTGTGTTGCTATCTGTTGTAGTACAACAACCTAAAGGGAGAAAAGGAGCAAATACATATTGATGCTTAAATGATTTCACAACAGTATTGCAACAGCATGCAACTTTTATATACAAATATTATTCAGTTATGGAGTTATTTTTCCGTGACAAGTCTCATCCTAAAATGAGATATTCCTCTAAATCTGGTTAAAATCGGAATATTTAAAATGAGTTATACCCCTAAATTGGCCTTCAAATTGCCTCAAATTTCCGCCGCCGCCCTCCGGACGGCGGCTGTAGTGCCCTTTTATGAATTGGAGCCCCTGCCCCTCTAATGTTCTGTGCACGTCCCTGGATAACAACATTGTCTCGGATACAGTTTTATTGTGATTGATAACGTGCATGTCGCGTGCAGCCATTTAGCCCACGTTGCAGTGGCTATAGGTTAGGTTATGTTAAGTTTATTTGATATAGAGAGAGAGTTTGGCTATACGCACATCGTCGAAGGGTGCTGGGTTAAAAGTAGAGCATTTGAAGGAAGTAGGCCCCCACACCAGAACACCAGAAGTTTTTTTTACTTTATTTGGTAAAAGGAACAACAACGTTTCAATCAGCCAGTGATTTTCAGCAGGTTCATGTTAAAGTGGACTCCTTTTTATAGGAGCTGGTTCTCAGTCTCCACCAGGTGCAACCAGTTGGTTTGATTGAGTTGCCTGGATTGGATGATGAGTTAATGAGTTAATCAAGAGGAACAATACATTGTTCATATTTACAATCAGAGCATATGAAATACCATGATAAATCTTACACATCCTGTATAGGACATAAAACAGCAAATGAACAAATAAACAAGTGAAAAAATAAAATAGGAGTCCACTTGAACACATTGTATGAACCTGATGAAAATCACTGGCTGATTGAAACGTTTACGTCCGTAAAAAAACGGAGTTGTGGTGTGCGGGCCTACTTCCTTCAAAAGTTTATTTGATACGGACATCACAGAGCATTGGAGATGTAACATACATGTATGCACAGTAACCAGATAGACAGTGTTAAGTGTATATAGCCGAATGCTAATTTTCAACCCCTGTCCACAGGTGACTCCTAGTAAAGCATAGGGGGCCGCGCATCCGAGACTCAGAAGGAAGAAGGACTGATGAGTCTCGCGTTGATGCTATCTTCCAGGTTGAGTTTCCCTCATGAGTGTGATGTAAGTTAAACATGGCAATTAGTAGCCTGACTGCGTGCCCAATTCACTTGAACACTGCCCCGTCATTCCGCACCTGTCCTATGGAAGAGAGAACCTCTGCTCGGTCAATACCACATCGATCCTAAATGCACTGGTACTGTCGGCTGTCCATACATTTCACGAAGAAAGGACATTGAAGAAACTAAAGTGGAGACATCTGTGTGGAGCTGTGAGGGCGTTGCTGGTGCAGAACAGACGTGTACCGCTGCACTGGTCACTTTTCTTCCTCTTTTACAATTGATGCTCGTGTCTGAACAAAACAAGGGGATAGATCTGCGCTGGCAAATGCCAGCAGAGCACGGCTCTCTGCCACGGAGTTGATAGTATCGGGTCTGCCAACCCAAGTGGAACACGTCAGGTAAATGAGCGTGTTAAAAAACATGAGAGGAGGAGGTGAGAGCATGAAGAAGGCAACTCCTTGCCAACAAGAAAACGGTGCATGCCCGCGTTTATGTGGTGATTTGTTTTTGCGAGTGAATATTTTCTCCCAAACGAGACGGCTTTCGAAAGCTAAGAATCTGCTCTTTCCAAAGAGGTATAGCTCGTCTCTGAGAGATGAAAACTCATTCAGTAGGCTGTCAAAGAACAGCAAAAAAGTGTTTAACGTTTTACAGATAAAACTACAAGTTATGTCTTACCTTTGCCGTTTTCCAATCAAAAGTTGTGTTTGACTTCATAAAAACGCTACTAATTGCTACTCCTAATGCCTCTTCATCATCTTAAAGCGTTGTTTTTTACAGTCATCGTGTTTACAAAGCCATATGGAGGATTTTACATGGAGTGGTCATCTTCACAGAATACACGAGCTTTGGGTTCAGTCAACAGCATTTCCTGGAAAACTGTCTGACGTAAATTCTTTCAGTTCACGTCGATTCTATTGGCTCTGACGCTTCCATAGAGGTGTCAATCATCGAAATCAGCCAATGGGGTCCCGAGATATCCCTCTGCATAACGTCCCTTTGCCTGCAATTTGAAGAAGCCGTTCTGATGCATTTCACACAGTAAAAATAAAGATATAACGCTTGAGGGTTATCCAAACCTATAGTGATATGTAAATAGGAGAAAAAAAAAGGTATTTCAGTCTATTACCATAGAAAAGTCAAATGGCACCCATGATGCCCAAAATGTGCCCAGATCAGGTCCGCCTGGACCTACATGTAGTAAATCATCTGTAAAATTGCTCTGGTTCACTTTCTAAGGATTTGCTTTGATACAAGCACTCATAAGATATTAGTCTACTGCTCCATAGAATAATTTGGCTACCAACCCATGATTTTCATGTGATTTTCATCCAAAATAGTGTTGTTTGTTTTGGGCGGAGCTTGAATTTCTAATTTCTTGCCATGTTCTAACTGATTTTACTCTGATACAGTACATTTGTAATTGATTCTGACACTTCTACAGCAATCTCACAGGTGTTGGCTAGCTTTTGAAAAAAATAATTTTCAGAAAATACCCTGTAGTTGTGGAGATACGGTTCAAGATACAATGCTTCAGCATGCGCTGGGACGCGTCATCAGTGATGTTAACTGGGGTCATAAGGTGTTTCGGGTCTATCGAACATCATACACCCTCGCCCAGTAGACCCAGCCGAGGCCGATTAAGACCCCGACCCGCGTCCCAGAAGCAGCCACTCACGGATCAGCCTTCCTACTCTGTCTGCAGCATTGCCCGCGGAAGGGTTGATCATGCCCAATCCGCTGCAATAGAGCTAGTGCTACACCGCAGCATTGAAAGACCCTTCGGTACATGGAGGGCTAAGGCTCTGTGGGTTTCTCCCGGCCGCGCTCCTCCTTCGTCTCACCAGACCCTCCAAAAGGCAATCCTACTATGCCGTACCATCATGGCGTACCATGGACAGAGAGGATGCCTCAAGGAGGCCTGTGCGCTGCACGTCATTCGCCTGCGGCGAGCACCTCGCTCTAGCCTGAAGGACCCCAGGCCGCGCCGATCTTTATACAGCTTTTCAGGAGGCTAATCCGTAGCGTTTGTGGATTTCTCCCTCACGAGAGAGCCAGGCTGGGGTGCTAACCCATCCCGTACCGGGTGCCGTCTCTCCGGCCGTCAACTGTCTCTCCAGCTTGTCACCAATCTATACTTGGTTGTCACCTAGACTATTCCTAAGTGTCACTGGCCATGGGAGCCATACTCATACGGTTCAAGATACAATGCTTCAGCATGCGCTGGGACGCGTCATCAGTGATGTTAACTGGGGTCGTAAGGTGTTTCGGGTCTATCGAACATCATACACCCTCGCCCAGTAGACCCAGCCGAGGCCGATTAAGACCCCGACCCTCGTCCCAGAAGCAGCCGCTCACGGATCAGCCTTCCTACTCTCCATTCAGTTCGGGCATGTCATTTTCGGCAGGTGAGCTGAAAAATAGGCTTAGGGATTAACAGGTTAAACTCCCACACTTTTTAAACTGAATTTTGCCCGTAAATCCACGGCTGACAGTGAGCTTATTTTAAAGCTAGAGTGATAATCTTTATACCATATGAAAGTAGAAAAAATAAGGAATTGATTGGGACCAAGCATATCAACCTAGCATGTCGGGAAGGGGGGTAAATAACGCTCCAAAGTTGATGAATTGGAATGTAACTAAACGAGTATGTTGGTAGTTGAGTTGATGATCCTCTTGTGCCCTTGTCCTTTGAAGATGTATTGTGTATTAACCATTGAGTATACCTGTACATTACTTCTTTATTAATTAAATTCTTTATAAGCATCAAGAAGCTCCCTTTTTTCTATTTACTTGGTAGTTGAGTTGATGACAGTAGCTGATAGTCACTCCCCCTGTCTTTACGACAGCTAGGGTTAGCTCAGCCGTGCTATATTCCCACCTCAACTGTTTCTCCTGCGCCTAAAATGCACCAGATGACAGCTGTTTCATCCATCTTATTTTTCCTCAATCTGCATTGAAAATGTGCAAAAATTCACCAGCTTCTCGCAACAGTTGTAGCCTAAGCCAGTGGTTTTCAAAGTGGGGTCCCCAGCAAAATATATAATATATATAATCTATTTTCACTATAATTCCATCCATAAGTAACACAATCTAAGCTAGTGTAGAAGTGAGTAACTAAGCTAATAATAACCATAACGGCACAAATAATTGACAAAAATCTTGAAATAAATATACAGTAGGCTATTTAATGAGAAAAGGAACAATTATTGATGGTTAAAACTGAATAGTGACATCACAACAGTCTAATCCTAATGCTAAATTAAAATGAGATATTCCTCTAGAAAAAAAAAATGAGCCGCCACTGACATACATACATACATACATACATACATACATACATACATACATGCATGCATGCATGCATACATACATACATACATACACACACACACACACACACACACACACACACACACACACACACACACACACACACACACACACACACACACACACACACACACACACACACACACACACACAGACACATAAAGTCAAAACTGTTGCACTCTATGCACTATGCCCAAAGGGAATGTTATGGACAGACCAGAATTCCCCAACTTTTTTCTGCCGAGAAGATAATCTTAAATTTAAAAACTTTAATTTCCCATTTGACCTATGAGTTTCAGGGAGGGCTGCAGGTAGCATTGACATCATATGGGGTTCTAGAACCTAATAGTGCACTCGGAGAGTGCAGACCTCCGCCAAGGCCACTACTCCAGTCTCCTATGATATGCAAATTTTGTGAGTCGGATCAGAACCGTGACCCTGTAAATCCGGCCCAGTAGTTTTTTCTGTAATCCTGCTAACGAACAGACAAACTGCACTGAAAACATAACCTCATTGGCAGAGGTAATTAAGTTAAGATTAAGATACACAGGATGATTAGGCAACATGATTTGGAATGGTTATTATGAGATTGCAAATTTGGTTGGTCAGTTTAGCGCAACATGTCTGTATGTAAAAAAAAAAATCTTATCTCTCTCATCTCATGGCCTTCTCAAACAGCAACCAGATATGTGGAATATCTCACATCAGCGGAGGTTTGCAAACAACACAAAAATGCATAAGCTCTCCGATATCAAGAACATTATATGCCTCCAGGCTCTGTGCAAAAAAAATGAAGACTGCATCAAAGCGGAGTTGAATTTGTCGTCATAGCTCAGGCAACCTGTTGGGAAATTTTGCTTTGCATCAGTGCTCAGGGAGATGCTCAGGGAGCGTTATATCACATGAGAACATCTTGACTGCTGGGCAAATAGTATTTGTGACACCTCAGGCGTGTCACTTTACATCGTTTATTATTTTATATCCTTATGTTGGGTGGTGGTCCCCCACCCAACAAGGATATAAACCACTGGTGGATCAAATATCTCAGGATTATCCAACCATTTTCACATCTGACTAATAGCTGGATTGAATTGTAGAAACATGTCTAAAATACAGTAGCATAAAATGACCCACTTTTCCCACAATTCCGTTGTGCAATAGACACACTAGCGATTGCATTGCACTGGGACCAAATGTGCAACATTACTTTATCATTTTTTGCTGTTTCTAGCATAAAAAGCTCCCTCTGATGTGGCAGTTGCAAAGTATGTGATTCTGATGTATGGCTATTGTTTTATTTGTATGAGTATTGTTTTATTTGTACCTTTTAATATCAAAAATTTTATTTTTATTTTCACTTATTGTAAAGAACTTTGAACCGTCATTTGTATGAAAAGTGCTTCATTAAGTGTATTATTATTAATATTATTATTATTATTTATATAGCAACCTAGCCTCTCCATTACACCACTTTGGTGGCTGTATTGTATCAAATTAAATGAAAGTAATTTCCCAGAGAGGAAAAAAAAAGGGCTAGTTGTGGATCCTGTTTATTATGAGAAGATTTTTCCCTTTTAAAGTCGGCGCCAGACTATGCTGCAGGGATGAGCTGTCCCCAGACTGCTGGTGTTTGCTTTGTGTTTAATGATACTCAAGGGTGTTAAAATAAGATGACGTGTGGCCGGTCAGGGTATGCTAGTCATGTCATATAAATAACAAGAACTGTTATGTGTGACATTTATGGCCTAGCAGCAAGTGTTTGGGGATGCGGGTTATTGCAGGTGCCGCGTGCCCAGGGAGAATGGAATCGGCAGTTGGGCTGATGGAGTGATCAACAATTGAAAGGGGTGTGGTGTGGGATAATTACATACCAGAACACAAGCTCACGCACACGTACACACACGCACACACACACACACCCCTATGCATGCACACGCGCATGCACACACACACGCACACACAACTATGCACGCGCACACACATGCAAACACAACTGAAATATTTCCTTTACTATATCAATCCTTGTCACAGAGCAGTCCATCTGTCATTGTGCATGTAATGAAATGAAACTACTACTACTACTATCATCATCGAGTGCCCCAGACTGTACTTGTACGTCACCAATGCCATCACTGATGATGACATCATCATCATCGCCTGCCCCAGACTGTACTTGCACGTCACCAATGCCATCACTGGTGACATCACCGTCGAGTGCCCCTGCGGCCCCATCACCCGGGGTGACCTCTCCTATGACCTCACCGCCCTCTTCGGTGCCTTGTGGTCCTTGATGTGTTTGAAATAATTTGAACCTCTTCAACCAGGGGAATCTCCCCAGGACCCTGGCCCGTACCTCAGGCTTACATTTCAGCACCGCAATCCCGGCGGCAATCAGGACAATGGGGACAAGAATGACAGCAGCAGTCACCGCAGCAGCTATAGACGAGACGTAGGACACCCCTGCTGCTAGAGCCCCCGATAGAGCTAGCTGCGATGTCAAAGTAAGTGGTTCACTTGTTCCTTTACTAACCATGTTCATTATTTCGCAGGAAATAGATTGAATCTTGTGCCTTTCGATGGTGATGTCGCGCTGCGTTTCATTTGTCCACACCTCTCCATCTTTCCACCAGCTGTATGTGACTTGTCCAGCACCTGCGATGTCTCCGTCACAGGTCAGAGTGCACCTGAGCGAGGACGAATTACAAGCCAGTGCCCTCGGCAGCACCGAGGGCTTCGGGACTTCTCTGATGACTTTGATCTTACGTTGCACATACTCCCTCTCGCCAAAGTTCACATACATGTAATACTTTCCAGAATCACTCTGAACCAAATCGTTCACAACCAATTGTCCAGTCGTGTTATCCAGTTGCGTGCGGTCTTGAAATGGGGGATAAACATCCTCTCCGTCCTTTGGGTCCCAGTCCACCACTAGAGCACCACCATGTTTCCATTGGATTCCTTGAGATATGTCAAAATAAGTGTCTGGCAACAGCTCAAGTCTACCTCCCACTGGGTAGTATTTGGTAGATCCGATGTCCACCTTTTCTGACCAGAATGGATTGTCATGTGGCTCACTTGTTTCGTCGCCAATTCTGTTCTCCATTCGGCAGGAAATGTCTTGAAACACATCCCCCCTAACCTCAATCACCTCCGTGCTGGTGTTAAGCGTGACAGTACTGTCATTGACATGCCAGTAACTTATCTGTATCTCAGAGATGCCAGTAGTGGTGACGTTCTCGCGAACAACGGTGATGTACGACTGATTTTTGTTTGCCCAGACCTCTCCATCTTTCAACCAGCTGTATGTGACTTCTCCAGCACCTTCGATGTTTCCATCACAGGTCAGAGTGCAGCTGGTGACGTTGCTGGTGGCACAGTCGTGTGCCTGTGCCACCAGCACCGTGGGCTTTGGGACTTTGCGGATCACCTCAATCGCTACAGTATACTGGATGGACCAATCCGTAGCATTCTCTCGAACCTCCAGAGAATAGATTCCAGAATCCGCTATAATCAAATCGTTGATATCCAATTGTCCAGTCGTAATATTCAGTTGTGTGCGTTTTTTAAATGTGAGATCAAACTTTAGTACTCCATCGTCTGGGTCCCTGCCCACCACTAGATCATCACCACATTTCCATCGGATTCCTTGAGATTTGCTAAAAGAAGTGTCTGGCAAGGCTAGGCCAAGGCTACCTCCCTCTGAGTAGTATTTGGTGCAGCTGATGTCCAACTCCCATGACCAGAGTGGCTCACTTGTTTCGTTACCAATGCTGTTCTCCATTCTGCAGGCAATCTTTTGAAACACATCCTGTCTAACCTTATTCCCCTCGTGCGTGCTGCAGGTGTTATGCGTGCCAGTACTGTGCTCGCGAACAGTGATGTTCGGCAGATTTTTGTTTGCCCAGACCTCTCCATCTTTCAACCAGCTGTATGTGACTCGTCCAGCACCTTCGATGTTTCCACCACAGGTCAGATTGCAGCTGGAGGAGGAAGCACACTTGTGTGCCCCCAGCACCGTGGGCTTTGGGACTTTGCGGATCACTTCAATCACTACAGTATTCCGGATGGACCAATCCGATGCAGCATTCTCTCGAACCTCCAGAGAATAGATTCCAGAATCCGCTATAATCAAATCGTTGATATCCAATTGTGCATTCGAAGTATTCAGTTTTGTGCGGCCTTTAAATGTGGAGTGAGCCTCTGGCATTTCATTCTCTGGTCCCCACTCCACCACCACTTGGGTGTATTTCCATCGGAATCTGTTGGATACGTTAAGAATAGTGTATGGCAGGCTAAGTTTTGTTCCTACTACTACCCTCTTAATGTCTGGCTTTTCTATTTCTGCTATGGTGCCCAACAGCTGGAGCATGAGGAGACAGAAATGCACCAGTCTTTCCATTTACAGAGCCAGCCAAAAAGGCACATTGGGTGTACATTTATAGGCATCGCGGCATCAGTGATGTCACTCGAACAATTGTAATGTCATCAGTGATGTCACTTGAGCAATTGTGATGTCATTGGTTATGATGTCATCACACACACAAACACACACACACACACACACACACACACAGCACAACCAGACAAACATAGGGCCCTATCGTCGTATGGCGCTATCGTTTGCGCTGCCGTTTGCGCGCCTCTTATAGCTATCTTCCCAGCGTCTTAAGCTATCGTCTGCCTCCACCGTCCAGTTTTGCGCTGGGGTCTAAGCGCAGACGCGGCCTATCATCTCCCTCCCGCAAGTATCATTTTGCGCTCTGGCGCTCTGGTATGTTCCGAGCATGTTGACCGTGCCAAAATAGGCGTTCCAGCGCAATGTGTTAGAAAAAAAGACCTTGGGTGCTCTCAATTTTCACGCCACCAAATAGCTGGTCTTAGCGCAAAAACCCCACTACGCCAGGAGTACACCTGAGCGCAGACAGTATTCTCCGCGCAGTGCAGGAAATCCTTGCTTGGATACATTTACGCACGGCATGGACGCCTGCACACACTCTTCTCTCCTTGGAATGCCACGTTGATTTTCAACTATAGCCTACATTGCAGAAAAAACACACCTTGATTTAAATTATTAGTTAATAAATTATTAGTTAATAATAATTAATTTAATAATTAGTTTGTCATAGCTTTATTAGGCTACATAATTGGTTTGGTTACCCTGTTCGGCAGTTGCTATTCATACCCCCTATTTACAGGCACACCGCCATGGCGGCTCGGAGCTTGCCTCGGACCTCGTCTTTTTCAACTGTTGAGAGCGCAGCTCTGACCAAAACAAACAAATTTGAAGAGAGGAGTTTCGCACCGTGGTGCGAAAAGTGCAGTATTTTTTTCTCTTTTTCTTGGATGATGTCCTCACTGTCTGTGATGATGTACAGTTCTAGGTGGCTCAGCCTGGTGGCCAGGTCACTACCATAGTGATGTCATAAATCACTGACGATGTCAACAGTGATGTCACTCAAGCAATTGTGATGTCGTCAGTGATGTCACTCGAGCGATTGCTGTCATATTAAACAAGTGATGTCATCAGTGAGTGCTGTCTGTGGTGATTCAAGTGCTCAACATGTTGCTTGGTGGACACCCCCCCCCTAGTCTCTCCCCATACTCAAAAAAAGGCTCCGCATACTACATAAATGAGTCTGTGCCACTTCACAGCCACTGCTGGTTTTCGAAGGCGGGTTGAAATTGAATGAGTGACAGGTCGTAGCACCGATGAGAGAGCGGTTCGGGAAAAAAATGGGCTGCGCCTCCGGTGTTGTCTGATCGGAAAGTCGTTACTGATTTGGGAGGACTGAATCCATCACTGGTGTCAGGAGACAGTTGGGTGCTTGTATTGTTTGTCTCTCTCCCTGTGTCTCCCCTCCCTTGTGTGTTGTGGGCGGAGTGAAGCTGGTACCTGGGCGCGGCTGCACGGCTGGGGATGATCTTCCAATCAACCTGCTCACCTACATATACCCTGGGCTGTCAGAGGATCATCTACTTACCTGGTAGTTGTCCGTGCTGCTCCGGTGTCTCTCCACGTCTCCTGTTTTACGGTACATTCCTCTGGTGTCTCTGGAAACTACTTTTTGACTCATGTTTTTTCTCTGTGCCTGGGACCCGTGTTTTGCCGTGTGCATCCAGCTGTCTGCTGTGTCCAGGATTCCACTCAGACTTACCTGCCGCTCTGCTCTCTTCGTCGCCCGCCCTGGCCTCCGTCCATCCGGGTCCTCCGATCCTTTGTTCAATAAATATTTTTGTTACACCTTTTAAGAACTGCCTCTGTGTCTGCTTTGGGGTCCATTCAAACAAATCTTACGTTTCTGTTCCAGTACAGACTCACTGTGACTCTCTGGAGATCCTTCTGCACTGGGAGATCAGTGATTAGACCTGATGAGAGGGATGCTGTGTATTTATTTATAGGATCATTTAACCTTATTGCCCAGAATCCAGACCATTTGTGTGTATTACTCTGGACACACTCTGCTAACACACCCAGTGATCAGTATTTACTCTAACCTCAACATGCCAGCTTGTCCGTTCCAGAGGGAAAGCCCTCAGACCCAGGAGCGCAGCAGAGGACCAGTCACACCTCTCTGGATTGTCAGGGAGATCCCTAAGGCCACCTTGGCAGTGCCCTGCTACTGTCAGTTGCTTTAAAAGCGTCAGTGGTCTCAGTTGAATGTAGCTGCTCTGTGCAAAGGATGTGTGATTGGCTCATTTTAACACATTTCAGAAAAATCACTCTTCACGATGTCAATAGATCAATGGTCTTTGTGCCCTGACATGTGGCTTTGTGCACTAAATATAAAATATGCGACGCCGAAGGGCCAGATGGCCACGCCCCTAAAACGACGAAATTCCCACCCAGCAGTGCTGGGTACTGTTCCTGAATGTATTTTTGTGTTCAATGTTTGTATATTGTGTGCTGCTGCTCCGTCTTTGTCTGAGTGAACCAAAACAAATTCCTGTCAACTATTGACACAATAGTTGATACACAAACGCACACAAACAAACAAATGCAAATTCTATGCCAGGCAGCATGTGTGTTACTGATGACATCACTGATGACGTCATCCGTCAGTGATGTCATCAGTGAGAGTTGTCATCAGGGATGGCGCTTGAGCATTTGGCGGGTTTGAGTCAGCGTCCCTTGCTTCAGACAGAGCCAGATATATACAGTATGTTGGCAGCCAGCTGCATGGCAAAAAAAGTCCAGTGTGGGGCTAATCTCTCCTTTTTAATAGACATGTATGTGTCTGTGTAAAAACAACAAGACAGTCTAATAACGTGTCTCCGATGATGTCATAAATACCTGATGATGTCACAGACAGTGACGAGGTCATATTTCATCCAATTCACTAGATGTACAGTTCTAGATGGCTCATCAACAGTGATGTCACTCAAACAATTGTGATATCATCAGTGATGTCACTCGAGCAATTGCTATGTCATATTAAATTATGTAACTCAAACAAGTGATGTCATCAGTGAGTGCTGTCTGTGGTGTTTCAAGTGCTCAACTTGTTGCTTGGTGGACACCCCGCCCTAACGTTTCTGTTCCAGGGTTAGCCCTCGT
Source organism: Poromitra crassiceps (assembly GCF_964638095.1). NCBI lineage: Eukaryota > Metazoa > Chordata > Actinopteri > Beryciformes > Melamphaidae > Poromitra > Poromitra crassiceps. The sequence goes on along the minus strand of NC_139627.1, from coordinate 52,612,997 downwards.
TCACACAGGACGCCAAAGCAACGCTCAGCCGAAGCTGTACCTACGCTGTACCCACACGTTTCATTTAGGCGTCCTTGTTAACAGGCGAAGCCGTTCACACCACCCGCGCGCGTGTGCCACGCTGACGCCGTGCCGAAGCGGGAGCGTACCTATGTTCCCCGGGTCCTATATTCCCCGGGTCCTATGTTCCCCGTTTTTGTGGGACTGGGGAACATAGAACCCTTTCTATGAAAAAGGGTTCTATGTTCCCCGCTTTTCCCAAATAGGGTCCTATGTTCGCCGCTATGTTCCCTGGTCCGATGTTTCTCCCGAAATGCCAAAAACAGCCTACCTCATATGATCGCGTGATTCAATCAATGCATATGGGCGCAGACAACACTCTCCATAACATTTGGAAAGGGCCTGCCGACTAGGTAATTTTTTTTCCCACCATCATTTTTGAGTTCTGTCTCGGGGATTACAGGCCTTTTTTAAATATTATGTGAGTGTTGTCTGCGCCTTCATCCCTATTACGACATGCCTCTATGGGGCGGAGCACATGAGCGGGCCTTTAAACCCAATAAAGCTTGACATTGTATGCTTTACTCATTCTCTGCCAAAGACGTACCCGGACGTACTTTTAACAATGGCGTTCTGTGCCAAAGACGTACCCGGACGTACTTTCATGTTTTGCTTGTTTACATTAGATCAGACCCTTTCCCAGCCTGTGACATTGTTTCAAGTCAAACTGATAAAAGGAACCCGCTAAATCACGTTTAGTATTTATAGTATAGTCACCCATTTAGCATAGCCTACATAGCCTACATAAATAAAGTTGACTTGACTAGTACATAGCCTATACGCTATTTGACACACAATCCAAAGCGTTTGATTGTATTTTTCATCACCATGGATAGCGGAAACCCACTTCATAAATATCAGAAGTGGCTAGAGGCTAGTGGAACATAGGACCCGGGGAACATAGGACCCGGGGAACATAGGGATGACCCCGCCACTCTCACGCCACGCCGAAGCGATCGCTCAGGCCTGACGCCGAATTTCCAAGCTTGACGCTGAAGCCGTGAGGCAGGAAGTCAATGGGAGTTGTGGGTGGGTTCAAGGCGCGAGAGTAGGCGCTGAGAGGAAAAGAGAAGGCGTCTTGTGTGAAGAACAAGGCGTACGTTCAGCTTGTGCCTGCTTCAAGCTTCAGTTCTGCTTACGTTCAGCGTCCTGTGTGAATGTAGGCTTAGGGTTACCGTCACTGGTAAGATGGCAAGATGGTGTGTATGTGTGTGTTAGTATCAGCATCAGAGAATGACAGCGTTCCTCTGTCCCAGTCCAGACTCCCTCTGACTCGTCTCACACGTCTCTTCAGACAGGAAGAGCATTGGATGGGCAGTGTTTGGGTCCAGAAACACAGGAGTGGAGGAGACCACCTCCTTCATCTTATCCTATAGACTGTGAGGTTGCCCAGGTGTTTGGCCTCATCTATCCGAGCTGCAGCTGAGACCAGCTGTGCCTACTACGTCTGTGTGTGCTTTAAATCGCCCCAGACACAATACGCCTCCATGGGAAGATGTGAGGGCATCAGTATTACACTTAGACTGTTTCATAACCAAATGTCCTGCTTTAAATCACCCAGACACAAAACGCCTCCATGCGCACACAACAGAAAATGCGACCATACCCATTTAAACACTCCTACAGAACCAGTGAGGTCTGCTGAGCCAGCTCACCCTCCCTCCCGCTTCCACCTGCAAGTATTCACTTTCTACATCACAGGTCCCCTGTGTGCATGCCGCATAGCCTGGCCCACCCACGCACCACCAAGCAAATAGCTTAGCTGAGTCTCCTCCTTTTCCCCCATAAATACATACAGAACCCCCCCCCCCCACACACACACACACACACACACACCCTATAATCAAGCAGCTTGTGGTATGTGCGCACACACATCTGAGTAGACACTTGCATGGCAGGCCTGGCGCTGGGAGCTGCATCGTAAAAGGCTCCTCCTCCCTTGATTTGGTCTTGATTGCTGGAGCCTGCGTGTGGCCTCTGTTGCTCTAATTCACATTCACTTGCACTGACACATACATAAACACACACACACACACACACACACATTCCTGGTTCATGGCCGTTTTTGTAAGTGAACAAATAAAATGCAAAAATAAAGTAGTAAAGTCAAATTATTATTATTCTCACTGTGAATGGCTCCACAATTTGTCAATTTATAATGGACATGGATATATGGAGAGACACTTATACTGCAGTAAAATGCACTTAAGTAATGGCGAAGTTACTGAATTAAAAAAAAGTACACCAAACGGATCCAGATCCTAAAAAAAAGCCAGATCCTCCTAAAAGTAATGGCTCCAGATGAAACCATGTTGGTAGTCTGGATCCAGGATCTTAAAAAAAGGATAAGCTGGAAACGTGCTGAGACATAATTTCTTGGAATTTGCCTCAAACATCCAGTTGGACTTGAGGATGTACTGATTAGATTTTCGTGGTCAAAGGCAGTGTTGGGAGTAACTAGTTACTAAGTAACTAGTTACTGTAACTTAACTACCTTTTTCAGTAACTAGTAATCTAACTAATTACTTTTTCAAATTCAGTAACTCAGTTACAGTTACTAAAATAGTAACTGGGCTAGTTACTAGTTACTTTAGGACATGAAAATAACGGACAACTTCAGAGGATTACCCAGTTTCTGATCCTCAGACCTAGTCCGGGGAGAGAGCTGCAGCCAGAGCCCCAGAGGCTAAGGACCTTGATAGGCTATAAGCCTCCCCAATAAGCGAATGTTCAATGCCACACTGTGGCACAGCAACACTAACATAATGTGTGCATTAATAACAATCGAAGCAGATTTTAAAAGTAACGCAAAAGTTACTTTCCCTAGTAACTAATTACTTTGAAGTAACTGGTAACTTTAAAGTAATTAAATTACCTTTTGAGAGAAGTAACTAGTAACTGTAACTAATTACCAATTTTCAGTAACTTTCCCAACACTGGTCAAAGGTCAAAAAGTTCAAGGTCTCTGTGACCTCAGGAATGCCATTTTCTAGCTTGTTAACGCGATATCTCAGGAATGCCTTCGCAGAATTTCTTCGAATTTGCCTCAAACATCCACTTGGACTCGATGATGTACTGATTAGATTTTTGTGGTCAAAGGTCAAAGTTCAAGGTCACTGTACCTCAGGAATGCCATTTTCTAGCTCATTAACCCGATATCTCAGCACATTTGGCACAAACGTCCACTTGTTTAATTGTTGTTATTGAGTCGATTTCTGCAATAACTGCACTTTATGGCTGTTTAAACTCGACAAACGTTTTTTGTTTACAATATATTTATTGGATTTTGATTTAAAAAACAACAACTCACAGAGAGAAACAACGCGAAGAACGCAAGAAAATATTGCGTTGAGCAAAAAAAAAAGGCGTTTCTGAGGTCACAGTGACTTTGACCACCAAAATCGAATAAGTACATCCTCGAGGCCAAGTGGACGTTTGAGGCAAATTCTAAGAAATTATGTCAAGGCATTCCTGAGATATCACGTTAACAAGCTAGAAAATGGCGTTCTTGAGGTCACAGTGACCTTGAAGATTGACCTTTGACCATCAAAATCTAATCAGTACATCCTCAAGTCCAAGTGGATGTTTGAGGCAAATTCAAAGAAATTATGTCAAGGCATTCCTGAGATATCGCGTTAAGGAGCTAGAAAACGGCGTTCCTGAGGTCACAGTGACCTTGAACTTTGACCACCAAAATCTACATGGTACATGGTACAAGTTTGTGTTGATAGCAGGGACAATGGGATATTCTATTCCAAAGGATATGGTACATTAAGAACATGGTACTTCGCAACCGGTCCTCGGCTAGCGCCTCGGACCGGTTCACGCCTCTGCGTCGTCCCTTAAAAAGTGATAATGGACACCTCGTCGGGCATTAAGCCTTATGGAGAAGATTTAAGGGTGTTTTGTGCAGCCGATTCTATTTTATGGACACGCTTAACTCTGACTCTAAGGGAAATCTTAACCTAAGGTGCTTTGTGCAACTGGGCCCTGGTAGTTATCAGGTTAATATCTGATAAATACCTGGTAAATATCTGAGTTATTATCAACCTAACACGGTCACATTTACACAAATTGATAGGTAACAGTGGCTGTTTATAATCTATAATCTATAATTACTGGGTAAATACCAGGTAATTACCGGGTAAAATACCTGGTAGATGTCAGGAAAATATCTAGTAAATACCGGGTAACTACCTGGTATTTACCAGGTAAATTACCTGGTAATTACCGGACTGTAAAAAGAAGGGTTACCAAATAATTTAGCTTATACTCTATCCTCTCATACTTTTAGAATTTCATGGGAAATATCACATAAAGGGGGATACAGTAGTATAACTTTTACTCTGAGTAGTCCATTATAAATTACTTTACTTTACTACCGGTAAGTAGATTTTTTTCACCAGTACTTTTACTTGAGTACAATAATAGCAAAGGTAAGAAATTGACCACGAGAGGAAGGGGGTTGTGGCCACATTTACCACTGGTACAGGGTTGTGGCACGAGGCGAAGCCGAGTGCCATAAACCCTGTACCAGTGGTAAATGTGGCCACAACCCCCTTCCTCGAGTGGTCAATTTCTTTTCTACAATAGCTACCACATAATATAAAAAATACACAATTGTAACATTCAATTCATTTATTTACAATCATTACTGGTTTCAGAATACATTTATCCTTCCGCCACAGAATATAGTTCCATACACAAGATCAATGATTGCACTAAACATTTAGTTGCCTTTGAGCCAAAAAACAACTAACCTATTCCTTAACGGGATTCACAGTTATTGATACATTGCCTGTAAAAGATTATTTTGAGCACACCAGGTCTGGAAACATCGCATTGCCCAATTTGTTTGTTTGACAGTCCCAGGTTCACTCCGTGACAACTCAAGCTCAGCCAGTTCTCTCTCCCCAATTTCACCATGTCGTTCTTTGTTCACTTCACCTTCATCTTCATCTAACCACTGCTCAAAACTCAATCCACCCAGTAAATCAAACGTTACTACGAAATCGGACATTTCCTTGTTAGAGATTTGTAGACTGACAGGCTAACAGTGGGCGGAGTCAGCACAGGTGTTCTTCATTCATCAGGGAGCGGAGTGATACTGCGGTTGGAGCCGAACTGTAGATTGTTGGCCTATTTACCACTGTTGCTAGCCAATCAGAATCCAGTATTCACTCATGCTGTTGTAGAATAACAGTTTTCTAGTACTGTGTCCACCACTGGCGGTAGCCTGAAGTTACCCAATCAGAGTCTGTGATAGGCGGCTGTGGCTCAGGAGGTAGAGCGGGTCGTCCACTAATCAGAAGGTCGGTGGTTCGATCCCCGGCTCCTCCAGTCCGCATGTCGAAGTGTCCTTGGGCAAGACACTGAACCCCGAATTGCTCCCGATGGCTGTGCCAGCACCCTGTGTGGCAGCTGGCCGCCTTCGGTGTGTGAATGGGTGAATGTAGGCACATTGTAAAGCGCTTTGGATAAAAGCGCTATATAAATGCAGTCCATTTACCATTTACCATCTGTGTTACTATATCACTGTGAACCAAGTGTAAGAAGTGTAGAAAGTGTATGAAAAAAATGTTGGATTTGTCTTTGCGGCGAGCAAATTGCCACCATAGACAGCCTGACAGCCTGCCCCATTCTGATCTATCTAATATCTAATACAGGCTTGCTATCACAATAGGTTTCTATCATTTTTTTCATACACTTTCTGTTGTTTCAGCACCATGGATAACGCCATCATCCTCAGACATGATCAGCACCAAGGACAGTGCCAGTGTTTGGCCTCAGTGTGCAGGGTAGCAGAGTTAAGCTGTTTTCACACATACAGACAGGGAAATTACCTGTAAATCAAGACTGGCTATTTCCCGGAATTTCCCTTCACACCTGAGGGATCACATGTGTGAAAATAGCAGCTAAAGTACCTGTATTTGAGGGGGGTCGGGGGCACTGCAGAGCGGGTGGGGAGTGACGTGTGCACTTGGATGGGGAATCGTCCTTATTTTGGGGGGGGAGGGGGGGTTGCGGCAAAACTCCGATGGTGAAATAAGTTTGCTTGTCACACAATAAATCACACTCGTTTGACTTAAGAGGGGATGTATGTTGTATCCTTCACATTCGCTAACCAGTCTTTGAACTAAAATCTTTGAAGAAGTTGGGATCCCAGTCTGAAAGAAATAGCCTGGCTGGTTCGATGTTTATCCGTTCACCTGCGTCGCGTTGAAGCACTTTTTACAGACTGGCTTCGTTTGATGTGTCTAGGGGCTTGCCTTCGCTGTCGGCAACGTAAGCAAAATACTTCCACATTTCGCTTCGTGCATTTGCTTTCTCAACAAGCGTTGGGCGGCTTCAGACTAGAACAAGCCGCTGCCATTTTCGCTGTGTCTGTCCTGTGTGTCGGGCTGCTGCGGACGACTGAAGGACTGGCCAGAGAGCGAGCAGAGAGGGGAGGGGGGGAAATCGGCACGCCCACACATGAAGCAGACATACCGCTCTTATGACAAACTCCGAAGTGGTGAAATGTCCGCGATGACGGGGTCGCGCTTATACCGGAAAACAACTTTAACACATGAAGGCATTACACCACTTTCTGGTCATTTCTCGGTATAAAGCGCATGTGTGAAAACGGCTTTAGAGTCAATTCTCTTCCAATTCAGGAAGAGGGTTTTATTTGACTTAAAAACGTGGAATTCCTTTGTAGGTGATTATAGAAATGTATTAATATCAATTTGGTATCAGTACATTATATAATCATTGCTGAATTGACCAAAACCCGAGTTAGACATGGATGTCCAATGGCTAAAGCACTCCACACAGATGAGAAACATTTTAGACAATTATTATTCAGAAATTTAGCTACAACATATTAGGTTTAACATCTGCAGGATACTTGCCAATATGCCTTGTAAAAAGCAATTATCTCACATTTGCTATTCTGTAAAATAGATACCATGTGTTATTACTGTTTCAAAACTTTCGCTGGCTGAAAAAATTCAAAGGCCAAGTTTGTCCCACCGGCCCCATTTGTGCAGTCTCCATAAACTCTGTAACTGCTATGCATAGCAGGAATTGATTTTTAAAGCATTAAATAACTCAATACTGACAGTTTCACGGTGAATATTCAGACTTGTGTCATTATTAGAGCTGTAGCTAAATTGTACCATAGAGACTCTGCAAGCAACATTGCTCAAAGGGCAATTTGCACTATTATATTTTTGGAGTCAAATGGTTGGGTTTATTACAGGTTTTAGTTTGTTGAGAATAAAGCCGTTTCTTCAGACTGTACCTGTTACAGATGTGTTACAGATGTGTGTCTGATTGGGTTGCACAACTCAAACTGCAAGGCTGCCTCAATCGCCGGCCCTCCTGCCAAACCCTGCCACACGCTGAGGTCTGGGCTATACTTGTGTAAGAGTCGAATACTGTCATCTGTTTATATGTTGGGTGATGTTACGGAGGCGACCGCGAGGCGGCGCTGGAGAGATAGCAGGAGAGTGGGAGAGTGGTGAAAAGGGGGGAGAAGAAGAAAAGAGAAAAGAACGAGGTGGTTGTGAAGATCCTGTACCGTATTGATTCTCAGTAAAGAGTTATGAGTAAAACCCAGAACGTCTTGGACTATCATTCACTGACACACACCCACGTCGCTTACACTGGTGGCAGCGGTGGGATGTCTGGAATGTTGGGATTCTGCTCAACTTTGTGAGTTTCTGAAGCTGACGGCGATCGCTATGCTAACCGCTAGCTTAGCTTTAGCTTAAAGTACAGTGAGTCAGCTAGCAATATACCATCCGCGTTTTGTTGTTTTGTGAGTTTAGAAACCCAGTTGCGGTCATCTACTCCTGTCGAGGCTACAAAATAAAATAAAAATAATAATAAATAAAGGAAGAAATTCATCATGCCTGACGACCAGCAACCCAGTAGCTCAATGATGAATGGAGCTCAGATGCCAGCCAGCCGAGCGCCGAGGGGCATTTCCTTGCCGCCGCCATTCAACAACGATGGCCGTGAGTCTTTTCAGCTATGGGCTCGCCGCTATGAAGTAAGTCAAGAGGCCCGTTACAAGGACAGTGGTGTGGAGCTGAAGACGGTGTTAGCAGCTGAGTTGCCCACTAGACTTCCACCAGAACTGTTCATTGTATGGGATAATCTGCCCCAGGAAATTCAGAGCTCTTATGATGAAACAAAGAAGCACTTGCAGTCAGCTTTTGGCCAAAAGGATGTAATTGCAGCCTTTCAAACATTCCCAAATGCCCGTCATAGACTGCCGAATGAAGCGATGGAAGTTTATGCTGCAGATGTATGCAGACTTGTTAAAGAAGCTTTCCCAGAATTTGAACCTAAGGCTTCAGAGTATATGAGAATGTCTCGCTTCATTGCGGGTTTGGATCAGGAGCTGCAGGTCAAGTGTCATGAGAGAGGTGTGAAAACTTTCACTGAGGCACTTGAAGTTGCCACACAAGCTGAGCGAGCTCGCCAAGCAGCCCGATTAGTAATGCCAGGGTCATCCGCTAATGTCGCTATCAGAGATATTGGTCCTATGCAGTCAGTAAATTCTGTAAGTGAAAATGAAACTGAACTCCAGAGAGCAGTCCAGGACCTCACTGCTACTGTTAAAGACTTGAGTAAGGATCTGGGGGCTCTGAAACTAAAAGTGAGTGAGCGAAGCAGCAGTCACCACTACGATCGTCATATGCATGGGCACCCACCAAGATCTCCCTCACCTTATGGGAGAAACCCAACTGGAGCGTCAAACACATGGAGCTCAGGTTACGGACAGTCCCCATCCAGATATTCACATTCCCCCGAACGCTACTCTCCTCAGAGGACTCGCCGCCCTCAGGATTACAACTGCAGAGAACCTGACACCCGCAGGGAACCTGACAGGTACCGGCAGCCTTACAGAGATGCCCCCTACGCAGGCCGTGCTTTTAGTCCCCATGAGGAAAGGAGGGGGAGACAGCCCAACCGACCCTACTATGACTCTCACCGCCGAAGCCCGAGCCCCTATGCAAAACGTGTTTCATTCCAGGAGCATGAAGGCCAAACACGCCAATCAAAGGATTGGGAGCAGCAAAACCCCACCGGGAGTGACTACCGCCGCTACAAGGATCATGGCGAGTATCCGCAGGGAAACGGCCGTTAGCTGATGATGCGGGGCGCTCTTCAGCTATTTCTCTGGAAGCCCCAGGCCCAGAAATATCTCTTCCTAAAATACCAAACAGTGCACCACTGCACCCTAGTGGTAGTACGGGCATGACAATTTATTTTACCGACACTGAGAACAGTGAAGCCACGGTAGATAAAGACATCACCTCTTATGTAAGTGGAATCGTTGAGGGCACTGATATGCCTATCATGCTAGATACAGGCTCCTCTATTTCATTTATTAGTGAGGAAACTAAGATGTCAATTCCTTCCCTAGCGAGGAGGCCAATTAAAAAGAAGTTCATCATGTCACAAGCTGTGACTGGCCAAACCTTAGATACATTAGGTATGGTGGACATCACCTTTAAACTGGGGCCTCAAACTATACAACATGAAGTGCAAGTCATCAGAAATGTCAGTCAGGGCTTTATATTAGGTTTAGATTTTCTCACTCGCCACAGTGTTGTTCTTGACATGGGGACAGGATTGTGCTATCTGGGAGATGAGGTATTGCCCTTACTCAGGAAAAGTGAATTGGCACCTGCTAGTTGTACAGCACAAGTAATGGAGACCACCACGGTCCCTCCACGCTGTGAAATGATTTGCAAAGTTGCACTGATTCCCCCTATACTCAATGTAGGCACATCAGAGAGCTACAGCGGCTGTCTTGAACCACGGCAGCTAGAGATAGAGGGCATAGCTGTTGCACACACACTGTCTACGGCTGAAAATGGCTGTACTGTTGTACGTGTCATCAACCCTACACATGGCGCTATGGTGCTTCGGTCAGGGCTGCAGTTAGGAAAGTTCAACAGAGTATCTGACACTGAGATAATCCTAGAGTCAGCCCCTATATGTAAGGTGTCCGCCTGCTCAGTACAGCCCTCTAGTCTGCCAACACATTTCACACAGCCGACCAAACCACCCCCTAATGTTAAGTGTGGAGATCTGCCAAGTGCAGAGAGGTCTGAGCTAGACAAATTGCTTTCATCGTACCATGATGTGTTCAGTAAAACCAGCACAGATTTTGGTAATACAGACATTGTAAAGCACACAATTTACACAAACAATGCACCCCCAGTTAGGAAGCGTGCATATCGCACTTCTCCGAAAATGCAAACACTGATTCAGTCACAGGTGGATGAGATGTTGGACAAGGGAATAGTGGAAGTTAGTCACAGCCCCTGGGCAGCACCGGTAGTGATGGTCAGAAAGAAAGATGGCACATGGCGGTTTTGTGTAGACTACAGGGGTTTGAATGCAGTGACTGAAAAGAATGCACACCCGTTACCCAGGACAGACGACACATTAGATGAACTCAGGGGTTCATCAGTGTTCAGCACGATGGATCTTTCGTCAGGCTACTGGCAGGTACAGCTAGAGGAGCAGGACAAAGCAAAGACAGCTTTCACCACAGGCAGAGGACTGTACCAGTTTCATGTGATGCCCATGGGTTTAGTAAATGCACCCCCCACTTTTCAACATCTGATGCAGTTGGTGTTACAGGGGCTCTCATGGAAAACATGTCTGGTATACCTTGATGACATCATTGTCTATAGCCCCAATTTTGCTGTCCATCTTCAACATTTGAGAGAGGTGTTGGATCGCCTCAGAGCTGCCAACCTGAAACTCAAACCTTCAAAATGCAGTTTTGCACAACAGGAAGTGACATTCCTGGGACATGTTGTCTCAGCTGCTGGAGTAAGACCTGACCCGAAAAACATTGATAAAGTGAGAGACTGGCCTGTGCCTGAAAATGTCACTGAAGTCAGAGCTTTTATCGGACTATGCTCCTACTACCGGCGTTTCGTCTACCAGTTTTCTAAAGTGTCGGAGCCCTTACATGCTCTCACTCAGAAAGGAAAGACATTTCAATGGAGTGAGGTTGAGCAGAGAGCATTTGAAAGCCTCCGTCATGCTCTCTGTAACACACCCATCCTCTCCTATCCAGATTTCTCACGTCAGTTTCTGCTCTTCACCGATGCATCGAGCACAGCCATTGGTTGTGTTCTATCACAGACAGATGCTGAAAACAAGGAACATGTCATTGCATATGGCGGCCACATGTTGAACCACACAGAGAAACGTTGGTCGACGTATGACAGGGAGCTGTGGGCTATCATATGGGCCATCCGTAATTTTCGCCAATATTTGACAGGTCACCCTTTTCGTATCATTACAGACCACAAACCCCTTCTCTCCCTGAGGAAGATGCCCTTGGATCGTGATCCTACAGGTCGCAGGGCTAGTTGGGCTCTGGAAATTGATACCTATGACTGGACAATTGAGTATAAACAAGGCACGAAGCACGCTAATGCCGATGCTATGTCTCGCCGTCCACTGCCAGCTGAAGAAGCCACTGTGGTTGCAGCCCTTCAGGTGAGATGTGTTCCCACTCACGTTCAAACAGAGCCAGTAGAGTCATTCACATGCTCCAGGACTGCACCCCCTGCTATGGAGAGGATATCACATGTGCAGTCTGCCTCACCTGGTACTGCAACTGTAACTATGGACAACACACTTCTGGATATGGACAAACAATACTTCACCCAAACACAAAAAGCTGATCCTGAGCTACAATTGATCAGGAACTGGGTGGTGACTGACAGCAGGCCGCCATTTTCACACATTAAAGCGGCATCATCTGAAATGAGACAGTACTGGAGGGAGTTCCCCAAGCTCACACTTGTTGATGATCTCTTGTGTCGCAGAGTCAGACCTCCCCCAGGTGACATTGTTTCACAGGTTGTGGTCCCTGGTGGCTTGCAGAAGAAAGTGTTTCAAGCTTTACATGGACATTCACTCGCTGGACATTTCAGTGCACAGAAAACGCTACAAGCAGCACAGGTCAGATGCTTTTGGCCTCACATGACACGTGACATAACTCAATGGTGTCTTGAATGCACCGCCTGTGAAGCACGGCGACCACAGACACCACACAGACAGGCCCCTATGCAAAACATAGTCACATCCAGGCCATTTGAGAAAATTGCAGCGGACTTGACTGAACTGCCGATAACGAGTCGTGGTAATCGGTATGCACTTGTTGTCATGGACTATTTTACTAAGTACCTCAACATGTATGCACTTCCTGATCAACGAGCAACCACTGTGGCTAAATGTCTGTTTGAGGATTACATCAGCCAACACGGTGTGCCTCAAAGTTTGCACACTGACCAAGGCCGTCAGTTTGACTCGGATCTTGTAAAGGAACTGTGCTCCCGTTTGGGAATACATAAAACAAGGACATCTCCTTATCACGCTATGTCAGATGGCATGGTGGAACGGGCAAACAGGACCATAAAGGACCAGTTAGCGAAGTATCTGTACACCAGAGGAGGTGAATGGGATGACCACCTACGACAGGTTGAGTTTGCATACAACACAACTGTTCACTCCTCCACCAAACACACTCCCTTCTTCCTGGCCCATGGCAGAGCAGCCCGTCTGCCCGCTGATCTCCTCCTCGGAGACTGCCCGGGAGTTTCACATGCTACTCCGGGTACCCCGAGTCAATATGCCAACTCACTGTTACAGAGACTGTGTGCTGCTTTTCACTCTGTTGCTCATAACATTGAGACAGCAGGTGCTCAACAAAAGCACTACTATGATCGTCAAATGAAACACACAGCCTATGAGCCAGGTGAATTGGTGTGGGTTGACCTGCCTGCCCTTGCTAGACAAAAGCTGTCACCTAAGTGGGCGGGGCCTTTTAAAGTGCTGCGACGGTTCGACTCAGGCACAGGTGACATTGGAGTGGACTATGAACTTCTGGACCTACGGGACCCTAGAGCTAAGCCTAAGGTGATTCACTACAATCGCCTGAAGCCATATCGCTCCGCCTGGTCAGCTGAGAGACTTCCAGTTCCACCCTTAACTCCTGGACTGAGTGCACCAAACAGGCCAGGTCCCCCACTGCTCACTGCACTCTCGGGCTCCAGACCTTATCTATACGGTCACCCAGCCACACGCAGGTGCCCTGTGATGACTGGGGTCCAGAGCCAGAATCAGACAGATGGTTGTCCCCTGCCCCAGAGTGCTCATCCTACCACACCGCAGGTGGGAGACCATGCTGCCACGGGAGGACAGCCTTCCACGGGAGTAAGGACGAAGTCAGGGCGTTGTGTGCGCCTTCCAATGCGTTACAGGTCTGACGAGACCTAATGGTTATGGACTTTATGGGCTATATATATAAAAAAAAAAGGAGAAAAAAAAAAAAAAATGCGTGCAACAGAATGTATTGCTTTGTTTGTTTTGGTTGTTAAAAAAAATATATATATATAATAATAATAATAATAATAATGGAGATGTATTACTGCACTATTGCTCTGGATTTAATTTTGTTATTCACATGAGAGCTGAACCAAATGGAGAATTTGTGTTTCTGTTGTTGTTTTCCTCAGTGGTTAGGTTTTAGTTTTTGCATTGCCACGAAACCTTACTTGCTATGTTGCCGATCGGTCATGCATTTTGAAATGGCTTAGCTGAAATGTGTTTTCCTGAGATGCTGCTATGTTGTGGTATGATTTATTTTTTGTTGAGATGACGAGTGTTACTGTTTTGAAGCGAGGACGCTTCTTGTGTAAAGGGGGGAGTATATGTAAGAGTCGAATACTGTCATCTGTTTATATGTTGGGTGATGTTACGGAGGCGACCGCGAGGCGGCGCTGGAGAGATAGCAGGAGAGTGGGAGAGTGGTGAAAAGGGGGGAGAAGAAGAAAAGAGAAAAGAACGAGGTGGTTGTGAAGATCCTGTACCGTATTGATTCTCAGTAAAGAGTTATGAGTAAAACCCAGAACGTCTTGGACTATCATTCACTGACACACACCCACGTCGCTTACACTTGCTCCTCCCTCACAATATGGCCGCCTGGTACGTTGGGCACACACATCAATTAGAGAAAGGTTACCTTGCACTACCGCTGGCTGCTGGTTGCCTGGCTGCCTCCCAAGGCGAGAGCAGGTGAAAACACCAGAGGAAGAGAGGACTTTTGTGGGCAATTTAACTCCACCCTCCAAACCCACAATCGCCCTCCTCCCCAACGCGCGCGTACCTGGCACACACACACACACACACACACACACACACACACACACACACACACACGCCCTCCTCCCCAACGCGCGCGCACCTGGCACACACACACACACACACACACACACACACACACACACACACACACACACACACACACACTGTCTCTCTCTGTCTTTCTCTGTCTCTCCCTTTTAGCCAAGTGTTTTATTTTCACAAAGGTCACCTTCCTGCACTTTGTTGGCTCGCAGTTTCTCCCTGGCCAACAAAAGCACCAACAAGTGCACACGAATGAACCCACAAATATTTCCCTGGGAACTTTTTATTTTATTTATTTTTTACAATGAATATTAAAAAACTAGGTCGTCTGAGCAGCTCAATGCCTGGAGGTCCACTGGTATGATTTAATTAGGGATGGTGGTAATACATAAGGTTTGATGTCGTTAGGTAGAGGGGTAGTGTTTATGCCATCGGATATTTACTGGAAAAGTTGAGGTTAAAATCTGAAGTCTGTCTTCTTCTTTCTTTGTCAGATTAGTTTCCCCATCCCGCTACCACAGGCAACTGCTAACACTGGCACCAATGCATTCATTAGGGAGTAGGAATAGAGAGGCAAAGTGACCGCCTACTTCCTGCTTCAGCACTGTACCAGAGATTTTCATCCGCCATTTATTTTCCCATGGACATTTCGTAAAATGCTTATAAAAATAGTTTTACTTCGTCAAACCAAACGGTTCAGATATATTTAGAATCGGGAGAGACCATAGGACATTTCACTCCGACCAAAACGTAAAAAACCCCCCACAGAAACAATATTTTCTGTGAAAGTTCCAAAGTGACTTTTGGAACTTTTACGTGATTTTTATAAAACGCTTCAAAAGGCATAAAAGTTATTCACGGATCATGCTGAACCCAAATTCATGTTCCGATAAACTTTTGTTAACCACAAACCTTATTTTCTGCATTCAAGTGAAATCCCCATTCTAAAACCCCATAGACTTTTCCACTGAAGAACCAAATGGCGGCAATTTCTGGATAAAGCCTACAAAAATACGTCATCCCTGCGGTATATATGTGCATGTGTATTTCGGAGTGGAGGCCACACCCCCTAAACTATTTCTATATAGACACTGCAAAACGCGTCATCATTCAGAAGCCACGCCCAAGACGGGGGAAAATACAAGGAAGCACTGCCTGACGACTGCAGCTAGCAAAACAAACTGCGGCTAACCGGGGCAAATGGAGGAATATATAAATCAGATAGAAATAGTTTTGCGGGGTTTTACAGGGATTTGGACAGTTTTCTTTTTAGATAATGTCAAAAGATTATTTCAGTACACTTCCTCCAACGGAGAGGGGAAGGTACATCGAGAAAATGAACTCAGTTGGCATGGAGCAGTGTCCATTTTCATTGCCCAAACAATGCTGGATAAACGATCCCACACAGTGGCCTGAAGTGAAATACTATGACATGAGCTTTTAGGCATGTTTAAATTAATGAAAATAACGCTGGTGTAACGTCAGACAGATGGCATCAGACGCGCTGGCGTTCTCCCATAGAGACACTGCGTAACGCGTCATCATTCAGAAGCCACGCCCAAGACGGGGGAAAATAGAAACCCCCCCTCCAATCCTGGCGTTCTCCTATGTCACCTGCATGGTTGCGTGTATAAAAGATCGTATATACGGAAGATGAACACTCCAATTTACTTCCTTGACAGCTAGATCCACATTTTTCTTCTCGCCAATTCTCAATGGCTTCCTTGTTTTGCTCAGGAGTACAAAAAAACTTTAACTTTTTTACATTTGTTGTCTTGTGCAGCCCACCACACAACAGCTTTTAGCTATGTTTAATTCAAGGAAAATGACGCTGGTGTGTGGAAATGAACGGAGCTTTTCCCCCGTGATGGGCGTGACCTATTTCATGCAGTGTTTCTATGTCACGTAGTTGCACACAAAGATCATATATATGGAAGACGAACACTCCAACTTACTTCCTTGACAGCTAAATCCACATTTTCTTCTCGCCAATTCTCAATGGCTTCCTTGTTTTGCTCGGGAGTAAAAAAAAAATGAGATTTTTTACATTTGTCGTCTGCACAGCCCACCACACAACAGCTTTTAGCTATGTTTAATTCAAGGAAAATGACGCTGGTGAATGGGAGTGAACGGAGCGATTTCCCCCGTGATGGGCGTGGTCTATTTCATGCAGTGTCTCTATGGCTGATTTGTCACAAAAATATGTATATTATTAGAGACTTTCTCCTCCATAGATCGGATGACATTGGAATTAAGTAATGATCAGTGGCCTCAACTACTGTACAGTATATGGTTGACAGCAGCGGGCCACACTGTATATGTACTTAGTTAAATTCTCTTGTTATGAGTGTGAAATCTCTGGTTTCCAGCTGGGTTAACAGTTGTTCTACAAGAATCTGGATTGAAATTCAACGTGAAACAAAAACAAAAAAGGTCTGAAGGGCAAATACAGAAAGAACTCCATCTGCTACGTATCAACGACACACTCTTGACCCTGACAGTGTTTCACTTGAGACTCATTGAAATCTGAACACAGCTCACTGATTACAAACCGTGGCTCCTGAGGGGAATCTCTATCAAGGCAGACTTTGAGTTATTACAACTCCCTAATTCGCCAAAGTCAAACATTTGCCAGATAATGTTCTTTTCACAGCCGCTTTTCATTCTGTCCAATTCTCAATTTACACACTGGCCTGGATGATGAAACACTTCTGAGAACCACGCGCACATCATGTCTCATTGGAAACTAAAGTCTTAAGTGGGTTCACACACACACACACACACATGCACGCACACACACACACGCAAGCACACACACACACACACACACGCACACACACGCACGCACGCACACACACACACACGCACACACACACACACACACACACACACACACACAAAATCCTCTCAAGTTAAACTTTCTTGCCAAACGTTTGTCTCAGGCTGAGGAGAGCCGCTAGAGAGCAGGCGAGCAGATGGGACACAGAGTGGAGGGGGAAATAGATGAGAGCAATGAAGACATACAGAGAAAGAAAGGGGAAGGAAATAGGGTGGGAAACGGCAAGGAGTTGGAGAGAGCAGGTGAGAGGAAAGTAAAACAGGCGAGCCTCTTAAGGGTGAGATAAGGAGAGATGAAAGCGAGAGAGATGAAAACCCCAAACAGAGGCGAAACGACGGGAGCACAGACGCAGAGGCAAAGGGAGTGGGTGTGAAATTAAAACAGGAGTCAGAAGCAGAGCAGAACAAAGAGCCGCCGAAGCCGACGCAGGAGGACAGATTTCATGCGAGCCGGTGCCGATCAAAAAGGACGGCGACGGGCAAGGGAGGAAGCCGAATAACGTGTGAGAAGTGAAGGGAGGAGGGGGAGGGACAGCAGAGCAAGGGCCTATAGGAGAGAGGGGGAGGGGAGGAGGGGGAGGGACAGCAGAGAGAGGGGGAGGGGAGGGGAGGGGCGGTGACCCGTGGGGCGACATCAGGTAGACAGCGGAGGGCCATGTCACAGGTTGCGGGACAGAAGAGGACGCGGCGCGGCAGACACATCTGTGTGGATGCAGCCAGCCGTGTGAGGCCCATGCTCCGTGGGGTCACCTGTCAGAGCAGGGAGGAATGCTGGCAATGGGGGGCAAGGGCACCGCCACAGGAGACAGGCGCCCAGGCAGTGGGTGGGTGCGTTGGAGAGGATGAGGGTGTAAGAGTGGACAGAAAACGGAAATACCTCATAAAAAGGATGTTGGGAGTGGACAAACAGCTTTCATTGTTTCTCTCTCTTCCTTTGCCCTGGATCTTCACAGATCACATTTCAAAATATATCATGTCTACAACAACCTTTTGGTCCAATTTTTCCCTATGTTACTATTCTCTGTATAGGACTCCCTCAGCATGCGCTTGTCAATGCTGAGCGCTGTCTAGTGGGTTACAGTCCACAAGGAGTATTTGTGCCAATTTTGGCGCTTCTTTCCGGAAGCGACCTAAAGGTGCTGTCTTGAGCCCCACTAGTCTGCTGTGTGGGTGCAAATGTGGATGAAAGCCACTGTAACATTGACAGCCTGGTGTTTAGTATTAGCGTATTCAACTTTTTAATACGATAAAGGCTTTTGCACACCCACGTCCATATTTTTCATCCGAAATGATCGCACGTTTATAAATAAATAAGACCTCATGTTGTATCACTCCCGTTTACACACCAACTCTGAAACCTCCGTCTGTTAATTAACGTTTTCAGAACACGTTTGTCTGCGTTTTTCTTATCGGTCAAAAGCCTTTTTGAGCTGTTTGAGCCCTGTCCACCTCACAAAATCACACCATAATCATCTTAAAGTCATGTTTCAAGATGTATATTAACTCATTCTCTGCCAAAGACGTACCCGGACGTACTTTCAACAATGGCGTTCTGTGCCAAAGACGTACTCGGACGTACTTTCATGTTTTGGCTGTTTACATTACATCAGACACTTTCCCAGCCTGTGACATTGTTTCAAGTCAAACTGATAAAAGGAACCCGCTAGTTTAGTATTTATGGGTGGAGCCTGTGGTCGAAACAGAGTCCGATCCAGAGTTCTCGGCTGGCGACGATGGCGAGGAAGACGCCAGCGTTTTTGTTATTGCTCGACGGAGCGCCATGGCGACGAAGGCTCCCCTTCACAGCGTTCTGGTCTGACACAGATGAATCGGAGGAGGAGAAATGAGTGCCACTTGGAGAGAGCGATGACGATGGTAAAAAGTAGCCTATTTTTTGTATCGCATTTGAGATGAAATGATCACACACACAACATTCGAGTATAATTGTCACGCATTGTTTATAACTTATGCCGCCGGCATGACTCGCTTCACGTTTCCTCTTGCCAGCTCTCCCTCTCAAGGGAGAGCTCCCTTCACACTCACACTGGATACGTCAAACGCGTCAAACCGCGTCACACACCCGTCCCCAGCAACCAAGGCGAAACATGTGTCACATAAACATTTCAAAGTTTACAGCACTAACGTAGCTATTGTGTGATCTTCTGTGCTAACGTTAGTTATGAGAGGTAACGTGACAGCAGGTAACGTTACAGCACTCGTTATTCCTGTGTGTGTGTGTGTGTGTGTGTGTGTGTGAGAGAGAGAGAGAGAGAGTAAATGGTAAATGGTCTGCATTTATATAGCGCTTTTATCCAAAGCGCTTTACAATGAGTAGATATTCTACATTCACCCATTCATACACCGATGGCGGCAGGCTGCCACGCAGGGTGCCTACACACCATCGGGAGCAAGGAGGGTTAAGTGTCTTGCCCAAGGACACAGCGACAGCAGCTGGGAGGGAGCGGGGATCGAACCGCCAACCCTTGCGTCATTGGCCGACCCGCTCTACCTCCTGAGCTAAAGCCGCCCCAGAGAGTGTGTGAGTGTGACCACATAAGGGTTCGTTCCATTTGTTTATACTTTTATCAAGCTAAGCTAAAAATCCACATGGCAACTGTAAAATACATTCTCTTATTTTTTATTTTTTATTTATTTATTTGGGAAAACAAATACTGTATATGTCTGATGTGTCACTGAGGCAAAAAATAAAAGGCTCAAAAGAGAGTTCTGCTTGAAACGGTGTCCTTCACTAAAAACCTATTTTTCTCATATTTCTGTCCAAAGGAGGGCATTTTTAGTGAAAACAAGCTAACTTCCACTGCTTGTAACTAAACAAGGAAACATGGGAGAGTTTCAGTTTTTTACAATGGGTAAGAAGAGAGTCTCTGCTTTATTGTGAGATATGTTGTGTAATTTTATTCCTAGCACAGAATATTCTGTGGGTCCTGGAAGATCAGGAAATATGCTCAAAATCCTGGCACTGGGAGCACACAGACCGAAATGACCCTGGCAGAGAATGAGTTAAATACTCTACTTTGAATAATAATTTGTGTCGTGATGGTTTTTCCCACAAAAAAGGTTAAATGATCTTGTTATACCCCTTAAAATGACTTCCCCTCCTTCTCCCTGATTGAAAAATCCAAAGCAGCCAATCAGGGTTATCAACCTAACTAGCCAATCACAGCATACGACCCATTCTCACTCCCAACCCGTGACAAACCGTGCGTTCATGTGCTTCTCTGATGGTTCAATTTTCCGAGTTGGCCAATCGTTCTTCCGGCGTGCGGGTGTTAATGTGCTCGCAGTGTCGGAATGGTCGGAATATGGAAACCATAGCAACCAGCGCCAAAACATGGATGCTACGAAGAAGATGTGTGGTCTGTTAATGCTCGGAGCGTTTAAAGAGAGCGTTGATACCGGTTTCCAGTATTTGCGTGACAATGAAGAGCAAAGCAAATGCATCAGGTGAGGCATGAAATATGATTCATTTCAAAACATCCAGTCTTGTCCGCCATGTTTCTGCATATATGACGGTCAAGTCGGCAACTCGTCTAGCAAAATGTTCACAGAGATGCGGACTTGTTGTTCCGACTTGAGTGGCCGTGACTCCACATGGATGCACTAAAAATGATGACAAGGAGGGGCTGGTCTCCATCAGTGACCTGTATATTGATGGCCAATTTGCATCCTTTGATCTTCTGAAGAGAGCATTTGAGTTGCCCCAAACGCATCTTTATAGATATATACAAGCTAGACATTATGTCCGATCCCAGATTCGCAGTTTTGAAGTTCTCCTAGAGATGGACATGTTTTTTTTTAGGTTTTGTTAAGCCCTCCCAACTCCAGGCATCTTATTTCTAAGTTTGTGTGTTTGTTCGACGATTGCATTAAGACCCCCACTGAGAGGATCAGAGAGGCGTGGCAGGAGGAACTTGGTGTGGATCTGTCTGAAATCATATGGGACAGGAGTCTGTCTGTGGTCCAGCTCTGCTCAGTTAATAGCAGACATCAACTTCTCCAATTCAAAGTTGCTGACCGTCTTCATTACTCCAAGCATAGGTTACACAAGATATATCCTTCAGTCTCACCACTATGTGATAGGTGTCGGGTGTCGGAGGGCACACTGTCCCATGCTTTTTGGTTTTGCCCTTCACTATCAGGATTCTGGGCCAAAATATTTGACTGGTACTCTAAGGCCTACAAAATAACCCTCCAACTGGAGGCGGGACTCGCAATCTTCGGCTGCTCGGAGTCCTCTTTGCTCCTCTCAACAGCCGTGCAGCAATCTCTGACACAGGGAATGACAGTTGCCAAAAAACTAATTTTGAAGGAATGGAAGTCCTCCTCTCCACCTTCTTTTCAGCTGTGGCTGACAGACATGATCTCAGGTATACGTATGGAGAGACTCAGGTTCCAGAGGACAAATTCTTTAAGGACATTTTTTGTTATTTGGGACCCGTTCCTGACCTATTTTGATCAGGCTAAAAGCGGTAATTCCTTTGCACAGTATTTATTTTTTTATGGTTTTGTAAGCACATCTTCTATGACTGGTAGCACCATTTTGTAGCATTGTAATGTAATGTAATGTTGAATGTATATATGTTTTTTATTTTATTTTGTTTTATTTTTTCCTGTTCTTGTTAAATTTTCTTTATGTTCTGAAAAAGTAAAACAAAAAAAATGACAAGGGTTCCCGACGAGTTGGGAGTGAGAATGTGTTGGGGCTTTAACTGCTGAATACTGGACAGGGATTGGCTCCAATATCCGTGATGTCACGAATCATGTTCGTTGAAAACCGCCTTTTCAGTGAGCTCAGAGAAATGGTCCAGTTTCAGCAGACGATTGTGGAATCAGCCCAGGGCCGGTTCCAGAACAAGATGACTAGGGGTGCATCCTAGATAGGAAGGGGTGCAGATGCCCGGCCGAAGGCATGTCAAAAATTTGACATGTTATTTTACTAAAAATAATGCATTTGACCATCATTTCAAGTAGAATGATACCACCCAAGCAAGAATATTTCAAGTGTTTCAAGTGCTTTACTGAAATATTTGGACCATATAATGATAATACAATTATCTCAACCTTAAACGGTTACATATAGGTGCCAAAAAGCCATAAAATCACATCAAAGAACAAAGAAAAACAACAACTATAATTCAAGTTTAAACAGTAAGTGTGCAGCTGTAGCATTTATTAAAAATTCTTTTTTTTTTTTTTTTTTTTTTTCTTTTCAACTGAGCATGCAGACAATTAAAATAAGGGTGCAATGCATGCTTTTGCACCCCCGTAGAACCGGGCCTGAATCAGCCTTCTAGTGTCAAACTCTGCACAGACATCATTCTGAAGCTCAGACATCCACCTGTAGGAACAAGAAGAAACACAGATGTTTGACTTTAGGGGGTCTTTAAGTTTAAGTATTTAAAAACTGTGGCACCACTGTAAGCTGCTGCAAACACCATCTTCTCTGGGAAAGACACTAAGGACTACATCTCAACAAGTCATGTGACTTCATGCCATGTGCTTGTCATGTGACTTTTCTTGTGCGTATTTATTTGCCAGAGTTACTACTTCCTGCTGCACTCAAACTGATGATGGTGTTTGGATGAACACAGAAATGTGTTTTTACCTCTTTCTTTTTTTAGTCCGGTGTATTTAAAAATTTATCCTTTTAAAACTTTCTATCACCTGGATGTTTGAAAATTAACTTACACAGACATAATCATTTTAAAGCTTTTTCAATGATGTAAAAATGTTCATTCCCTCTCATATCACAAATCATAACACAATATCAGTCAACAGAATTACAATTACAATATTTTTTTTTTCAAAATTGTGCAGCCTGTAGTATACATGTTCTGCTCATGAATCCAAATGATACAACCACAAATCAACCCTGCAAAGCAATCGTGACGCTCCCAGCTCAAATCTCATTGAGATTCAGCTGGCGGCCCAAAACGGCAGAACCGCACCACCACCAGTAGCCTACTGTACCTACAGGATAGCCTACTGTAGCTACAGTATAGCCTACTGTACCTACAGTATAGCCTACTGTACCTACAGTATAGCCTACTGTAGCCTACTGTACCTACAGTATAGCATGTGCAGCAGCAGTATATGCAAATTGCCCTTAAATGCTTACACTGCCCTTATCATTTCATGCATGTAGTCTCCAGAAGCTTGCAGAGTGCCTTCAAATGAACATACGGTCAGACACACGCATGAGGTACGCCGCTAAATGTACTTTATAAGAAGGGCAAAGGTTAATACACACAGATGCTGCCTGGAGATGGAGCAGGGTAATGAAGCCACTGGATGCCAGAGATGGGGACTTGGACTTGAGTCGCACTTAAAGTCGAGCTGAACCCAGAAATGACTTTTCTTTTCTTTTAGTTCAAATACCTGGGTATTCAGTGCACCTATTTAATAATGTATGCAAAACAAAATCACAAAAATCTAATTTCTTTCGTTTTTCACATCAAAAGTTCATTTTTCAAGATTTCATTCATAACAGTAATCTACAGTTTGCTGACGTCACCTAGTACTATCACATTTCTACCCCATTTCAACCAATCATATCACGACATGGCAGCTGTCAATCAAATCTTCATTTCAGGATAATTTTCTCTTCCAAATGAAGGGGAAAATGGCGCCTAGTGCCTGTCATCTGGCAGAGTTTCTAGCCCATAAACTAACTACTAACTTGGCCAATTATGCAAACTAAATCAAACGGCAATGTCTAAGAATGCAAAGAAATGTAACTGGCTCGTTAAAACTCGCATTCCAGGAATATTATTTACTGCAATAGTGATAATGGCTCAGAGAGAGCGCCACAACACGCTGAATCCCACTCGATTTGGAGGCGGAACACGCCAGGATTCAGACGAACGGGTTCAGTTCAACTTTAAGTCACACACACAGTGACTTGAGACTTGTCCTCAAAGACTTGAGACTTGACTTGGACTTGAAGGTACACATCGTGCAGAGATGTTGAAAGGCAAACTTTCAACTTGTTAAAATGCACATCTGCTACTTCATTCAAGTCAAACTAAAAAAAAAATCACATTTTGGTGTTATTTCATCTTTTCAAAAGTGATCTTAACACAATGAATGGATTTAAAGGATTATCAACCCACGAATGCATTCATCTCTCAATTGAGTATTTATCATGAGAGATTATAGAGTTTTGAATCTAGAGGTCAAAATTCTAGTAGTTATGGAATTCTGGTCCTTCTAGTGTTAAGGCTCTCGATGCGAATCTCTCTGTCGAATAAACTGCGAATCTCTCTGCGAAATAAACATAAACAATAACAGCCGCACTCAGAGCAGGTTCTGCATCTGGAGCAGAGCTTCCACAGTTCAATAACACACATACCAAACAGACTTGTGTTGCTGTTTTAGCTTTGACATCCAACAAGCGATGTAACGTTATGCCTCACCTTCTCGATGGGCATGTTTGGAAGAAGAAAGAAAGAAAAACTCTGACATGACGTTTCTGTCTGAGGCGCGCGTTCTCGCCGGCTTGTTTCATATCGTATCATCAATGATGGGCAAGCTATTTGTAAAATGTAGTATTTTTTTATTATTCTTTTTCTGGACCCCACCCCCTTAATTGTACTTGGCCAATTTCCCCCTTGCTGCCCCGGTCGCTGCTCCACCCTCTGGGGAGAGCCGTAGACCAGGACACATACCCCTTAATCCGGCTTCCCACCAGCAGACACGCACAGCCAATCGTGCCTGTATGGACGCCCGACCAACCCGGAGGTAACACAGGGGTGCGAACCTGCGACCCTCGTGTTGGTAGGCAAGGAATCTACCACTACGCCGGAAAATGTACTAATTCTAAGCTAACTTTGAGAGAGCCTCAAATTGAGTTGGAATATTTGACCATGACAAAGTGACATAATTTGTAGCTTTAACTACACTAAATTGCATGGCTGCTAAACATGCTAGAGCTAGCCAGATGTGCTAACCAAGATGCATGTTTTCACCATCCTCTACTACTAGTCTACCGCAGTTGGTTAGCTTTAAATGCTGTGTGTGTGTGTGTGTGTGCGCGTGCGCGTGTGTGTGTGTGTGTGTGTGTGTGTGTGTGTGTGTGTGTGTGTGTGTGCGTGTGCGTGCGTTAAACCCCTATAGGCGCATACAGTAGATATTACAAATCCATAATGGTGGAGCGTAATAGCGACACATCTGTTCGTGGCTCACCCTGCAGAGTTTGTACACCAGTTCTTTTCCAGTACAGGATTTTTCATGATTTGGCCAGCACCTTCAGGGCAAATCCCATCAAAAGTGAAGCACGCCAGGGGGGCAGATGCATAAAACTCTGTGTGGATTGAAGACTAAACATGATCCCATGAGTTTCTTGGAATATTACAATGCTGCCCATCTCTGCAAAAGACACCGTCATTGGCTTGGTACTGTATGAAGAAGGCAGCACACGCATTACCCCATATGTTCAGGGATGTCACTCTGCATCCCGTAACAGATGCCAGTTGGTAGGCACTTATCTGAGGTGTCTTAATAGTTCTGTGAGTGGGAGGCCTTTTACAATGAGTGGCTCCGGCGGGGACGTCCTTGCTCTTGTTTTTGCCAAATTCTAGCCCTCACAGGGCTACTTACTACACAGGACCGTTCCCCTCGTCTGAGGTATCAGAGGCCCAAGACGATCACAAGTGCACAATCCTTCATTCCTAGCAGTATTCAATTCCTTCTGACATTCTGTGGATGTGTGCATTTCCTGTGTGCGCGATGGGAACCTTGTCTAATCCTTCTTATCTTAATCTAGTCAGCGAGGAGCCCATTTCCCCACCTCCCTCCTGCCAACTCCAAGCCTGGGCTCTGCTGCTCTGCACTGGAGGCGCCTGCATCTGAAGCCCACACTGACTGTGCTGCCAGATGCACGGCCATGTGCATGCTCACACACGTGCACACACGCACGTGCACACACGCACGCGCACACACACGTGCACACATACACACGCACACACATGCACACGTGCACGCGCACACACACGCACACAAATGCAAACAGCATACATTGAAATAAACTGAAATACACTGAAAACCACACCACTATATTTTCTTTTCACATCATACAAGTGACTGAATCTTAACGAAGACGTGTCACATTCACACATCATACAAGTGACTGAATCTTACGTCACACACCAAATGCATTGAATGCTGCAAGCAGTGATTGTTAAAATCTATGGAGACCTAAATGCTTCTTCATCTGGGGGTTGCAGTTAAAAAGTTATTTCCGAAATGTAATGGCTATTTTGTGAAGAAGAAGCAGAAAAAACATGAGGTTCATGAGGTTCATCATTAAAACCTCTTAAAAATAAATAATCTATACCCCCTTAACTACAGTACTGTATAAAGTATCACAAGTCATAAGGCTTTACTTGTATCAAGTAGTTACTGTAGGCTGTCATTTTGGAATGAAATGCCATTGTCATTTTTTATTTCATAGTATTGGCAGTGGGAAGCCAAATGCGTGGGTAAGAAAGATAATGAGAGCTTGAATGTCAAAGTCATCCAATAGCTAATAAATCCGACGAATCTCTGGACTGTGACTTTACAGGACAAGTGTGTTATTTTAAGAGAGAACTCAAAGTATTTGAGCCATCTGTTGCATAATACATGTATGGATTTATATACCTCCCCTGGGAGTTAGACCTCCTCTGGTCTCCAAAGCCTCCAGGACACACTCAAATTCTTCTTCTCCCCTCCCCCCTTTTTTAGCTCCTTTATTTATCCTAGGCTTGCCCGCTGCGCAGCCTCGCCCGCCCTGCAGTCTCTCGCCTGCTCTATGACATCACTGATTACATCATCACGGATGACATCATCACGGATGACATCATCACTGAACGTATTAGCCTCAGCCAGGAAGGATGACATCACTGATGACATAATCACTGATGACATCACATCATTAGGTAATTAGGGCAATCACCTAATAAAAAAATCCAGCTCCATCAGGTCACCCGCACGGGTGCTCTTTACACCCCCTGAAAGTTTCATCCCAATCGCAGGTAAAACGGCATAGCTGTGGCCGGTCAAAATTCTGCTCACACGCACGCGCGCACGCATGCACACAGACACACACACACACACAGACACACACACAGACACACACACACACACAGACACACACACATGCACGCACACAGAGACACACACGGACACAATAAAAGCCTGCAACACGACCGATCTGAAAAAGTTTAATTATGTCCCAAAGGTTGATTGGAACATTTGTGTTTAGGCAAGTAAATCTGGGTTAGGGTTAGGATTAAATAACGAAAATGTCACTTCCGGTTGAACACAACCTCCTCCCCCTCCCATTTTCTCCCCATTGTACTTGGCCAATTCCCCCTGCTGTCCACTCATTGATCCACCCAATTCTGCCGATCTGGGGATAGACTAGCACATGCTTCCTCCAATACATGTGCAGTGATCTGGGGATAGACTAGCACATGCTTCCTCCAATACATGTGCAGTGATCTGGGGATAGACTAGCACATGCTTCCTCCAATACATGTGCAGTGATCTGGGGATAGACTAGCACACGGTTCCTCCAATACATGTGCAGTCGCCAGGCGGCTTTTTTTCACCGGACAGCGAGGAGTTTCACCGACAGGACGTAGCGCACATGTTTACAGTCCGACCTGTAGCAACAGCACTACAAAAGCAACGTGGAGCTAACTAACACATGAGCTATTTGACAGCGTTCTTTAGCAAGTTGCGAGGGGAACGCTATTATCCGGATTTTCTCCGACCACACCGACAGATTTTCATGCAAATCTAAAATCTGTCTTGAGAGATGACATCCTCCCTAACCAGCCTTCCAACCTGCCACTTGCGCACCTTGTTCATATTCAACCATGACTGCCTGGCACATCTTTGAATATTCTGTCAGTTGTTCTTGTCACCCTTATCTCTCTGAAACAAGATTAAGCTTTGTCACTCAGGACACAACATTGAGAAATTCATGAGTCTAGGCACGCACGCACACACACACGCACGCGCGCACACACGGGCACGCACACACACACACGGGCACGCACACACACACACACGCGCACACACACGGGCACGCACGCGCGCTCGCACACAGCTTTAAGTCAGCAATCATGTTCTTTTTATCTTTTTCATTCTCCGTTCTCTCTATTTGCTGATGATGTTATTCAGACTGACTTGCAATGAAGGAAACGTATTCAGCTCAGATTCCTCGATCAACTTGACCATCTTTAGTAAGGACAGGACGGGTCAAAGCCACAGCTAGTAGTGTGTGTTCCCAGAATGAGCATGGTAAAGACATCAGAACCAGGCACAGCTAGTAGTGTGTGTTCCCAGAATGAGCATGGTAAAGACATCAGAACCAGGCACAGCTAGTAGTGTGTGTTCCCAGAATGAGCATGGTAAAGACATCAGAACCAGGCACAGCTAGTAGTGTGTGTTCCCAGAATGAGCATGGTAAAGACATCAGAACCAGGCACAGCTAGTAGTGTGTGTTCCCAGAATGAGCATGGTAAAGACATCAGAACCAGGGAGGCTTACCATCTAGCATCTTCCCTTCCAACTTCCTTTTAGTTGACCCATGACTGGCAGAGGCAGCTCTCCATTCCATTCCCGAATGTCCCTGAGTGAGTGAGTGACTGACTGACTGAGTAAGTGACTGAGTGACTGACTGAGTAAGTGACTGAGTGAGTGACTGAGTGAGTGACTGAGTGAGTGACTGAGTAAGTGACTGAGTGAGTGACTGAGTGAGTGACTGAGTGAGTGACTGAGTGAGTGACTGAGTGAGTGACTGAGTGACTGACTGAGTAAGTGACTGAGTGAGTGACTGAGTGAGTGACTGAGTGACTGACTGAGTGAGTGACTGAGTGACTGACTGAGTAAGTGACTGAGTGAGTGACTGAGTGAGTGACTGAGTGAGTGACTGAGTGAGTGAGTGACTGAGTAAGTGACTGACTGACTGACTGACTGACTGAGTAAGTGACTGAGTGACTGAGTGACTGAGTGACTGAGTGACTGAGTGACTGAGTGACTGAGTGAATAAGTGACTGAGTGACTGAGTGAGTGACTGACTGGCTCATGCAAATGAAACCATTGGTCGGCCGAAACAAGTGGGCTGGGCCGAAACAAGTGGGCTGGGCCTAAACAAGTGGGCTGGCAGAGCGCTGTTGTGGAGGCAGTAACAGCGCTAAAAATAGCCTGCTGCCAGACACACACACACACACCGACACACACACACACTTCATTTCATCTCCTTCATTTAAAGCTTCACGAATCATACCCTCCTTATGTGGCAGCAGTACTCCTTTTGGGCGTAGTTTGAGTGTTCTTAGAAGGTCTTTCTAATTCGTACAGACTCCGCAGTCATGAACTCAATTTAAAGGGTGGTCTCAGTCACCGGATGTCATGCACCTCAAAGCACTAGCTCACTGGGGTTTCTGCTCAGCACATAATCCTTCATCGACTCACTCACTTCCATTCCCACACCTTCCCACATCAGCGTGCTAAGCAAGTTCTATGACAGGCCCAGCCACAACTCCCATCGAACAGAACGTAACCAGGGTTAAGTTCAGCACCAACTACATGTAGCAAACCGTTCATGTCAACAGAAACGGCAGAGTGTTTCGTACACCAAGTCGTGCGACACAACGCTGGTCTTAACGTCTGATCTACCTTGCACATTGCCTCTCCAAACGGCGGGGTTTTATACCAACCCGATCTCCAAATAAATTGTAAAATAGCAACGTTTTTGGACCAACGTTGCTATGTTACAATTTCGGTTGCGAAATTGTAAAACGGTAACGTACGTTTCTCCAGGGGTGGGCGTGGTTTCCCGAGATTTTCCGTTTCTAACCCCTCCCCCTATACCCTAACTCTAAACCTAAAATGTCAGAACGTTACCATTTTACAATTGTAACATAGCAACAACGTTGGTCCAAAACGTTGCTATTTTCCAATTGTCTGTGAGACTGTGTTGTTTATACACGTCACTGCTGATTGGGTAACACCTCCGCCACACCCACCGAACGAGAGACAAGATACCTCAAAGCCTGTGTACACCATTCGACGATACACAACAACCGGAAACCGTAGTACACGGCACCCACCATCTCGCAGATTGAACACACCCCTGACGTCTTGACACGTTGCATTCAAACCTCGCACAGGATGCTTATCCCCTCCATCGACGGCGCTTTCGAATCCTCAATCCTGCCGGTTCACCCCCTCCTTGTACAATCCTGCTCACTCAGCTCCACCTCTCCATTCCGACTTTCGACCCCGCGTCTTCAACCTCAAATCCAACAAACACCTGCCGAGCCACATTCCGCCTCTCCGACTTCTCCATCCACAACTTCGACCTCCTCGCTTCACCCCGAGACCCTCCTTTCACCTTAGAGCCGCAATCTCAGCAACGTTCGAAGTCCGTGCTCGTCGCTGCACATGGAGTTCTCTTGGGGGTTATGATGGAGTCAAGAAGAGGCCCCATCAGCAACGATGGAGTCAAGAAGAGTCCCCATCAGCGAGACAGTACCCCCACCCTGAGTCTCCATTCCCTGGTTCCTCAAGACAACCATCGACCCAGACTCATTCGACCGCCCCCCCGCCCCGCGATCATCCCCAGTCTCTAACCACTATCCATCCCTCCCCTCCATCATCCTTACATCTCATTACCCTCAATCCCTATCATTCATTCATTCATTCATCCCTCCTCCCTTGGTCCTTCCATCCCTCTTCCCTCGAACCCTGTGCATCAATAAATCATTTCAACATTATTGATTGTGGGTGTGGTCTTGGTTAGTGAAATGCCATTGCTTATATTAGTGGGCAGGAATTGGTGATTCAGAGCATTTCATGGAAGCCATCAGACCATTTAATACATATGACAGCACAGGCCATCAGACCATATACATACAGTATGACAGCACAGACCATTTAATACATACAGTATGACAGCACATACCATTTAATACATACAGTATGACAGCACAGACCATCAGACCATATACATACAGTATGACAGCACAGATCATCAGACCATATACATACAGTATGACAGCACAGACCATCAGACCATATACATACAGTATGACAGCACAGACCATCAGACCATATACATACAGTATGACAGCACAGACCATATACATACAGTATGACAGCACAGATCATCAGACCATATACATACAGTATGACAGCACAGACCATCAGACCATATACATACAGTATGACAGCACAGACCATCAGACCATATACATACAGTATGACAGCACAGACCATCAGACCATATACATACAGTATGACAGCACAGGCCATTTAATACATACAGTATGACAGCACAGACCATCAGACCATATACATACAGTATGACAGCACAGACCATTTAATACATACATATGACAGCACAGACCATCAGACCATATACATACAGTATGACAGCACAGACCATTTAATACATACAGTATGACAGCACAGACCATTTAATACATACAGTATGACAGCACAGACCATTTAATACATACAGTATGACAGCACAGACCATTTAATACATACAGTATGACAGCACAGACCATTTAATACATACAGTATGACAGCACAGACCATTTAATACATATGACAGCACAGATCATCAGACCATATACATACAGTATGACAGCACAGATCATCAGACCATATACATACAGTATGACAGCACAGACCATCAGACCATATGCATACAGTATGACAGCACAGACCATCAGACCATATACATACAGTATGACAGCACAGACCATCAGACCATATACATACAGTATGACAGCACAGACCATCAGACCATATACATACAGTATGACAGCACAGACCATTTAATACATACAGTATGACAGCACAGGGCATGTGCACACACACTAAACATGTCAATTGCATGGTGGTGGGGTATGGTGGAGGGGGTGCAGATGACAGTTACAGTTTTAATTTGATATATGAGCTGAATCTCGGTGTCAATAAGTCCCTGGTGTGTGGCGTACTGATAACACCAGGAGAATGAGTGAATAAACAAACAGGCAGGGACACACAGACACACAGACACACACATACTTTAGTTTATTTGACATATCCGTTTAAAATACATGCAAGTCAGGCATTAAAAAAAAACAATGTCAAGGATAACACAAAAAAGTCATGGACTTGTTTCCGTTGTGGACACATACATACATACATACATATATACATACATATATACATACATACTGTACATACATACATACATACATATATACATACATACATACATACATACATATATACATACATACATACACACACACACACACACACACACACACACACACACACACACACACACACATACATACATATATACATACATACATACATACATACACACACACACACACACATACATACATACATATATACATACATACATATATACATACATACATACACACATACATATATACATACATATATACATACATACATACATACATACATACATACATACATACATACATACATACTGATAAACACAAAGTAGTGACGCATGGCGAGAGAGGGATGAGAGAGAGAGAGAGAGGAGAAATACATTGACAGCAATACATGCTGATAGAGGTATACAGTGCCATTATGGCTTTATGATGCTGGGGGAATTCCTTTATTGAGCGTATATCACTTCAATTCCATTGTCCCTGCAGTCATGCAAACGGAGTGTGTTGTTATTGGAAGACTGCGTTCTATTACAAATAACATGGTAATTACATGTGCAATCTGTGTAATACGTAATCCTTCACATTCTTTGCTCCCGCAGAACGTGTGCGTGTGTGTGTGTGTGTGTGATTTGCACACGCAATTTGATTTGCACACACATGTGTGTGTGTGTGATTTGCACGTTTCATGCATCCCAATAAAGGCTCTAATGGTTTGTCACTTGAACAAAATGAGAACGGCAAAACAGCGGCACCCCGAAACAATAATGAAGCCCACTTTACCAGGCAGGCACTGATTTATGTCGACTCATCTCAGAAATGGCGTCTGACTTTGCGTTAATGCTCGGAGCTCCAAGGTGAGCTCGCCGTGCACCTGCCAGTGTCATGACTACGAGCGCTGGAGTTTCTCAGGGAGGGAGGAGTGTCTCAGGGAGGGAGGAGTGTCTCAGGGAGGGAGGAGTGTCTCAGGGAGGGAGGAGTGTCTCAGGGAGGGAGGAGTGTCTCACAGAGGGAGGAGTGTCTCAGGGAGGGAGGAGTGTCTCAGGGAGGGAGGAGTGTCTCACAGAGGGAGGAGTGTCTCAGGGAGGGAGGAGTGTCTCAGGGAGGGAGGAGTGTCTCACAGAGGGAGGAGTGTCTCACAGAGGGAGGAGTGTCTCAGGGAGGGAGGAGTGTCTCACAGAGGGAGGAGTGTCTCACAGAGGGAGGAGTGTCTCACAGAGGGAGGAGTGTCTCATAGAGGGAGGAGTGTCTCAGGGAGGGAGGAGTGTCTCAGGGAGGGAGGAGTGTCTCACAGAGGGAGGAGTGTCTCACAGAGGGAGGAGTGTCTCAGGGAGGGAGGAGTGTCTCAGGGAGGGAGGAGTGTCTCACAGAGGGAGGAGTGTCTCACAGAGGGAGGAGTGTCTCAGGGAGGGAGGAGTGTCTCACAGAGGGAGGAGTGTCTCACAGAGGGAGGAGTGTCTCACAGAGGGAGGAGTGTCTCACAGAGGGAGGAGTGTCTCAGGGAGGGAGGAGTGTCTCAGGGAGGGAGGAGTGTCTCATAGAGGGAGGAGTGTCTCACAGAGGGAGGAGTGTCTCAGGGAGGGAGGAGTGTCTCAGGGAGGGAGGAGTGTCTCAGGGAGGGAGGAGTGTCTCACAGAGGGAGGAGTGTCTCAGGGAGGGAGGAGTGTCTCAGGGAGGGAGGAGTGTCTCACGGAGGGAGGAGTGTCTCACAGAGGGAGGAGTGTCTCAGGGAGGGAGGAGTGTCTCACAGAGGGAGGAGTGTCTCAGGGAGGGAGGAGTGTCTCAGGGAGGGAGGAGTGTCTCACGGAGGGAGGAGTGTCTCACAGAGGGAGGAGTGTCTCAGGGAGGGAGGAGTGTCTCACGGAGGGAGGAGTGTCTCACAGAGGGAGGAGTGTCTCAGGGAGGGAGGAGTGTCTCACAGAGGGAGGAGTGTCTCAGGGAGGGAGGAGTGTCTCATGGAGGGAGGAGTGTGTCTCAGGGAGGGAGGAGTGTCTCACGGAGGGAGGAGTGTCTCATGGAGGGAGGAGTGTCTCAGGGAGGGAGGAGTGTCTCAGGGAGGGAGGAGTGTCTCAGGGAGGGAGGAGTGTCTCAGGGAGGGAGGAGTGTCTCATGGAGGGAGGAGTGTCTCACAGAGGGAGGAGTGTCTCACAGAGGGAGGAGTGTCTCAGGGAGGGAGGAGTGTCTCACAGAGGGAGGAGTGTCTCAGGGAGGGAGGAGTGTCTCACGGAGGGAGGAGTGTCTCAGGGAGGGAGGAGTGTCTCACAAGTGGGACTATTTGAGATGCGATGAGGGTGCAATAATGTATGCGTGTGAGTGTGCGTGCGTGCACTGAGCGGAGGGCGTGCGTATGTGTGAGTGTGCGTGCGTGCACTGAGCGGAGGGCGTGCGTATGTGTGAGTGTGCGTGCGTGCACTGAGCGGAGGGCATGTGTATGTGAGTGTGCGTGCGTGCACTGAGCGGAGGGTGTGCGTATGTGTGAGTGTGCGTGCGTGCACTGAGCGGAGGGTGTGCGTATGTGTGAGTGTGCGTATGTGTGAGTGTGCGTGCGTGCACTGAGCGGAGGGTGTGCGTATGTGTGAGTGTGCGTGCGTGCACTGAGCGGAGGGTGTGCGTATGTGTGAGTGTGCGTGCGTGCACTGAGCGGAGGGTGTGCGTATGTGTGAGTGTGCGTATGTGTGAGTGTGCGTGCGTGCACTGAGCGGAGGGTGTGCGTATGTGTGAGTGTGCGTATGTGTGAGTGTGCGTGCGTGCACTGAGCGGAGGGCGTGCGTATGTGTGAGTGTGCATATGTGTGAGTGTGCGTGCGTGCACTGAGCGGAGGGCGTGCGTATGTGTGAGTGTGCGTGCGTGCACTGAGCGGAGGGCGTGTGTATGTGTGAGTGTGCGTGCGTGTGAGTGTGCGTATGTGTGAGTGTGCGTGCGTGCGTGCACTGAGCGGAGGGCGTGCGTATGTGTGAGTGTGCGTGCGTGCACTGAGCGGAGGGCGTGCGTATGTGTGAGTATGCGTATGTGTGAGTGTGCGTGCGTGCACTGAGCGGAGGGCGTGCGTATGTGTGAGTATGCGTATGTGTGAGTGTGCGTGCGTGCACTGAGCGGAGGGCGTGCGTATGTGTGAGTGTGCATATGTGTGAGTGTGCGTGCGTGCACTGAGCGGAGGGCGTGCGTATGTGTGAGTGTGCATATGTGTGAGTGTGCGTGCGTGCACTGAGCGGAGGGCGTGTGTATGTGTGAGTGTGCGTGCGTGTGAGTGTGCGTATGTGTGAGTGTGCGTGCGTGCGTGCACTGAGCGGAGGGCGTGCGTATGTGTGAGTGTGCGTGCGTGCACTGAGCGGAGGGCGTGCGTATGTGTGAGTGTGCGTATGTGTGAGTGTGCGTGCGTGCACTGAGCGGAGGGCGTGCGTATGTGTGAGTGTGCATATGTGTGAGTGTGCGTGCGTGCACTGAGCGGAGGGCGTGCGTATGTGTGAGTGTGCGTATGTGTGAGTGTGCGTGCGTACACTGAGCGGAAGGCGTGCGTATGTGTGAGTGTGCGTATGTGTGAGTGTGCGTATGTGTGAGTGTGCGTGCGTGCACTGAGCGTGCGTATGTGTGAGTGTGCGTGCGTGCACTGAGCGGAGGGCGTGCGCCTCCAGCTGCCCTGCTGCTCACAGACTGTCTGCAGCCATCATGGAGGGAGGCCCTCATTGTGTGAAGGACAAAAGCGGCGTGTGCCACCGGGGGGAGATAACAGTGATTTATGAGGGTCTGTCACAGCAGCGGCAGGTAAACATGCACTTTGGGGGGCCGTCTGCGAACTTGCCGCCATTCTCTACCTGCAAGGAGAAGCTGGCTGGAATGTAGCTTATTGACTGGTCCACAGGAGGCGCTGTTGCACTAAGGCCTCAGGGGATATGGAAACTTGTGGAATCTGAGAAGTTGCTCCTTAAATATCATGGGGTATATTTTAAATGGCAGGGCTACTGGAACACATTCATTAAAATGGGTAACATTGGTGAATGAGGTATTTGTGAATCATATTTCCTTGTGTCTTGGGTTACATGTATGTGTGCTGCTGTCTGCCATGCATGCTACATGCTGTTCAGCTGTACCATGCTACATGCTGTTCAGCTGTACCATGCTACATGCTGTTCAGCTGCACCATGCTACATGCTGTTCAGCTGTACGACCATGCTACATGCTGTTCAGCTGTACCATGCTACATGCTGTTCAGCTGCACCATGCTACATGCTGTTCAGCTGTACGACCATGCTACATGCTGTTCAGCTGTACCATGCTACATGCTGTTCAGCTGTACCATGCTACATGCTGTTCAGCTGTACGACCATGCTACGTGCTGTTCAGCTGTACCATGCTACGTGCTGTTCAGCTGTACGACCATGCTACATGCTGTTCAGCTGTACGACCATGCTACGTGCTGTTCAGCTGTACGACCATGCTACGGGCTGTTCAGCTGTACGACCATGCTACGTGCTGTTCAGCTGTACGACCATGCTACGTGCTGTTCAGCTGTACCATGCTACGTGCTGTTCAGCTGTACGGCCATGCTACATGCTGTTCAGCTGTACCATGCTACATGCTGTTCAGCTGTACGACCATGCTACGTGCTGTTCGGCTGTACGACCATGCTACGTGCTGTTCAGCTGTACGACCATGCTACGTGCTGTTCAGCTGTACGACCATGCTACATGCTGTTCGGCTGTACGACCATGCTACGTGCTGTTCAGCTGTACAACCATGCTACATGCTGTTCAGCTGTACCATGCTACGTGCTGTTCAGCTGTACCATGCTACGTGCTGTTCAGCTGTACGACCATGCTACATGCTGTTCAGCTGTACGACCATGCTACATGCTGTTCAGCTGTACGACCATGCTACATGCTATTCAGCTGTACCATGCTACATGCTGTTCAGCTGTACCATGCTACGTGCTGTTCAGCTGTACGACCATGCTACGTGCTGTTCAGCTGTACCATGCTACGTGCTGTTCAGCTGTACCATGCTACATGCTGTTCAGCTGTACCATGCTACGTGCTGTTCAGCTGTACGACCATGCTACGTGCTGTTCAGCTGTACGACCATGCTACGTGCTGTTCAGCTGTACGACCATGCTACGTGCTGTTCAGCTGTACCATGCTACGTGCTGTTCAGCTGTACGACCATGCTACGTGCTGTTCAGCTGTACGACCATGCTACGTGCTGTTCAGCTGTACGACCATGCTACGTGCTGTTGAGCTGTACGACCATGCTACATGCTGTTCAGCTGTACGACCATGCTACGTGCTGTTCAGCTGTACGACCATGCTACGTGCTGTTCAGCTGTACGACTCCCTTGATGTCATGTCCCTTTTGTGTTTCATAACATTTTCCCATGCAGGAATGTATTCATCTCAACCCTGGTTGCTGCTGTACACGCAAATGTAATGCCTATCTGGTGAAATAAGGTGTTTTTTATTACCATAAATGAAGGCTAAATGAGTGAATGAATAAATAAGTAAGTAAATAAATAAATAAATAAATAAAAGAAAAAATACAGTACAGTGTGTACACACGCACACGCACGCACGCACACACACACACACACGAACACACACACACACACACACACACACGAACACACGGTATAACAAATCTCCTCGGCCAATCTGGACACATTTTACAAGCAGCAAGGCAGTCCCACAGTGGCTGATTCCTATCTTGCCCCAGGCTGCTGTGAATGAGGCTGACTGACTGGCTCTCTGCTCGTCTAGCGGAAGTTGAAATGAAGTTCCCGATAAGGACGGAGTATGATAAGTCATTCCAAGATTTCCACACCGCAGACGAACCCAGAGCAGTGTTACGGCAGAATAATCTGGTAATCTGTAAACACAGAGGACACCAAGTTTCTCACTCAGTTGTGTTTAGCTGCTGCTAGACACATTACAAGGAGAGTGTACATCTCGTGTTATTTTTTACAGTAAGGGTATTGATTGATTGATTGATTGATTGACTTTATTTGGTGAATGTCAACAAAACAGGGCACAAATACAGAAACAGACAATCACCGAGGATAAAAACACAATAAAGCCATAGGCTTATTTCCATTGCGGATATACTGTATATATATTTTTTTTTCAGATTGCGATCCGATCCGATTCGTGAATTAGTGCCAATATCGGCACCCGATACAAATATTGGATCGGATCGGCCCCATCCCTACCAGCAAATATTGAGTCGGTAACACTTTATAATAACCACCATTAATTAAATAGTGACATTTTATAGATCTGTCCACCTGTGTCCTCCTCGGCCCGCCTGCCCGCATCTTCGAGGAGCATCTCCGGCAGGACGTCACGCGTGGGGCTGCTGATGATACGGAGATGAGTTGGCAGGGAGTCCTATTTATTTAGCATGATTAGTAGATTGCTATTTTCACTGGTTTTGACACCACTGGTGAGGGAGTGGGCGGGGGCGGGGTCGGGGGATTAGATCTGGGGTAAGATTAGCTCTCTTGGTAAGCCCGATTAAAACCTATACAACACTTGTTAGCCTTTTATAATGAGAAGGATGCTGATGCTTAGCTGACAGAATGTCAAAAAAGAAAAGAAAGAAGATTTGCAATGAAATTCTTTGAGAACCATAACAACGGTAAGGTCCTGCCTATTTGACATGGCCACTAACTGGCCACTGCCGACTACTGCTAAGTCCTGCATCTTCATTCAGAGAAATCATCTACTTCCAGCCACCTTAAACATCCAAGCCAGTTTTCAGCAAATCGGGAGATGTTACATCAAATCCCATGTACAGATAATTTTCTCTCTAAAGGTAGGTGTGTGTGTGTGTGTGTGTGTGTGTGTGTGTGTGTGTGTGTGTGTGTGTGTGTGTGTGTGTGTGTGTGTGTGTGTGTAATATCACTGAGCAGGAATAAGACGTTGAACTGACACTTTGCGGATATATATATATTTTTTTTTCAGATTGCGATCCGATCCGATTCGTGAATTAGTGCCAATATCGGCACCCGATACAGATATTGGATCGGATCGGCCCCATCCCTACCAGCAAATATTGAGTCGGTAACACTTTATAATAACCACCATTAATTAAATAGTGACATTTTATAGATCTGTCCACCTGTCTTGAATGGCAAGATGACAGCAATTTTCTCCCAATCCGTACAATGTTACACTCCCCATCCCGACCTATCAACCCTATTGGCCATTCACCTTTGAGCATAATTACATCTTTTCGGAGTCATTGTTGAAATTGGGCGTCAGGCTCTTGAATAGCGTAAAAGAAGGATATTTCCCATCCTAACACGCTGCACCAGTGGAAACGGGTCGAGATAAAGAGGAGGTTGGCGGATGTAGCCATGGCAACAGCACAGCGT
Organism: Poromitra crassiceps; assembly: GCF_964638095.1. Lineage (NCBI taxonomy): Eukaryota > Metazoa > Chordata > Actinopteri > Beryciformes > Melamphaidae > Poromitra > Poromitra crassiceps. Next base: position 52,573,298 of record NC_139627.1, on the reverse strand, counting down.
GTCACTTGCTAGCGCTGAGGGAAGAGGAGGGAAGAGGAGCGAACGTTAGTGGATGTCTGCTTCTGCTTCTGTGGTGTTGCCAGCCTCTGTTAAGCCATGGCAGGTTGAGAGATGAGAACGTCTTAATTGTCATTCGTCTCGCTCCCAGCCGCCGGGATCCCTCGCTCACACGTCCGTGCCCGCTCCATTAACCGCTGAGGGTCGCCTGGAGCTGATGTAATGGTGGGAAAGGTGATGTGAGGCTGATGTTGGGCTGGCGTGTTCACACAGAGTAACACCGATCTCATTGAAGTTGACCTTTGAGGTACTTTTGGGGGGGATTTAGTGAAGTATGCCTCGCCTTGACCTGAGGGGCTGCCGGGGTAATGAGTCCATTTGACTGCAATTAATATGCCAGTAGTGTGTAACCGTGAGGTAATTGGATGAAAGTCAAGCTCTCTATTGGCACTGTTGCGTAAAAACCTTGGAACTGCAATTTGGGTTCTTTTGATGGTTTTAGAACTTTCAGAACCCTCGGGACATCCTTTTTTTTTTTTCAAATTTTTTTTTATACAAATTTTATCCCCCATTAGTGCTCATTTTAATTTATTTATCCTGGTTGCTGCGCCACCCTCTGCCGATCTGGGGAGAGCCGAAACTGGCTCCATGCTTCCTCTGAGACATGGGCAGTTAGCCAGCCGCTTCTTTTCACCTGACAGGGGAAGCTTCACCGGTAGGACATAGCACGTGGGAGGCAGGCCCGTAGCTACCATTGAGGACACTGAGGTCATGACCTCGATATTATTATTATTATTATATTTTCTTTTTTAGAAAAATAGGGCCGGCCCCCAAATCTATTCATCTGTCATTGATGTTTTAAAGCCCTCATAAATGAACATGATATATGACAGTTGATCAGAAATGCAACAATTTGCTTCCTCTCTGTGTTCTATAGAAGGAAGAGACATAACTCACCACAACGTTCAAATTTTGCATTGGGGCTAGACTTTGGGGACAGTTCTATTGAAGTGAATGGGTAAGTAACTCCCCTGTAAGGATATTGCATGCTTTGTTGAGGGGTTCCTATATGTGCCATCCCCCTAGGGACATCCTTTACTGAGAATCCCAACCACTTTACTCAACTTATTTCTGAAATGCCAAATACAGTTTTCCTACCTGGAGATGGAGCAATTGTGATCAAGAGAGGGGGAGTCAAATTTTAGGCTGAACATTATAACACAACAGCACATGCCAAAATAATGTTCTGCTGTTATTGCAACTCAAATAAATACCGCCCCATATGATATAAATTCAATTAGAGGTCTTTGATGTGAAACTGTTGATAATCACGGGCCTATAGAGTTAGAGACACGTGACCAGAGGGTCTCCGGTTCAAATCCCGAGGTGGGCAGCAGAGTTCTAGTTGGGAGACGGAATGAGACACTCTCCCCTCCCTCAGCAACCACTGAGGTACAGTCCTTCCCTCAGCAACCACTGAGGTACAGTCCTTCCCTCAGCAACCACTGAGGTACAGTCCTTCCCTCAGCAACCACTGAGGTACAGTCCTTCCCTCAGCAACCACTGAGGTACAGTCCTTGGCTTCTCCATGCTGCCAACGCTTAACGTAAGAACAAGTAGGATCTTTTCATCCTCGACATTTGGGTCACGCTACCAGTGGAAATCAGTCGAGGTAAAGAGGTTGGTGGATCTACAGTATCTGTTCACTTGCTAGAGATGAGGAGTGAAGTTAGTGGATGTCTGCTTCTGTGGTGTTGCCAGCCTCTGTTAAACGATGGCAGGTTGAGAGATGAGAACGTCTAAGGCCGTGTGTCCATCTAGCTTCTTTTTCTGACCGCTAAACGCTGGAAGAACGCTGGGGAGCGCTGATCTCAGCGCACAATATGCAAGGAAGCAGTCTGAAAGTAACTCAGAAAGGCCTTTTTGACGACCCCACCCGGGCGGTGGGCACTCGAGGACATGCGAACGGGCACGCATTCCTTCAGTGTTCACAGCGTCCCAGGTGGGAATCGAACCCAGGACCTTCGAGCTGTGAGGCGACAGCGCTTACCACTGCACCACCGTACCCCCCAAAAAAGGGCCTTTCTGTGTGGAGTTTGCATGTTCTCCCCGTGCCTCCCGGGGGTTTCCTTCATATAGGAACCCCCTTCACCAAAACATGCAATATCCTGGTTGCTAATGGTTCCTCCTCTGGTCGTTAAGGGCGCCTGTTCGGAGGGAGGGGAACTGGTTGGAATAGTGTGAACCTCCCACGTGCTATGTCCTACTGGCAGGTGCAGACTGCATAATCGGGCACGTCGGGCAAATGCCCGGTGGCCTGGCCTGGAAAAAAAAAAAAAAAATTGGTGCCCGCAGTCAGGCCACTCACTGAACAGCAGGCCAGGCGCCGCCTACTGGTTTACTAGTGGTTTTATTACTTTATTAGTTAGTCTGAAGTAATAATTACACTTCAGGGTTAAAGTGGGTGCATCTCATTGTAAAATTAAACTCGGCCCAAATTGGGCTTCAAACGGCCCAAATTGGGCTTCAAACAGCCCAGATTTTTCGCCGCCGACCTTCGGCCGCCGGCACGCGCGTCGGCCTGTATCGGCCTGGCCTGCTTGGTATCTAATGCCCGGCCTGAATTATGATCCCAGTCCGCCCCTGCCTACCGGTGAAGCTTCCCCTGTCAGGTGAAAAGAAGCGGCTGGCTAACTGCCCATGTCTCGGAGGAAGCATGGAGCCAGTTTCGGCTCTCCCCAGATCGGCAGAGGGTGGAGTAGCAATCAGGATAAATAAATTAAATTAGCACTAATGGGGGATAAAAATGTGATAAAAAATTGTGAAAAAAATAATAATAATAATAATAATAATAACGCGTTATGGTCGGCCCTTAATCGCATCGTGATTAACGCCTTAACGCTGACAGCCCTAATATATATATATATACATTATATATTATGTATTTTATTGTTGCAGTACTGTATGTATGTTACTGACATACACTAGACATATGTCACTGCTCTGTGTTTCAAGGCTGCTGACCTCTTTTTTTTTTTTTTTTTTTTTAACACGATTTCAGACGGAAGCCCGTCAGAAGCCCGTCTTTATTGTCACACGAACACTACAACACATGCATGCGGCCACAACACACCCTCATGCTGACGGTGGCCGGTGAAATATGTCCTCTGCATTTGACCCATCCAGGCTTGTCCTTTCCTCCAGGGGGCAGGCCAGGAGCAGTGGTCGCTTTTTCTTTCGAGCGCCCGGGGACCAACTTCAGATGTTGTCGTCACTGGTCGGATGACGATCTTCTGCATGTTTTTAGTGGGGGGTTATGTACGGAGGAACCCCTTGGGGGGTAGGGGGAGAACATGCAAACTCCACACAGAAAGGCCCTTTCGACGAGATAGCCCATCTGGGCAGTAGGCACTGAAGAGCGCCCACAGCGTCTCAGGTGAGAATCGAACTCAGGACCTTCTAGCTGTGAGGCGACAGCGCTACCGACTGCACCACCGTAACCCCGCCCCGCCCCCCCCCCCCACATATTCCTCGCCATAAAAAAAGGAGGATGATCACATGACGGGCAGCACAAAGAAACATGTCAGGAGGATGATCACATGACGGGCAGCACAAAGAAACATGTCAGGACCGTGGCAGCAGGCCGACCTCTCAGACCTCTTATAGGCCTGCTATATATATATATATATATATATATATATATAAATGTTACTGTACACCCCTCATACAGTAATAATCAACTTAAATTGCAAGATGGAGTTATGTTGCTAGGGAACAGTTTGGAGCCCAGGTTATTTCCTGTTGCAGTAAGGTCCATTTAGAATATGTCAGCTTTGTGTTCATGCCAATTGGCTAAAAGGGGTGGGGGCAAATTTCGAAATGCAGGGTGGCAGAGGCAGAGTAGGGTGCCCCTGTCATCCCGCTTTTCGGGAAATGTGCATATGCGGACGCAGCTATTGCAAATTCACGCTTGTACTGACTTCAGTGGGTGATACCAAAATGTGTATGTCTTGGAAAAGAACTCTTGATTTCTACCTTCACAAGGTTGCAGCACATTATGCTGAAGACAGAAAGTGAGAACCGGAGACAGAGTCCCCTGCGCTATACGTTTTTATACTTCTGCATCACTTATTTACGTCTCGCCAGCATTCCCATAGTCATGCCATATGGGCAGAATTCATTTGAGCTGGCAATAACAGTGTGTTGTTGTGTTATAATGGTCTGCATGCCTAAAATTGACTCCCCCTCTCATTGTCTTTTGCTCCATCTCCAAATATGAGAACTTATTTGGAAGCTGTGACAAGCGTGTGAAGAGCCATATTCAGGAGGCGAGGGAGTCGAGTGGAGGCATAGAAACACAGCATGTCATGTTTCCTAATGAGCCGCCACCATTCATCAAAAGGCATCGGACACAAATGAAAAAATAATGGGCAGATACACACTCCCCCACAGCTAGTTGTACTGGATCAGACCATAGAGGGCCGCAGGGATGACGTATTTTTGTAGTCAGAACGCGGAAGTCCCGGACTTCCTGGTTCTTCACTGTTTCTGTCTATGGGATTTTTGAATGGGTTCTTGCCGCGATGCTTCAAATACGGTCTCTGGGCAACGCAAGATTAATCAAACGCGAACCAGAGTTCAGTCGGATAATCTTCACACATGAGGACCACTTTCATGAGTTTTGTAGCGTAAATGCGAGCCCTAGAAGTAAAAAGCTCGAGCTAAGCTAATCCAGAACTACACACCGTCGCATAGGCTTCCACGTCACGTCAGCACTCAACCTGGACTGTTGTTGATGTGTGCACTGATTACCCCGGGCTGAACGGGGCTGAACCAGGTGAAGGAAAGAGAATTTCCGTGTTCGTCCTTTGAAGTGGTGACGTTATTGACGTATATATCCCCATCGACTCCACAGTGTAGTCTCATTTAGCCGTTTGCTAGCTAGCCGCCCTTTTAACGGCACGTAAAAGCTTCAAAACTCCTAAAAGTGGTCCTCGTGTGTGAAGATGATATTACTGGTTCGCGTTTGATTAAGCCATCGTTGCCCAGAGAGATTATTAGAAGCATCGCGCCAAAAACCCATTCAAAACTCCCATAGGCGAAAACAGTGAAGAACCAGGACTGTTAGCATCGATGATTTCCGGACTCGTTCCTGCGGCTCTCTATAGAGACACTGCATGAAATAGGCCACGCCCATCACGGGGGAAAAAGCTCCGTTCACTTCCACACACCAGCGTCATTTTCCTTGAATTAAACATAGCTAAAAGCTGTTGTGTGGTGGGGCTGCGCAGGCAACAAATGTAAAAAAAAATCGACAGTTCAAGTTTTTTTGTACTCCCGAGCAAAACAAGGAAGCCATTGAGAATTGGCGAGAAGACAAATGTGGATGTTGCTGTCAATGAAGTAAGTTGGAGTGTTCATGTTCCGTATATACGATCTTTGTGTGCAACACGCAACCATGCACGTGACATAGGAGAACACCAGGATTGGACGGGAGTTTGTGTTTTCCCCCGTTTTGGGCGTGGTTTCTGAATGATGACGTGCTCCGCAGTGTCTCTATGGCCAGATATACGCTCCCCACAGCTAGCTGTACTGGATCAGACCATGCGGAGAGCCAACATTGTTCAGCCACCCGGGAGTTCAATTAATTTCCAATCTGTTTCATTTGAAGCACCCTTTTAAATTGATTTCCCTGGACACGCGCATCACCCCAAAGTCTGCATTTAATGCTGAACCCTATATATTTTCACTATCACTATGCCACTGTGCCCTTTTTAGAGATCTGCCCTAGCTAACCTAACCGTAAGGGCTGAAGTCTATAGGCAAACCGCAGATTTCTTCATTTTGCTCAGTTAATAATGAAGGAGGCTGAGAATTATCCAAAGGCACGACAATTCGATTCCCCTCTCGCTAATTTCAAAAAGCTTTCTTGTCTATCAAAGATGTTGACAGAATAGCTGTGTTTTGCAGACCCATTAACAATACATAGGAACAATCACAATTATTCGGCATTGTTTGGCAGAGCAAACCTTTCTTCTGTCGATGTGTGGCTATATGGGACTTTGTAATGGTATAGGGGAAGGTATAGGGACGTGTTTTTTTCTTTAATATTATTGCATTTCCTCAATCTGATCAAGTAAAGCACATATTAAAACACACTTTCCCAAGATTGTAAAAGTCGTTCTGGGGCCGGTTGCACAAAGCACCTTAAGTTAAGCTTTTCCTTAGAGTCCAAGTTAAGGTGTCCATAAAGTAAAATCATTTGCACAAAACACCCTTGAATCTTCTCCATAAGGTTAAACATTTTAAGGAAAATGTAAGCACAAGATGTAAGGGTGTTTTGTGCAGCCGATTCTATGTTTGTTACGAACCAAAATGGTGGCGATTTCTGGTTAAGCCTACAAAAATACGTCATCCCTGTTGTACATTGGCGGTCAGCCCCCTTTATGGAGGTGGGGGGGGGGGGGGGGGGGAGGGGTCAGGAATTGGGGAATTTGAGATTAATTCTGGAAAAACTAGATCAGTGGTTCTCAAAGTGACCACCAGGGGTCCTTGAGAGGGTCCCAGACAGTCTCCATAGCAAATTCATGAATTGTTCAACTTCAGCCTTGAATGACAAACAGACAAGGAACCTTTAAAGAAGGAGAATACATCACTCACATCACAGCGTTAGAATTTTGCAATCTGTGGAAGTGTTTTTCAATCACACACACAACACAGATATGACGGTTTATAGAGGGACTTTCCATGCCCGTCCCATTCACATGTCCCCAAAGTCTAGGCCCAATGCAAAATGTGAACACTGTTGATGACAGTGATGTATCTTCCTTCTATATATGTTACTTGCACACAGAGAGGAAGCAAGATGTTGCATTTCTGATCAACTATACATTTCATGATATTATTTTTGAGGGCTTTAAAGCACGAATGACAGATGAATTAGATCTGAGGTCCGTTCTTTTTTTCCCTTCTTTTTTTAAGATCTGGGGCTATTCATAAAACATCCTTCCTTCCGAACCTTATTCGATTGACTACGTAGCTCACGTACGGGTACGCCAACCGCCGCCATGTTGTTGACATAGCGCTGCAGCTCTCAAGTGACAGCCTATGTAAGAGCAGCGTTTATAGGAAGCTAGCCACCGTTAGCGTTACCTGTATCGTTCCAATTGTGTTTGGATGGTGACCTGCGTTATACATGGCTGTAGTAATGACAGCAATAAAGTCCCTGTGGTTTGTTTCTATCTCTACCGTCCACAGACGTGAAGGGAGCGAGACGGAGGATACGTCAGCAGCACAGGAGATGTGTGGATAGTTAGGAGAGACTGAGATGAGAACCTTTATGACAGCTCCTCACCGCAAAGTCTGTTCACCTCATTTTTTCTTTTGTTTATTATTACAGGCATTAACGGCAGCATACAAACAACAACTCTGGGGGTTTTTATTGCTGTCATCACCATCGCTATTTTGTAATGGAACAGAAACGACAATAAGGCTGTTAATAGTAGCGCTGTGCGTGCAGGACGGTATGTCAACAATATGTCACCGTCCAGGGTTAGCGAATAAGGTCTATTCACCTTATGTTCAGACCTTACAGTGGGCCAAATTCTTCCGGGTCCTTATAACACTTCCGGCGGTCACGGCGCAAAATAAGAGAGTTGTTTTTGGAGCGGACAGGAGTAAAATAAAGAACGTAGCCTACTACTTTGAGCCGGTACACAGCAAGCAAGCGAGTATCCACTGTTAGCCAGGTCAGATAACGTTATCGTCGACAATGACGAGCACTTTCTTGTAAAACATACCTGGACTCCAACAAAGAAAGCTTCAGATAGTTTTCTCTCCTCCGAGCGCTCGAGCCACTCTATAAGACCCGCAGACGTTAACGTAATTCCCTGGAATGCGAGACTTAACGAGCCAGTTACATGGGGTTGCATTCTTAGACATTGCCGTTTGCTTTTATTTGGTATGTTACATA
>NC_139627.1:52522829-52560329 GCF_964638095.1 Poromitra crassiceps | reverse complement strand
AAAAAATCAGAAGAACGGTGCAAAGACATTAAAAGCACATCTCCAGCAACCGAAGGGAACATGACGGCCATGGGAGGCAGCAGGCAATAACTCTCTCTCCCAAACACATGAGCGCATTGTCCCGCATGGGGACAGTGACATCATTGTCCCACATGGGGACAGTGACATCATTGTCCCGCATGGGGACAGTGACATCATTGTCCCACATGGGGACAGTGACATCATTGTCCCACATGGGGACAGTGACATCATTGTCCCGCATGGGGACAGTGACATCATTGTCACACACGGGGACAGTGACATCATTGTCTCACATGGGGACAGTGTCTCACATGGGACAGTGACATCATTGTCTCACATGGGGACAGTGACATCATTGTCTCACATGGGGACAGTGTCTCACATGGGACAGTGACATCATTGTCCCACATGGGGACAGTGACATCATTGTCTCACATGGGGACAGTGACACCATTGCCTCACATGGGGACAGTGACATCATTGTCTCACATGGGGACAGTGACATCATTGTCCCGCATGGGGACAGTGACATCATTGTCTCACATGGGGACAGTGACACCATTGTCTCACATGGGGACAGTGACATCATTGTCTCACATGGGGACAGTGACATCATTGTCCCGCATGGGGACAGTGACATCATTGTCTCACATGGGGACAGTGACACCATTGTCTCACATGGGGACAGTGACACCATTGTCTCACATGGGGACAGTGACATCATTGTCCCGCATGGGGACAGTGACATCATTGTCTCACATGGGGACAGTGACACCATTGTCTCACATGGGGACAGTGACATCATTGTCTCGCATGGGGACAGTGACATCATTGTCCTGCATGGGGACAGTGACATCGTTGTCTCACATGGGGACAGTGACATCATTGTCTCACATGGGGACAGTGAGACCATGCTCAGTGCTGCCGGGTATATAACCCGGCGCTGTGACTAGGTCCACTGGCGGAACGAAAGGCGTACAACAATTACCCACCAACCTGCGTTCACAACATTCACATCGGAGGCGCGGATCCTATTTTCCGTGCATTTCAAGGCCGGTGTGAAAGCGGCTATAGATAGATATAGATACTGTATTTTAGTTCAAATTGGCTAAGTGGGCAGGCAGCGGTGTCAGTCACGATTATGATGTCATCAGTGATGTCATCGGTGATGTCACTTGAGCAAATGCGATGTAGTATGAGCCGGTGGGGCACAGTTGCATGGTGGCGCCTAGCTGGGTGGGCGGTGTCTGTCTGTCTGTCTGTCTGTCTGTCTGTCAGTCACGATTTTGGGAGCCTACGGAGCGGGCGATTTCCATAACTGCAGCCATGGCGCATCATCTCCAGAGTCTCCACCCTAGGAATCGAGCACGCGTATATGTAAATGTGAACATATTGTTAGGGACTGCATTTATACCTGGTTGTCTCTGGCTATAGGATCTGATTATAATGAAGTCCAGATCACATTCTGAACACAACGTATGCATACGTGTTTATCCCCAATTGCATTAACATGTTTTTCTGAACCCAGAAAAGAGCACAGACACATTTTTATAGCAGGTGGGGTCAGAGAAGGATAGTCGTGCTCTCACAGGTTCATCATGTCGAGCTCTAGAGGAGCATTATACCCAGACACACACGCACGGAGTAATGTTTGCACTCTTCTCAGTCTATCTCAGACACAATGGAACAGCTAGTCCTCACATTCTCCTCCCTAAGTCTAAACCTCATCCCTGCAGTATAGCTACAGTCACAAGAGCTGCTGGATGATGGGGCGTTCAGACAAGACTCCTCCGACAAGTGTATCAAAATATTAAATATTTGGCGGAAGAGAGGTAGCGAAAAATACACGTTATATTGTGATCAAATAAAGCCAATAGACAGATTGATAATGTCAACATCTCTGAACAAACAGAATCCCGATTGTTATAAATGACGTAACTGCCCATGTCTCGGAGGAAGCATGGAGCCAGTTTCGGCTCTCCCCAGATCGGCAGAGGGTGGAGCAGCAAGCAACCAGGATAAATAAATTAAATTAGCACTAATGGGGGATAAAAATGGGATATAAAAAAAAATCGGGGAAAAAATATTATAAAAAAATAAAATAAAAATAAATAAATAAATGATGTATTTTATAAAACAAGCATTTTTTTTTAACTTTGATTCCAGGTTTGAATGGTTGCAGACATGAACACTCTTTGCTACAGGGTACTTACTGTATGTGAGCCTATGTGAGATGAGATTGAGAGAGCAGATGATATACCTTGAACGGACATCATCATGATGTGATGATCTGCTTGTTTCCATCACTGACCAAACTCATATCATGGCAATGAGCTGCTCACTGAGCACTAATGGGGAGGAGATGTGTTCTGGAAGCTATTTTAAACCCGCAGAGTATTGGGAAATGCCACGGTATAAATTAGAGGCTGGTGTATTTTGACACTGCCAAAGAACAAATTATTAAAAAAAAGAAGTGATGAAATTTGTATAGCAGATACATGGCAGAATATCCCATTCGTCAGGCTAAACACAAGATGGGACCTGGCCTGGGAGAAAAGAGGAGACATGTAACACAAGTGGAATGGTGACTGACGTGTGTGAAGGGAGGTGTGAGATTGAGAGAGCGATAAAGTTCTAAGAAAAATACACAGAGAACAATAAAGTCAAGTCAAGTCAAGTCAAGTTTATTTATATAGCCCTAATTCACAAGCATGTCTCAGAGGGCTTCACAGAAAGTATGTCTAGCTAATTCTAGCTGACACAACAGTAACAAGAATATACAGAATAAAGATAACATTTGAACAATTGATAATATAGAAAATATAGGAATGAGGGGAGAGCAGAGGAGAGCGCAGGAGAAGGGAGAATAGCAGGGGGAATGTGAGAGAGTGATGGGGTGGGGAGGGTATAGGAGGTGGGGAAGGAGCAAGAGGAGAGAGCAGGAGAGGGGAAGGGAGGGGAGGTGTGGGGGAGAAGAGAGCAGGGGGAGGGAGGAGGTGGGGAGAGAATGAGCAATATAGACGGAGGAGAGGGGGGAGGTGGGGAGAAAATAGGAAATGTGGAGGAGGAGAGAAGGAGAGATGAGGGTGCAGGGGAGGGAGAGCCAGGGTAGAGAAGCAGGGGGAGTGTGAGGGAGGAGGCGGGGAGAAAACGGAAAACGCGGAGGAGGAGGGAACAGAGAAGGAGAGACGCAGGGGGAAATGCGGAGGAGGAGAGAGCAGAGAAGGAGAGGTGGGAGGGTGCAGGGGCATTCAAGAAGGTAGTGTAGCGGTAGATTCCCTGCCTATCGACACGAGGGTCGATAGGCAGTTACCTCCGGCTTGGTCGGGCGTCCATACAGGCACGATTGGCCGCATCTGCGGGTGGGAAGCCCGGATTGAGGGTATGTGTCCTGGTCGCTGCACTAGCGCCTCCTCTGGTCGGTGGGGGAGCCTGGGTCGGGGAGGAAGGGAACTGGTGGGAATGGCGTGATCCTCCCACGTGCTACGTCCTGCCGGTGAAGCTCCCCGCTGTCAGGTGAAAAGAAGCGGCTGGCAACTGCGCATGTGTCGGAGGAAGCATGGTGCTAGTCTACGGCTCTCCCCAGATCGGCAGAGGGTGGAGCAGCAGGGGGAAAATGCGGGGTAAATCAGGAAAAAATAAAATAAATAAAAAAAGAAAGATTGTGACAGAGCGGTGGACAACATGACTGCGCCCTCTAGAGCTAAATTGATGCGACTGCACATCACACATCATGTAAAATCTCCCCCTCGAGACTCGGAACAAAATACGAGGTTACATCAAAGAAGTGTAACAGTGTGATTTTGCTTGGGACTACATGGACCTGGAAGACACGTTGCCTGACAGTGGGAGAGACAAGTTAGACAACCAAGGAGAAGCCAGTGGTTTCTATGTTTTCCCTCCGCAGGACCCCAATCGTGATCATAATGAGATGGGAATCAGTTGAGTTGAAACAGAAAAGCTGACACCACACTGTCACATCTCAGCGTCTGTCAGCTACATTCCACTGCTATTCAGGTAATGAGGTGGTTCAAAAACATTTATGGACACTTTAATATCTCATTTCTCTACTGCTGGCGAAAGCCTTCATTTTTGCTAATAGTCAAAGGCATTTCCCATTGTAATGTTGTTGGGCTCTTTCTGGGATACTGCTCCAACTTGCTGACAACATGACTCGCCTGTCATGTTTAGCAGAACAGCAAAGGCCACTCAAACTTCAGTCACTGATAGGTGCTGTGCACAAATGCCACTTAGCAGTGGGGGCTTTGGGGCCTTGTTGTTGATGAGGGTGATGGTAGTTGGAAGAAGCTGTTCTTGTGGTGAGAGGGTTTGGTCTGGACCAGTCCCCAACACAGCCCCTCTCTTTTTGAGGCCGATGCGGAAATTGCATTCTCTCAAATGGCCAGTGGGGGGCGCAGCTTGTGTAGGTAGCACTCCCGGGAACATCCATTCAACTCTATGGGAAACGAGCCAACTTCTCTCTCGGTCTATGTCTTAAATAAACACTTTACAAATGAGTTTATGGTCTGAAAAAACAATTTAAAGTATTTTTAATGCTCTAACGCGCTCCGTTTTCCAAATGATAGCCCCATTTCGAGGAAAATTGACGACAAACATTGGATAATAAGAACAGTAATACTTCCGACCGGTAGAGGCAGCAATGTGCCGCAAGGCATCAGGTAGCAAGTAATAGTTGAGCAAATGATCAGAAAATAGCGTTACTTTATGATATTTTAATAATGTTAGTAGACACACGTAACTATATAGATACCATACATCTAACGTCCATAACATGGCAGACCATTTAACGTTATCTATACCGTTAGATAAAGCCTTATGCCTTCTCTGTGTTCAGACCATTGGATTCAGCCCAGAAACCGGAGTACGTTATAACGTTATGAATATAGTCACGTTATAAACAACTAACCAATGCTGGGGGTCCGTATGGAAACAGTGTTACTCAAAATGGTTAAAAGTTAAATCAATTTGGTCATTCAGTGCCGTTTTACCGCAATGTAAAGTAAGTAGCGTTAGCCGCTAACATTAGCCACAGTAGCTGACTACCCATAATGCATTACGGCGATAAGAGAGACAGGGCAAATTCGGAAACTCCCCCGGCAGCCGCTAGGGGCAGCCGCCCCCTCTCCTCGTACTTCCGTGTAGCATTAATTCATTCAACCAATCAAACGAAATCAAACAATATCCGGAAGTGAGCTTAATTTTGCTGTGTCAAAGTCAATGAGCTCCGTTGGTCCATTATATATATGTCAATGGTCTGGACGGACCTCAGGGGAGACAGCTTCAGTGTCCGGGCGTTGTGCAGGCCCTGAAGGGAAGGAGGCACTGGTGGGTACGTACTGGGATAACCCTTCAGGGACATTACCATCTTGGGCCTTTTCACACACGAGGCAAATCCTGGTGGCTTTTCTCTGCAGCTGCTGGCTGCTCTTGGCCATGACCTCCTGACTTGAATCAGTTAAGCTTCCTCCTACAGTGTTGGTTCCTCAGACATTATTAGCCGATTGCATATTCCCACAGTCTATTGATGCACAGGTGTTTTTTTTAATAATAAAATACAATAAATAAATTGATCCTTCAACTAAAAGTCAGATTACTTATAAAAGTTTCATGTCGATAAGGTTCTCCCCACCTATTGTTGTCCCCCACCAAAGGGGGGGACGATGGATCGTCTCTGCTCGTACATTTTGTTAGTTAGTCGTGCTGTGATGTTGACCTTGCGTCACTGGGGGGCGGCATTGACAATGAATGGGACTGACCCAAGGGTGGTACATCACTGGTGGGGGACAACACGTGTACTGTCTCCTAATGAAGAAAAAACAACGTACAAAAAAGAAATAGAGAAAACCAAAACAAACCCAGTGTGTGGAGTGGTGTGTGGTGTGGTGTGGTGTGTGGTGTGGTGTGGAGTGTGTGGAGGTTGCTTCACCTGATAATCTGTGTCACATTTCAGCAATGATGAGATGCTGCTTATCGTCACATGTCCTTGATAGCTGTTGAACCTGTGTGATATTTAATGCAGGTCTATCAGAGGGCAGTGGATTTAAATAAAACACAGACAGCCTCTCAGCATCAGCAGCATCGTGCCAGCCACCACCACGTGTCTGCGCTCATCTGCAGTCTGTGTGACTTCATGATCAGCCATTTCCTCTACATCCCACGCCTCTAAACGAGTTCAGCTTGGTTCTGATCCCACGCCCCTAAACGAGTTTCGGCTTGGTTCTGATCCCACGCCCCTAAACGAGTTCAGCTTGGTTCTGATCCCACGCCCCTAAACGAGTTCAGCTTGGTTCTGATCCCACGCCCCTAAACGAGTTTGGCTTGGTTCTGATCCCACGAGTTCAGCTTGGTTCTGATCCCACGCCCCTAAACGAGTTCCGGCTTGGTTTTGATCCCACGCCCCTAAACGAGTTCCGGCTTGGTTTTGATCCCACGCCCCTAAACGAGTTCCGGCTTGGTTTTGATCCCACGCCCCTAAACGAGTTCAGCTTGGTTCTGATCCCACGAGTTCAGCTTGGTTCTGATCCCACGCCCCTAAACGAGTTCAGCTTGGTTCTGATCCCACGCCCCTAAACGAGTTTCGGCTTGGTTCTGATCCCACGCCCATAAATGAGTTTCGGCTTGGTTCTGATCCCACGCCCCTAAACGAGTTCAGCTTGGTTCTGATCCCACGCCCCTAAACGAGTTCCGGCTTGGTTTTGATCCCACGCCCCTAAACGAGTTCAGCTTGGTTCTGATCCCACGAGTTCAGCTTGGTTCTGATCCCACGCCCCTAAACGAGTTCAGCTTGGTTCTGATCCCACGCCCCTAAACGAGTTCAGCTTGGTTCTGATCCCACGAGTTCAGCTTGGTTCTGATCCCACGCCCCTAAACGAGTTTCGGCTTGGTTCTGATCCCACGCCCATAAATGAGTTTCGGCTTGGTTCTGATCCCACGCCCCTAAACGAGTTTGGCTTGGTTCTGATCCCACGCCCCTAAACGAGTTTCGGCTTGGTTCTGATCCCACGCCCCTAAACGAGTTTCGGCTTGGTTCTGATCCCACGCCCATAAATGAGTTTCGGCTTGGTTCTGATCCCATGCGCCTAAACAAATTTGGCTTGGTTCTGATCCCACGCCCCTAAATGAATTCGGCTTGGTTCTGATCCCACGCCCCTAAATGAGTTCGGCTTGGTTCTGATCCCACGCCCCTAAACGAGTTTCGGCTTGGTTCTGATCCCACGCCCCTAAACGAGTTTCGGCTTGGTTCTGATCCCATGCCCCTAAACGAGTTTTGGCTTGGTTCTGATCCCACGCCCCTAAACAAGTTTCGGCTTGGTTCTGATCCCACGCCCCTAAACGAGTTTCGGCTTGGTTCTAATCCCACGCGCCTAAACGAGTTTCGGCTTGGTTCTGATCCCACGCCCCTAAGCGAGTTTCGGCTTGATTCTGATCCCACGCCCCTAAACGAGTTTCACAGGTTTCGGCTTGGTTCTGATCCCACGCCCCTAAACGAGTTTCGGCTTGGTTCTGATCCCACGCCCCTAAACGAGTTTCGGCGTGGTTCTGATCCCACGCCCCTAAACGAGTTTCGGCTTGGTTCTGATCCCACGCCCCTAAACGAGTTTCGGCTTGGTTCTGATCTCACGCCCCTAAACGAGTTTCGGCTTGGTTCTGATCCCACACCCCTAAACGAGTTTGGCGTGGTTCTGATCCCACTCCCCTAAACGAGTTTCGGCTTGGTTCTGATCCCACGCCCCTAAACGAATTCGGCTTGGTTCTGATCCCACACCCCTAAACGAGTTCGGCTTGGTTCTGATCCCACGCCCCCTAAACGAGTTTCGGCTTGGTTCTGATCCCACGCCCCTAAACAAGTTTGGCGTGGTTCTGATTCGTCCCGTAACACGGGCAGGGAGCCTGGCAGCGGGCCCGCATTGTGATGAATAGCCCTTTAAAATTATGAAGTACCAGTGCCACCATTGTTTTTTTCACCACCTCCTGACTCCCCCCCCCCTTCCCTCCTCCTCCTCCTCCTCTCCCTCCCTCCTCCTCCTCTCCCCCCCTCCCTCCTCCTCTCCCTCTCCCTCCTCCTCCTCCTCTCCCCCCCTCCCTCCTCCTCCTCCTCTCCCCCCCTCCCTCCTCCTCCTCTCCCTCCCTCCTCCTCCTCCTCTCCCTCCCTCCTCCTCCTCCTCTCCCTCCCTCCTCCTCCTCCTCTCCCTCCCTCACCATTCGTCCAGCGTGGTGATGGATTGATTTCCAGCTGCCATTAGCTGGGGGAGCTGCACGCCGCAGCCACAGCGCGGCCGCGGCGTGCAGTGGAGATCAGAGAGGGAAAGCAGGCGTTTCCGGGCAGTGCATGGGGCAACACAAAACCAGTAATGGAGGTCTTGCCCCAGACAGCTATTGATTGGGATTGTATGACATGGAGCAGACATGCAAACACACACATAATGCCACACTCACTGTGTGTGCACAGTGTGGTGTGACACACTCACTGTGTGTGCACAGTGTGGTGTGACACACACATAATGCCACACTCACTGTGTGTGCACAGTGTGGTGTGACACACACATAATGCCACACTCACTGTGTGTGCACAGTGTGGTGTGACACACACATAATGCCACACTCACTGTGTGTGCACAGTGTGGTGTGACACACACATAATGCCACACTCACTGTGTGTGCACAGTGTGGTGTGACACACACATAATGCCACACTCACTCTGTGTGCACAGTGTGGTGTGACACACACATAATGCCACACTCACTGTGTGTGCACAGTGTGACACACTCACTGTGTGTGCACAGTGTGGTGTGACACACTCACTGTGTGTGCACAGTGTGGTGTGACACACACATAATGTCACACTCACTGTGTGTGCACAGTGTGGTGTGACACACTCACTGTGTGTGCACAGTGTGGTGTGACACACACATAATGCCACACTCACTGTGTGTGCACAGTGTGGTGTGACACACACATAATGCCACACTCACTGTGTGTGCACAGTGTGGTGTGACACACACATAATGTCACACTCACTGTGTGTGCACAGTGTGGTGTGACACACACATAATGCCACACTCACTGTGTGTGCACAGTGTGGTGTGACACACACATAATGCCACACTCACTGTGTGTGCACAGTGTGGTGTGACACACACATAATGCCACACTCACTGTGTGTGCACAGTGTGGTGTGACAGTGGTGGAGCTTTGTGAGTGGCAACGTCTGTTTAGGAACTCCTGCAGACACTTTATTTACCCACTAGTATCAGAGACTCTTCAAATGTTGTAAAAAAATGGAGAGAGAGAGAGAGAGAGAGAGAGAGAGAAAGAAATGCAGCAATTTGTTGTGTATGTAGACATAACGTTATGGTCTCTGCTTACTGCTTGTCCGCTTGTGTGTGTGTGTGTGTGTGTGTGTGTGTGTGTGTGTGTGTGTGTGTGCGTGCGCGCGCGCGCGTGCGTGTGTGTGTGTGCACGTGTGCGTGCGTGCGTGCGTGCGTGTGGACGCGTGCGTACATGAGTGCGGGTGGGGGGCGTGATGATGACGTATTGTAGCCATACATTGTAGCCAGAAATATTTGCTCTTGTTTTTTCTTGTTAATTTTTCCAGAATGTTTGCATTGGTTAAAGTAGCCTACTTTCATTATGTCTTCATATAAATAGTTTTATGCACTCTGCTTCCAAATTGCGTACTGTTGCCTCCTGCCCGGGGACTACAGTACTCTACATCTATCTGGAATAATGTATTGAGCACTGTCACTGTCAAATAAACCAATAGTAGTGGAGGAATGATGATTTTTAAAACCTGCACTAGTTTTGGGAGTGGAATTGGAAGCTTAATATGAAGCTTATTATATGCCCCAAGTATATGTATATATATATATATATATATATATATATATATATATATATATATATATATATATATGTATATACTTATATATGTATATATATATACATATATATATATATATATATATGTATATATATATGTATTAGAACACGGCCTACAACTAAATCATTCAATAATCAGACAAAAATAATTATTCAAATAGATTTTTTAATAGCGTTTTCAACGACAAAGCGGTTTCATTCGTAATTGGCACACAAGACACCACAGCTGCAACTGGTTGGCCTAATTAGTAGTGTCTGCTGGCAAAAGGCTCTTATCAACTGATTAATCCAGGTGTGGCAGAGCAGCGGTCGGTTGTCGAGAAATAATGACCGGTGAATATTGTTGATTGACCAATCAGAATCGAGTATTCGAGAGAGCCGTGTTCTAAATATATATATATATATATACACTGTTTGAAGTCATGAAGTAATTATTGGGCTATTCACCTTATGTTCCAACACAGGTCAGCCAGTTACTTCCTATTGTGTTTACACTTCCTGTGACAGTACAGTACTAGTGAGCAGGTAAAACAGACGGTGTTTTGAACAGGAAGTCATAACACAACTGGGTCAAGTGGGCGGGGCTACATAAGGTGAATAGCAGTCCTATCTTACCATCATGTCTGTTTGCATTGTCGGATCAAATTTGCTCTTTAAAGCAGCTACGAGGAAGATTTTTGATTGTTATTAAACAGTCTAAATTGAATATCGATGCCTCACATCTTACCTCTAATAGTAGACGAGACCAACGCCGAGTAGTCTCACTTGAACCCCGAGTGAATCGGCCAGTGTTGTCTTGATGATTAGTCTGTCTGTGGCAGGGGCAGATCAGGAAGTGAAATGAAACGGTTTGCGGCAGCCACTTCGGCCATAACCACAAAATAACAAAATAACTTCCAGAGATGTTCACGAGAGTAGCAAGCCCCTGGATGTAGCGAGCATGGCGTTCTCCTTGTTTATGGTCTGTTGCTAGGCAGAGCGAAACGGTTGAAGGCAGGCAGCTGCCGTAAACCGTTTCGTTTCACTTCCTGGTCTATCCGGCCCGCCGGAAGACACACACAGACTCTATAATCATCAAGAGAGCAATCTCCGATTCACACGGCTTTGGTCTCAGCTACTGTACTATTATAGGTAAGATATGATGCATCAATGTTACATTTAGACTGTTTAATAACAATCGAAAATCTTGCTCGTCTTTAAATGGGATCAATCATCATTATGAAAATGGTATCTAAGTGTGCACTTTGCTACGTGAACGTTGAATATTTGACTTGGCTCTATACGTTTTTGGGATAAAAAATTTAAAAAATAAAGCTTCTGAACCATGGCTATTGCATTAGTCATTTTCAAAGGTCTCAAAGTGGCATTGTGAAGCCACTTTGAGACCTCGTGGGATGACATTCAAAGAGATGTTTTAGTGTGTTGATAGGAAATCAGTCTTGCTATTTGAATTTCAAATGAAACCCGCTGTGCAAAAAGAACCTCATCACTGATGTTGTGTCAGAGCTCTTCTTACTCTGAGATGTCGTATGTCTCAGGCTCTGCTCTCTCAGTATAAGTGAGAATGGCCATTATCTGAATGTGCTATAAAGAGAGCTGGCAGTTCATCCATTTTCTTCATTTCTGTTTTAATCTGTAATATGCAGGGACTACTGCAGAGTCAATGGTTTAAGTATCAAATGTATCTTTCTCTCCTTTGTAAACTGTAGGACTGGGAGTTGATAAGCTGTAAGGTCTGGATATCTGGCTTACAGCTATAGCAAAACAACAGCAAGTATTTTTGGTAAATTTGAGACATTTTAAGAAGAAGCTATACTGTACTGTTTTTTTTTTAATGCTCACAATTTCTGAGGCTTATGTAACTCCAAAAATACATTGTCGGAGTTGCAAACCGGTATTTTAAAGGTACATTCAGCGATGTTTTTGTGTTAAAATAAGTGTTAAATGGCTCTATATTCTGACAGCAATCACTGAAATCTCCTCTCCTCTCCTTTCCTCCACTTCTCTTCTCTCCTGATCCTCTCCTCTCCTCTCCTCTCCTCTCCTCTCCTCTCCTCTCCTCTCCTCTCCTCTCCTCTCCTCTCCTCCACTTCTCTTCTCTCCTCTCCTCTCCTCTCCTCCACTTCTCTTCTCTTCTCTTCTCACCGACCTGGACCCACCCCAAACGCCCCTCTTCACCCACTCACTGCCTTGCATATTTTATAAAATGGCGTAGTCGTCTGAGAGAAGTTCACGCTGGCTGCAGAATTACTCTTTAAGGTTACGATGAAGGTCAGATAGTGTGGTTAGGCTACTTTAGGACAATTTACTGTAACTGTATACAACTTTGGGATCATGATGATCAGACATGAAGTTGTTAGAAAGCAACAGTTGTGTTGGATTGAGTTTGGTTATTAAGAATCCAACAGATTTCAAATCGTCCAACTTCTAGCTCTAATGCACTATATACTAAATTGTCTCCTAAAAATGACCATGCGGTCATGCTGCCTTTGGAATATGGACAATCACTTTTCATCATAAGAGGATTATTATTCTGTTATATGAGACTGTGTTTATACAAACTGTCACAATAGCTCGGGGAATACGTTTTAGCTTGGTGTTCTAAATTGCACAGCATCAACTAGTGGCAGGCCTTAAAATAGAATAGTATAATTGTCAGCATGGCCTTATTACTTGTCTTTTTTTAACCATCTTTGTTGTGAATATTTCCTGTTTACTTTGTCCTGACTTGTAAACTCCTTTCCTTTCATGCCCCAAAAATAGGGAAGAACAGAGAGAAAGACAGAAAGAGAGATCGAAAAGAGACATACACACACACACACACACAAACACAAAATGTATGACATCACTGCTATATCCCACTATAAACTCGGGCTCTGTTTCTCTGTCCCACTGTGATTGTCCCACACTGACATCATCTGTGATGTCATAAATCCCACTGTGACATCATCAGTGATGTCATAAATCCCACTGTGACATCATCAGTGATGTCATAAATCCTACTGTGACATCATCCGTGATAAATCTCACAGTGATATCATCATGTCATAAATCCCTGATCCCACTGTGACATCATCAGTGATGTCATAAATCCCACTGATGACATCATCAGTGATGTCATAAATCCGACATCATCAGTGATGCTGGTCTCATTGGCCACACAGCAGCCGAGTTGCGGGCAGGGCCGCACAGCGTCCGAGCTGCGAATGCGAGCAGCAGGGCCAGCTTGGCGAGCCTAGGATTCCTAGTATATATATATATATATATATATAAAAACAAACGTATATATATACACACACACACACACACACATACACACACACACACACACACACACACACACACACACACACACACACACACACACAAACGTTCCTATATCTGCAGGAAAGACAATTATTTATCCCCTTGAAAACACTCTTTCCATCATTTAATGAATCCAAATAATTAAATACTGTAACATTCCACAACCTAAAGGATGATAGGAGTGGGTGGGGGGCGGGGTTACTCCAGCTTCT
Organism: Poromitra crassiceps; assembly: GCF_964638095.1. NCBI lineage: Eukaryota > Metazoa > Chordata > Actinopteri > Beryciformes > Melamphaidae > Poromitra > Poromitra crassiceps. The sequence goes on along the minus strand of NC_139627.1, from coordinate 52,546,889 downwards.
GCCTCACATCTGAAGCGACTGCTTCTATTAGTTTGATTGAATATCAGCCAGCTCACTCTCTGCAACACTAAAAGCTTTGTGTGCTCTGGAAAATAATCAATACTTTTGAACATGAGAACTGGAAAGAGTGTAGCACAACTGTCAGATATAAATGTATGTATCTCTCTCTCCCTCTCTCTCTCTCTCTCTCTCTCTCTCCCTCTCTCTCTCTCTCTCTCTCTCTCCCCCTCTTTCTATCTTCTTTCCCCCTCTTGTTCTTCCATGAACGGAGGCTCTGTTAATGACTTGAGATTGGCAGGCAGCCAGATAGCTACCGGCTGATGGCCAGCGCTTTGGAATGAGTGTTGCCTTGCAGGTAAACCATGCATAGTTAAGACTTAAACTATACCAGAAGCTTGCAGGTAGACCATGCATAGTTAAGACTTAAACTCTACCAGAAGCTTACAGGTAAACCATGCATAGTTAAGACTTAAACTATACCAGAAGCTTGCAGGTAGACCAGGCAAAGTTAAGACTCAAACTCTACCAGAAGCTTGCAGGTAAACCATGCATAGTTAAGACTTAAACTCTACCAGAAGCTTACAGGTAAACCATGCATAGTTAAGACTTAAACTATACCAGAAGCTTGCAGGTAGACCAGGCAAAGTTAAGACTCAAACTCTACCAGAAGCTTGCAGGTAAACCATGCATAGTTAAGACTTAAACTCTACCAGAAGCTTACAGGTAAACCATGCATAGTTAAGACTTACTGTAAACTCTACCAGAAGCTTACAGGTAAACCATGCATAGTTAAGACTTAAACTCTACCAGAAGCTTGCAGGTAAACCATGCATAGTTAAGACTTAAACTCTACCAGAAGCTTGCAGGTAAACCATGCATAGTTAAGACTTAAACTCTACCAGAAGCTTGCAGGTAAACCATGCATAGTTAAGACTTAAACTCTACCAGAAGCTTACAGGTAGACCATGCATAGTTAAGACTTAAACTCTACCAGAAGCTTGCAGGTAAACCATGCATAGTTAAGACTTAAACTCTACCAGAAGCTTGCAGGTAAACCATGCATAGTTAAGACTCAAACTCTACCAGAAGCTTACAGGTAAACCATGCATAGTTAAAACTTAAACTCTACCAGAAGCTTGCAGGTAAACCATGCATAGTTAAGACTCAAACTCTACCAGAAGCTTACAGGTAGACCATGCATAGTTAAGACTCAAACTCTACCAGAAGCTTACAGGTAGACCATGCATAGTTAAGACTCAAACTCTACCAGAAGCTTGCAGGTAAACCATGCATAGTTAAGACTCAAACTCTACCAGAAGCTTACAGGTAAACCATGCATAGTTAAGACTTAAACTCTATCAGAAGCTTACAGGTAGACCATGCATAGTTAAGACTTAAACTCTACCAGAAGCTTACAGGTAAACCATGCATAGTTAAGACTTAAACTCTACCAGAAGCTTACAGGTAAACCATGCATAGTTAAGACTCAAACTCTACCAGAAGCTTACAGGTAAACCATGCATAGTTAAGACTTAAACTCTACCAGAAGCTTACAGGTAAACCATGCATAGTTAAGACTTAAACTCTACCAGAAGCTTACAGGTAGACCATGCATAGTTAAGACTCAAACTCTACCACAAGCTTACAGGTAAACCATGCATAGTTAAGACTCAAACTCTACCAGAAGCTTACAGGTAAACCATGCATAGTTAAGACTCAAACTCTACCAGAAGCTTACAGGTAGACCATGCATAGTTAAGACTCAAACTCTACCAGAAGCTTACAGGTAAACCATGCATAGTTAAGACTCAAACTCTACCAGAAGCTTACAGGTAGACCATGCATAGTTAAGACTCAAACTATACCAGAAGCTTGCAGGTAAACCATGCTTAAGACTCAAACTCTACCAGAAGCTTACAGGTAAACCATGCATAGTTAAGACTCAAACTATACCAGAAGCTTACAGGTAAACCATGCATAGTTAAGACTCAAACTATACCAGAAGCTTGCAGGTAAACCATGCATAGTTAAGACTCAAACTCTACCAGAAGCTTACAGGTAAACCATGCATAGTTAAGACTCAAACTATACCAGAAGCTTGCAGGTAAACCATGCATAGTTAAGACTCAAACTCTACCAGAAGCTTACAGGTAGACCATGCATAGTTAAGACTCAAACTCTACCAGAAGCTTACAGGTAGACCATGCATAGTTAAGACTCAAACTCTACCAGAAGCTTACAGGTAAACCATGCATAGTTAAGACTCAAACTCTACCAGAAGCTTACAGGTAAACCGTGCATAGTTAAGACTTAAACTCTACCAGAAGCTTACAGGTAAACCGTGCATAGTTAAGACTCAAACTCTACCAGAAGCTTACAGGTAAACCATGCATAGTTAAGACTTAAACTCTACCAGAAGCTTACAGGTAAACCATGCATAGTTAAGACTTAAACTCTACCAGAAGCTTACAGGTAGACCATGCATAGTTAAGACTTAAACTCTACCAGAAGCTTACAGGTAAACCATGCATAGTTAAGACTTAAACTCTACCAGAAGCTTACAGGTAGACCATGCATAGTTAAGACTCAAACTCTACCAGAAGCTTACAGGTAAACCATGCATAGTTAAGACTTAAACTCTACCAGAAGCTTACAGGTAAACCATGCATAGTTAAGACTTAAACTCTACCAGAAACTTACAGGTAGACCATGCATAGTTAAGACTCAAACTCTACCAGAAGCTTACAGGTAAACCATGCATAGTTAAGACTCAAACTCTACCAGAAGCTTGCAAGTAGATCATGCATAGTTAAGACTCAAACTCTACCCGAAGCTAAAATTTATGTCAAATGTGGATGTATGCAACACAGCATACTCCATATAAATGCATTTGGGGATGAACTGTATTCATTATGTATTGTCAATGTGTGCAATGGAAGTTAATATTTCTCTACATCAATTTGAATTAATTGTCATTGTCTGCCCCAGTGTCAACCAAACACATTCCTGTGCATTTATTAGAAACCAGTGGCAATCTGATAAGTACTGGGACCTTCTGTATGTATAAGTGCTTGCAGGTGGTCTGTGTGTACCTAGCATCACACTCTGCCTGGCTTCACGCTGGATAGGATCAAGCCCTCAGGGTCACTGGCTCCCCACACCCGCCTGTAAACTCCTGTCTCGTTAAACATTAATGGCCAATATGAAACTGGATCCCCCTCGGTCCGAATGGGAGATAACTGCATCAGCAGGGCAATATGATAGCATAATCAGAGGGAGACAGCTCCCAGGCTCTGACAGCTAGCTAGCTAGCTACACCGCTGCAGCTGGAGAGACAGACGCCTGGAACTAAAATGAAGGACGGGGGGGAGGTGGGGGCAGCGGGCGGTGTTGGCGGGGGAGTGGAGATAGGGCCTGAGGGAGCAAGATCTGGGAAGAGGAGTGGAATGAGAGGGGAGAAAGACCTGGGGGAGAAGGTACATATCACAGTGCGAGCTGCGGTGAGAGAAGAGGAGCTGAGCAGATAGCAAAAGGGTGGCAGGGAGGGGAGGAGGACGAAGGCCATGAGAGTCCACACGCGGCACTCCTCCCACTTGACCAGCGACCAGCTGTCTTGTGACGTTTCAAGCCATTGTGCTCCTCCTCAGACATGAAAGACATTCTCTAGGCTCTATCAGATTACTGTAGATCAGAGGTTCTCAAATGTTTTTCAGCCAAGGACCCCTTACATGAAAGAAAATATACCGGGGAGCCCCTCATTCTGATTTGTGATTTTGGGCTAAGCTTAATTGTTTCCACGGTAATGTGCTTTTTTTTCTTTAAGATTATTTTTTGGGCATTTCAGATTTACTTTTGTATAGGACAGTAGGCAGACAAGAAAGGTGGGGAGAGAGAGAGGGGATGACATGCGGCAAAGGACCGCAGGTCGGACTGCCGCGCGAAGGTCCGAGCCTCCGGCATGCGCGCCACCAGGTGAGCTACCAGGACGCACATCCACGGTAACGTGCTTGGCATTTAAATTGATAGGTTTGTTAGATTAGAATGTAATGAACCATTTGAGATTTAAAGCATAATATATTTTCCTTGAACTATGAAGGTTTTGCACTCTGAAAACTTTTTGTGGACCCCCTGGCAAAGTGCCACGGACTCCTGGGGGTCCCCGGACCCCCAGTTGAGAACCACTGCTGTAGATAGACTCATTGTCCAATTTGTTTTCAGTTGTCTCATTATGACGGTTGTTTTGACCCGATGCCTTCACGTCTGAATGCTTGAATCAAGTTGTGGATAATTGCACACACATTGTGAATGTGCTGCTATAGGGTTAGGGTTACATTGTGAATGTGCTGCTATTTTGCAATTAGACCGTATTTTGTCAATAATGCAAAGTGAAATGACAGTTTCTTCATTATGCTGCATTGATGTGGCGATTTGCATAGAGCAGTGACATACTGTCACACACCGCCTGCGTGAAAAGCCTTTGATACACATGTAAAGGCTTTTAGATAGCTGGATGAAAAGTCTTTGATACACATGTAAAGGCTTTTAGATAGCTGGATGAAAAGTCTTTGATACACATGTAAAGGCTTTTAGATAGCTGGATGAAAAGTCTTTGATACACATATAAAGGCTTTTAGATAGCTGGATGACAAGTCTTTGATACACATGTAAAGGCTTTTAGATAGCTGGATGAAAAGTCTTTGATACACATATAAAGGCTTTTAGATAGCTGGATGAAAAGTCTTTGATACACATATAAAGGCTTTTAGATAGCTGGATGAAAAGTCTTTGATACACATATAAAGGCTTTTAGATAGCTGGATGAAAAGTCTTTGATACACATATAAAGGCTTTTAGATAGCTGGATGAAAAGTCTTTGATACACATGTAAAGGCTTTTAGATAGCGGGATGAAAAGTCTTTGATACACATATAAAGGCTTTTAGATAGCTGGATGAAAAGTCTTTGATACACATGTAAAGGCTTTTAGATAGCTGGATGAAAAGTCTTTGATACACATATAAAGGCTTTTAGATAGCTGGATGAAAAGCCTTTGATACACATGTAAAGGCTTTTAGATAGCTGGATGAAAAGCCTTTGATACACATGTAAAGGCTTTTAGATAGCTGGATGAAAAGCCTTTGATACACATGTAAAGGCTTTTAGATAGCTGGATGAAAAGTCTTTGATACACATATAAAGGCTTTTAGATAGCTGGATGAAAAGTATTTGATACACATATAAAGGCTTTTAGATAGCTGGATGAAAAGTCTTTGATACACATGTAAAGGCTTTTAGATAGCGGGCTGAAAAGTCTTTGATACACATGTAAAGGCTTTTAGATAGCGGGATGAAAAGTCTTTGATACACATATAAAGGCTTTTAGATAGCTGGATGAAAAGTCTTTGATACACATATAAAGGCTTTTAGATAGCTGGATGAAAAGTCTTTGATACACATGTAAAGGCTTTAGATAGCTGGATGAAAAGTCTTTGATACACATGTAAAGGATTTTAGATAGCTGGATGAAAAGTCTTTGATACACATATAAAGGCTTTTAGATAGCTGGATGAAAAGTCTTTGATACACATGTAAAGGCTTTTAGATAGCTGGATGAAAAGTCTTTGATACACATGTAAAGGCTTTTAGATAGCTGGATGAAAAGTCTTTGATACACATGTAAAGGCTTTTAGATAGCTGGATGAAAAGTCTTTGATACACATGTAAAGGCTTTTAGATAGCGGGATGAAAAGTCTTTGATACACATATAAAGGCTTTTAGATAGCTGGATGAAAAGCCTTTGATACACATATAAAAGCTTTTAGATAGCTGGATGAAAAGTCTTTGATACACATATAAAGGCTTTTAGATAGCTGGGTGAAAAGTCTTTGATACACATGTAAAGGCTTTTAGATAGCTGGATGAAAAGTCTTTGATACACATGTAAAGGCTTTTAGATAGCTGGATGAAAAGTATTTGATACACATATAAACGGTTTTAGATAGCTGGATGAAAAGTCTTTGATACACATGTAAATACTTTTAGATAGATGGATGTGTCACGGTGTCACGGTGGGTGACACCGTGGGTTATAGTAGTGCGTTGTATCACGCAGTTGATTTGCACGGCCTCGCCCACCCCTGCAGCTCGCCCACTGCGCGGCATCGCTCGCAGCTCGCCTCGGCTGCTGCGTGGCCTCGCCTGCCCTATTGGCATGCGCAGCGCACAATTGCTCAACTTCGCATCACTGATGACATCACAATTGCTCGAGTGACCATCACTGATGACATCGAGTGCACGAGTGACATCACTGATGATGTCATAGACATTGTGACATCATCAGTGACATCACAATGTGGGACAAAAAATGTAACAGAGACACAGCCCACTTACTCCCTTTTATATTCAATTTATGTTGCCACCACACCCACTTTTTCTCTTCCATGTAAGAAGCAATTGTATTTGTTCTTCCGGTTCAGCGTTAGCTGGCCGGTAAACATCGATAAACTGTAAACTATGAATGAAGTTTGGCAACATTCAGCAGCTACACTGCAGCCAACTTCAGACGTGCTCATAGCGTTACTGCTGCGAGGAGCAGATGGCTGTACCTGTTCGGCATTTAACGTTAGTTACAAAAGCACGTCGACAGTGTTTTCTCACTAACCTACAGAAGGGGTTGACAGATATTAGCTAGTCTGACCACAGCCAGCGCTCCTCGCTGCTCGTTAAAAATGTCCAAATAGGCGTTATTCTGATAAACTGGTCACATAATATTTGGACTGTTACGTTCTCATCCGAAAAAATATTACAACTTTATAAAAAAAAAATGTTTTGCTTGAAAACAGTTTTTTGGCAAGTCTAAAAATGATAAAGGTGGGAGTAATCTACTTCCGGGTCTAAAACGGAAAGACGATTACAAAATGACGTTATGCGGAAGAGTCCTTATATGGGCAAATAATAAGGTGAATATGAGAGCCCCTGAGTGGGGGGCAGCCCACAGGTGCTCCAGAGTGGAGCAGCACACGGGTGAGTTGTAATCAGCCACTGAAGTGCACTATGGAAACCCTCTGGAGACAGAGAGAGAGGAGAGGCCGCATGCCAACTCTGTGAGCGAGGCCTGACTAAATGGCCCAGTGTTCCTCTATACTTTAAAATACAAAAGCCAGGGTAGTGCCTGTCTCAGACTATTAATGGAATATCAAAATTACTTCCAATATGGCCGTGGTTCAGTGGGCTGCATCACCTTAATCTGATGTAAATTTGATGAAAATCTGTCTGGATCCCCTTTTAGCAGACGTCACACTGTCTCCTCATCAAGGGCGGTAATGGAGAGTTGATGTGCTTGTTAGCAAAAGAACAAACTGACACTGGCAAGGAGTCAGTCAAGCTGCAGTGATCTCATTCCACTGTTGTCAAACAGCGCGGAACGCCAGCTCTTGTTGAACGCATCCCCCTAATGCCTAAAGTGTGTACTGCAGAGCCCGTCAAGCATGTCTCTCCTCCCCTTGGCCTTCTTCCTCACTGTCTGCCTGCTCCGTTCAGTGCACGACCTGCTCCGAGACAGATGGTGCAAGGGAGTTTAGGGAGAAGTAACGCTGCGTTCAAGTGCCCTCTTGAATGCAGTATAAGTTACAAGGACGTTGTTTGTGAATTTCAGCGCTGGGGGCTTTGGGACATCACTGGAGGAAGGAGAGGGGGACGCTCCCCCAGCACAGAGCATCTGCTAGCTCGGTGTCTTCGGGCGTTGAGTCTCAGGTGTGTGGCCAAACAATAGCTATATTTCCCCAAAACAGACTTGTTCCTTTTGTTGTGCACGTTTGACAAAACTACAATGTCTTTTCCATTCATGTCTCGGAGTTGGTTTTGACAGCCGAGCAAATGAGGCAGAAAGTTTGTGTTTTAATTGGACATTCGAGCTTTTAATATGGCACATTTGAGTCAGTATACTTTCATGTGGGATTATGCTGCTGCAAAAGGCTTTTGGTAATTAGGGAATTAAAATGACAAAACAAAAATGTGAGGCTGCTGCACACTCTTGATTATGTTCCTTCCCAGACATGAAGCTTGGTCTGTCTGGGTCAGGTTTTTAACTCAACATGTTTTTAACTCAACTGAATCATTCTTACAACTTACTACCTATGTGGATTCAGTTCAGGAATCCGGGTATAGATGTAAAAAAATAAAAAATAAATAAAATAGAACGACAGCACCGCGGATATATGCCTCCGCCAACAAGTGAGCAGTCGACATCCGTGTCTGTCCGGACTTTGTCGTTTGAGCCAAATGTGAAGAAATTCCGTCAGGGCGTTACTGAGGTATGGCGTTACCGAGCTTGAAAATGGCGTTTGCGAGGTCACAGTGACCTTGACCTTTGACCACCAAAATGTAATCAGTTCATCCTTGAGTCCAAGTCGACATTTGAGCCAAATTGGAATACATTCAGTCAATGAGTTCCTGAGATATCGTCTGCTTGGAAATGGCATTATTTGAGGTCACAGTGACCTTGAACTTTGATCTTTGACCACCAGAATCTACTCAGTTCATCATTGAGTCCAAGTGGACCGTTGATGCAAATTTGATGAAATTCTGTCAAGGCGTTCCTGAGATATCACGTTAACAAGCTTGAAAATGGCGTCCGAGAGGTCACAGTGGCCATGACCTTTGACCTTTGACCAGCAAAATCTAATCAGTTCATCCTTGAGTCCAAGTCGACGTTTGAGCCAAATTGGAAGAAATAATAATAATAATAATAAAAATAATAATGTGATGGATGCATTTCACAACACACTTTGCCCAATTGTCTCATTGTTCATCCTCAGCTAGCTATATCTCTTTTCAATACATACAGCAAACATCATAATCATAATGGGATTTCAAAGCTACTCCCTCTGAAGTCCCTCAAATCCTGGATACACAAATAAACAGACATTTTATTTATCTAACAAACTGACGGCACAATCTGCTTGGCATAATGCTTCATAATGTTTCAGCCATGTGCTCTTAATCTGAAAATCAAATTTCTTATGCAACAGATGCCGTGTGTTGGAGGATATATAGTGAGTGAATATCTCATAGGGAAATCTATGAATATCCATCACAGGCGGGAAGAGCTTTCTTGATGGCGGATGGAAAAGCACGACATAAGTTGGTGGAACGGCGAACGGGCCTTTAAAATGCATGTTAGAAAGCCTTCCCATCGCGGGGCGGTCGGCCCTAATCAGTACAAATGTGCTGCGATTAAATGAGGGGAAGATCGAATTTCCTGTGCATACTCCATCTTTTATTTATCCAAGAATGTGCAGGCTGTGCATCTCTCGTCACACAGTCCGCCCTGCAGCCTGGAACATGCTTACCGATACACAGGATCTGATTGTGTGAGTGTTTACATCTCTCGTCACAGTCTGTCCTGCAGCCTGCAACATGCTTACCGATACACAGGATCTGATTGTGTGAGTGTTTACATCTCTCGTCACAGTCTGTCCTGCAGACTGGAACATGCTTACCGATACACAGGATCTGATTGTGTGAGTGTTTACATCTCTCGTCACAGTCCGTCCTGCAGCCTGGAACATGCTTACCGATACACAGGATCTGATTGTGTGAGTGTTTACATCTCTCGTCACAGTCCGCCCTGCAGCCTGCAACATGCTTACCAATACACAGGATCTGATTGTGTGAGTGTTTACATCTCTCGTCACAGTCTGTCCTGCAGCCTGCAACATGCTTACCGACAGACCAGAACTGCAGAACTTCAAGCGTCCAGCGCCAAGGCCACGCCCCTTTTTAGGGGAAACCCACCATAGTAAAAGACGGTACAAGAAGGCGAAACCACTTCAAACAAACTATTTAAAACGGTTTAACACGTTCACTGCCACGTTCACTTCGATTTTTTTTTTTTGACGGTGGGATGTGCATCTAACCCTTTTACATCTCTTATATAAGTATTGGACGTGTACAACGTGTACAACCCATTCCACCGACCCACTAAGTGGCGACAAGGAAGGAGGAAGGCAAGCAAAAAGCAGTGTGACGAAGCCATTCTCATGAAAATGGATTGGCGAAAACGCTTTCGTTTTCGCGCTGATTGCTGGCAGTGCGGGATTGCAAATTTGCATAATAGATCACGGATGGAACACACTTTGAAACACGCAGCATAAATATGACCAGAATCGCAAAAGCTTGATCAAAGCTCTCAACCAAAACTCCAAGAAGCGAGCGAGTCCAACCAGACTTCCTCAAAGAGCGGCCGCTCAGACAGGCACAGCCGCACAGCAGCTGCAAAGCAGTGAGACTGGTGACAAGCTTGTGACACGGCCGCTGGCTGCAGCCAAGAGGAACGCCCACGGAGGGAGGAGTTGGAAGCAGAGGGGAGTTTCCTGCTGTTATGGAGGAAATTACTGTTCAAAACTATTGTTTAGGTCTTACTGATGCCAAAAATGAATGGTTAAAGTGACTGTTCTATCGAATTTCACAAAAAGCCGTTTATCTCTGAATATTTTTTCTGACGCTGAAACCATGCTGTATTCAACTGCTAATGCTTACATAACTACTAACTCTACAAACTAACTCTTTTAGACAGAGAAAGCACACATTCTATTAGTTGTTTTGAGATATTGTGTGTTCACAAAATCTTAGCAGAAAAGAATCCTCGGCTCTTGTAAAATGAGCCAGAATCCTCAAAAAAAAACCTGGCAGAACCTACCTACAGCATTGAAAAAAGGGCTGGCAGTCAATGTGTTAATTTGATAGAGATATGCCCGAAGAGTTGCTGTGTTGTTATAGTTCCACTAACAATAAAAACAATTGCGATAGATATGTTTTAGTGGAGTAGGGGTGATAGCGTCAATGTGGACGATGCATGTACCCTGGTGGAAACTGGATACAGCGTTCATATAAGGCAAGCACCTCGTGTCAATGTATCTTGCGCATTCTATGGCCGGCCGAGTTGAAATATATTGTCATGTCATGGTGTCTTTGGGTCATTTATAAACTAAATTAATTCTAGTTATTTTTCTATAGATTTTTTTGGTACTACTGCTATTTTACATTGAAGTCAACGCAAGTGGCTTGTGTTGTCCCCTAAAAAGGGGCGTGGCCTTCATGTTTTGCAAATTAACCGGATGTGCTGGTCTGGTCAATACACAGGATGTGATGTAGCCATCTTTTTTGTGAGCGTTTTCCGTGGAAACCTGACTTGCGATGTTAGAGGAGGTTAAAGGTTAAAGGTTGGTTGTGTGAGAGAAAGTTGACTCCTGGCTCATTATTTTAATGTCACAAGTGATTTTCTATCAAAGTTGCTCACCGTCTCATTTTGGCTGGAGATGCTGGAGATGCTGGAGATGCGGGAGAAGGACGTCATCGATATCGACTCCATTCTACAACACTCACACATAGGAGTGATCACATAATCTCCCGGCGGAAATAATGGCAATTATTACTTAATTACTAATCGTACTCTCATCATTTACCAGACCTACACTCAGCTCCATGACACTCATACTGTAGTACACTGCCACTGCACCTATACTGTACGTGTAGGTGTAACCTACACTTACACCCACATCTCACCCACTAACTTCTCACCTCACCGTCAGTCTGTACAACAGTGTACAGCTGACCCTATTATGGATCACTATCTTGCAATGCTGGTGTCTTGAAAGACTAGCATACAGGATCACAATCTTGCTATATCCTGTAGTTGCTGGCTCTATAGCCGGGATACTCAACTTGCTTTGCCCGGGGGCCACTTTCGTGAAATGATAGAAGGCCAGGGGCCAGTTAATAAACAATCAATATACATTTTTCTGTAGGAGTTTAGTCTGACAATGTTGTGCACACCGGATAGTTACTTAGGTTAAGTACATACATAAGTGCCTGGGTAGCGAGCAGGCGGCGGTATTTGACAATTTAGCAGCTAAATCATAGATTATTGAAAGATATTCCATATTCCAGACTGAAATGCTATAACAGAAGAGTATTGGCCATAATTACATGAACATCTGGACACTTATTCAGCGGGTATCTTGCATGCTGCGTTCAGGTGCACTGTGTGAAAAATAATAATAATTGTGCAATTCCATCGCGGGCCACACAGGGGGCGGGCCGCCAGTTGAGTATCACTGCTCTATTCACCTTATGTTCAGACCTTACAGTGGGCCAAATTCTTCCGGGTACTTTTAACACTTCCGGCGGTCACTGCGCAAAATAAGAGAGTTGTTTTTGGAGCGGACAGTGAAGGGGTAAAATAAAGAACGTAGCCTACTACTTTGAGCCGGTACACAGCAAGCAAGCGAGTATCCACTGTTAGCCAGGTCAGATAACGTTATTGTCGACAATGACGAGCACTTTCTTGTAAAACATACCTGGACTCCAACAAAGAAAGCTTCAGATAGTTTCCTCTCCTCCGAGGCAGCGCGAGCCACTAACGTCAATAAGACCCGCAGACATTAACGTAATTCCCTGGAATGCGAGACTTAACGAGCCAGTTACATGGCGTTGCATTCTCAGACATTGCCGTCTGCTTTTATTTGGTATGTTACATACAATTGGCTAAATTATTAGTTAATTCAGAGTTAGATGATAATGGAGCAGCGCAGCCATTTTTTATTTTATTTTATTTTATTATTATTTTTAGCCGGAAGTTTTGATACGGCCACACAACCGGGTCAAATGGGCGTGGCTACATAAGGTGAATAGCAAATGCCCGATGCCCCTCTGCCATCTTGTCTCACATCGTCAGCCTGTTCAAGTTCTAGACACATTTGAGTCAATGAAGTCCTGTCTAAAGTGGAAACGAGCTCCCTGCAGTCAGTGGGCTCTCCTTATGTCTGCTGATAGGCACACAATGTTTCATAGTGTTCCAGTAAAGCGTCCTGAAGTTATTCGCCTGTTGTGAGAAGCCACACACGTCACCACGCCCCCATTTTCCCAATCCAGTTAATGACCAACCTGTCCACAAAGTTTCGTGCAAAACTTTTCCAGATATCCTGTGAAATTTTGACGAGGATCGGCATGATGGCAAACATGAGGGAAATAAGGCCAATGTTGAAAATAACTTCTTATTCTTATTTCATGTTGTGTGCGACGGTGTGTAGTGATGGTGTGTGTGTGTGTGTGTGTGTGTCTCAGACAGTGTGTGTAAGAGGGGGGGGGGGGGGAATAGGAAAGTGACAGGTAATGGTGTGTGTTTGTGTCTGTGACTACGTTGATCTATGGTGGTATGTTGTCTATGGTGTCTATCTCTGTGTACACCAGTGCTCATACATACCCATGTTTATGTATCTGTGCGTCGCCTATATCATATTTCCAGCTCAACACTGGTGCTTTTCTCAGCACATGGATTCATTCCACCTCCAGTTCAAACAGACTGCTCCCAGCGTGTTGGCAGCACTGAGGCAGGCTGGAGGAAAAGAAACCCCAGACAAAACCCCCACACGGCTTCTCCACTTTCTCATATTTCCTCACTGTGCTTGATGAACGCATGGAGAGTAGGGGCCCTATATCGTCGCAACGGCGGTCATTTTGCGTTAGCGCCCGTTTTGCGCTGGAATAGCGCCGCGCAAAGCCCTAATTGTGGGCGTGTCGGGCCGCTGGGCTCCATAGGCGTGTTTATGTCCATAATAACAGGATTCACAAGGTGAGAGCACTCCCCTTAAAAGCCACGGCGTCACCGCCTTCTTTCTTGCTGAGAGCAAGCAGAGAAACAGAGAGAGAGAGAGAGAGAGAGAGAGAGAGAGAAGATAGAGGGGGAGAGAGCAGCCGCGCTGGAACTACTTTTAAGTAGGGGGTGCTGTAAGGAAGGGACTCCTTGAAATTTTACGTTTTTTTTTTAAACTTTTAGCCTTATTTAGAGGAATATTTCATTTTAAATTGACATTAGGATTATACTGTTGTGATGTCATTATTCAGTATATTCTCCTCTTCTCTGCAGCATTACTCAATTTACCGTCAGGAATCAGGGCCAGTGATAGCCTACCTGCTATTCCTCCCATCTTCTCTTTCTTTTTTTGTCAGTCTTGTCATCTCGTATTTCTTTCTCTTCACAAAGCGTGTCTCCGACTCTGTGAACAAAGTAAACACAGCTATGTAAACACTAGTTTCAACGTGAGGCTAAGTAAACAAAACTTCAGCATTTCCCGGAGTGCACTCTTCACATTGTGTGGATCCTATTTTTACCCAAGAACCACTGCGTTGAGCAAAGATCATCTATGGACAAGATATCCACTACACAGCACAGACTCATGCACAGAAACAAAGTAGAGCCAAATCCAACAATTTCGAAAATTCCATCTTTTGCCACCAGGGGGTGCTGCCGCACCCTTACCACCCACCTTCCTGCGTCCTTGGGAGAGAGAGAGAGAGAGTGAAAGAGAGAGAGAGAGAGAGAGAGAGGGGGGGGGGGATAGAACCAGAGAGGGAAGAGAGAGGGCCGCCGCGCAATTACGCAGTGATGTCCCAAAGTGTGCGCTTACTGTAATTAGACGCTTCGTTCATATAGAGGCTATAACATAAGCCTACACATCTAAAAATATTTGTTTCTTTAACACATTCACTGCCAGCCGTTTTTCAATACTGTAGTTAGCTTCTGCCAAGGTTTTTTTTTGAGGATTCTGGCTCATCTTTCAAGAGCCGAGGATTCGTTTCTGTTAGGATTTTGTGAACACACAATATCTCAAAAGAACTAATAGAATGTGTGCTTTCTCTGTCTAAAAGAGTTAGTTTGTAGAGTTAGTAGTTATGTAAGCATTAGCAGTTGAATACAGCATGGTTTCAGCGTCTGAAAATTTATTCTGAGATAAACGGCTTTTTGTGAAATTTGATAGAACAGTCACTTTAACCATTCATTTTTGGCATCAGTAAGACGTCAGACATCTAAACAATAGTTTTGAACAGTAATTTCCTCCATAACAGCAGGAAACACCCCTCTCCTTCAAACTCCTCCCTCCGTGTGTGTTCTTCTTGGCTGCAGCGGGCGTGTCACAAGCTCGTTTCTGTTGCTGCTGTAACCTCGCGTCACCAGGCTCACTGCTTTGCTGCTGCTGCTGCCTGTCTGCTGGCGGCCGCTGGGCAAGTCTGGATATGGGCTCGCTCGTTTCTTGGGGTTTGTGTTGAGAGCTTTGATGAAGCTTTGCGATTCTGGTCTTATTTATGCTGCGTGTTTCAAAGTGTGTTCCACCCGTAATCTATTATGCAAATTTGCAAAACCCCACCGCCAGCTCCCAAGCGCGAAAGTGAAAGCGTTTTCGCCAATCCATTTTCATGAGAATGGCTTCCTCACACTGCTTTTTGCTTGCCTTCCTCTAGTCTGGAGAACACTGTCGCCACTTAGTGGGTCGGTGGAATGGGTTGTACACGTTCGGTGGCTCCAATATTTTTTATAGGAGACGTGGGGAGCGTTGATCCACGTCCCACCGTCAAA
The DNA here is from genome assembly GCF_964638095.1 of Poromitra crassiceps. Taxonomy (NCBI): domain Eukaryota; kingdom Metazoa; phylum Chordata; class Actinopteri; order Beryciformes; family Melamphaidae; genus Poromitra; species Poromitra crassiceps. The sequence continues at coordinate 52,531,476 of NC_139627.1, read as the reverse complement.
AAAAAAAAAAAAAAAAAAAAAAAAAGCCGAGATATCTCGTCATTGGCAGTCAACCGTTGGATTCTGTAAGCCGAGATATCTCGTCAATGGCAGTGAACGTGTTAATAGGGTAGAAATGTGTGAGATTTTACTTCTAGCTTATTTCAATAGCCTATGTCAGAATTGTCCACTCTGGTTAAGCCATTGACTGCGGTCACGCCATCCGCGCTGTGGAGAAGCTGGTCTTGCATGCGTGCAATTGCAGGTACTGGCCGGACACTACAGGTGTTGTGCCAAAAAGTGATTTGCGTCTGAATCTATTTTCAATTCTCTGTATCTTTGCTTCATCGTTTTTCTTTTAAATCCAATGTCATCTACTGTATATTTCTGTGTACGTGCGTGCGTGCGCGTGCGCTTATGCATTTGTGCGTGTGTGTGTGTGCGTGTGTGTGTGTGTGCGTGCATGTGTACGTGTGTGTGTGCGTGCGTGTGTGTGTGTGTGCGTGTGTATGTGTGTGTATGCATGCATGTGTGTGTGTGTAGACCTGAGCCAGCAAAAGCAATAGTGGTAAATGAGTTGACACTGATGGATGTCTGGATGCTGCACATCCCATATTATTGGGGAAATGAAAAAGAAGCAAGTCAATAAACATGATGAGGTCTGGGCCAACAGACCTGCTGCACAACTCCACTCTGGCCCTCCCCTCTGTGTGTGTGTGTGTGTGTGTGTGTGTGTGCGTGTGTGTGTGTGTGTGTGTGTGTGTGTGTGTGTGTGTGCGCGCGTGTGCGTTTGTTAGCATTTACCATACCCATCTGTTGCACCTTACACACACACGCGCGCGCACGCACACACACACCAGTTATCACCATTGTTCTTGTTTTGAACCACCAGAGGTGTAGACATCGGCCTGCCATTTTACCAGTTTTTCTTTGTACTCACCACTCCAATCTTCATAAGCAAACACATTATAACCAAACAAAACACTCCAATCTTCATAAGCAAACACATTATCACCAAACAAAACACTCCAATCTTCATAAGCAAACACATTATCACCAAACAAAACACTCCAATCTTCATAAGCAAACACATTATAACCAAACAAAACACTCCAATCTTCATAAGCAAACACATTATCACCAAACAAAACACTCCAATCTTCATAAGCAAACACATTATAACCAAACAAAACACTCCAATCTTCATAAGCAAACACATTATCACCAAACAAAACACTCCAATCTTCATAAGCAAACACATTATCACCAAACAAAACACTCCAATCTTCATAAGCAAACACATTATCACCAAACAAAACACTCCAATCTTCATAAGCAAACACATTATCACCAAACAAAACACTCCAATCTTCATAAGCAAACACATTATCACCAAACAAAACACTCCAATCTTCATAAGCAAACACATTATCACCAAACAAAACACTCCAATCTTCATAAGCAAACACATTATCACCAAACAAAACACTCCAATCTTCATAAGCAAACACATTATAACCAAACAAAACACTCCAATCTTCATAAGCAAACACATTATAACCAAACAAAACACTCCAATCTTCATAAGCAAACACATTATAACCAAACAAAACACTCCAATCTTCATAAGCAAACACATTATAACCAAACAAAACACTCCAATCTTCATAAGCAAACACATTATAACCAAACAAAACACTCCAATCTTCATAAGCAAACACATTATAACCAAACAAAACACTCCAATCTTCATAAGCAAACACATTATAACCAAACAAAACGCTCCAATCTTTATAAGCAAACACATTATAACCAAACAAAACGCTCCAATCTTCATAAGCAAACACATTATAACCAAACAAAACGCTCCAATCTTCATAAGCAAACACATTATAACCAAACAAAACACTCCAATCTTCATAAGCAAACACATTATAACCAAACAAAACACTCCAATCTTCATAAGCAAACACATTATAACCAAACAAAACACTCCAATCTTCATAAGCAAACACATTATAACCAAACAAAACACTCCAATCTTCATAAGCAAACACATTATAACCAAACAAAACACTCCAATCTTCATAAGCAAACACATTATAACCAAACAAAACATTCCAATCTTCATAAGCAAACACATTATAACCAAACAAAACACTCCAATCTTCATAAGCAAACACATTATAACCAAACAAAACACTCCAATCTTCATAAGCAAACACATTATAACCAAACAAAACACTCCAATATTCATAAGCAAACACATTATAACCAAACAAAACACTCCAATCTTCATAAGCAAACACATTATAACCAAACAAAACACTCCAATCTTCATAAGCAAACACATTATAACCAAACAAAACACTCCAATCTTCATAAGCAAACACATTATATCCAAACAAAACACTCCAATCTTCATAAGCAAACACATTATAACCAAACAAAACACTCCAATCTTCATAAGCAAACACATTATAAGCAAACAAAACACTCCAATCTTCATAAGCAAACACATTATAACCGAATAAAAGTGGCTGTACTCTTGCACATTTTACAATAAGGAGAGATGATGCTCTTGCCTGATCATAGGATCATATAACTAGTAATCAGTGCTATGGCGGTTTGGATGGGAACCTGCCTAAAAGGCTTTCTAAACGTCCCCCGGCTATTATTAATACTGTACACCTCACTAATGTAATCACCGCCAGCGAGTGCATGCAAATCAGCCATCTGTTTTTCTGTGTCCTGCTGCAAGTGTGTATTGTGAGAGTGGCTGATTGTCTCCATTGTCTGCCTTATGTTAGCTGTTCCTTTTCAGATTGGACTGGATCATTCTCCCGCGTGGCGTCTGCACACTGCCGCGTGTTTGAGGAATCTTTTGACAGTCGTCATTTTGTCACCGTCGTGGCCCCTTCAAAGTGCCACGAAGACGAGTGACAGCCGTGAACCCAACCGCTCTTGTTTTGTGCTTTCGTGAGAAGAAGATGATGGAGGGAGACATCTACATTCTGGACTGGGTTCCTCATGGGAAATGAAGCAGTGAGTGAGGGAAGACCTTGGCCTTTTGCCATTTCTAAAACAGGGGAGGAAGAGGAGCCAGTGCCAGGGGTGCTAAGAGTATACCAAAACAATCTACTCAAGTAGAAGTAGTTACTTTGATGAACTTGTACGATCAGTAGAAGTGAACATTTCTCGTTGAAAAATTGACTTGAGTAAAAGTAAAAAAAAAAAAAAAAAAAATTGCTCATTTAAAATCTACTCGGATTAAAAGTTACTTAGTAAAAGTTACTTATTTACTTTTGTGTGATTAAGTAGCAATGTATTCTCGTTGCTTTCTGACTGACCATTGCTAAACTTCTAGCGACGTGTTGCATGACTACGGCTGATGCCTGCCTGGTTGCTCTACTTGCTTCTAGCGAAGTGTTGCATTTGGTACGGCTGATGCCTGCCTGGTTGCTCTACTTGCTGGTCATCCAGATGCCTGGTTGCTCTACTTGCTGGTCATCCAGATGCCTGGTTGCTCTACTTGCTGGTCATCCAGATGCCTGGTTGCTCTACTTGCTGGTCATCCAGATGCCTGGTTGCTCTACTTGCTGGTCATCCAGATGCCCCGCCCCCCCGTTGCGATGATGTCATCTGGCGACTTCTAGTGTACTTTTTCATTAGCCAATAGTTACTTTCTAGTGTACTTTTTCATTAGCCAATAGTTACTTTCTAGTGTACTTTTTCATTAGCCAATAGTTACTTTCTAGTGTACTTTTTCATTAGCCAATAGATACTTTCTAGTGTACTTTTTCATTAGCCAGTAGTTACTTTCTAGTGTACTTTTTCATTAGCCAATAGATACTTTCGTTGGAAACAATTTGGCAACACGAGGGTCAATAGATTGGACCGTTTTTGGTGCACAGTTCCAGAAAACCTATTTTAGTATTTTACTCTGTACTCGGAGGCTATTTAAAATGTAACAAAGTACATTACTTAATTACAAAGTACATTACAAAATTGACTTAAGTAAAAGTAAAATGACTGATTTTAAAGACTACTCTGAACTAGAGTAAATGTAATTAGTTACTTTCCACCTCTGGCCAGTGCCTATCTGTTTTGCACTTTGCAGTTTTCGTTTTCTTTGCTTATTCATCTGACACATTCTGTACATTCACATGACATACTGTACTGTATGCATATGCCACCCGAGAGGTCAACGTGCACAGCAGCCATGGAGGAGATCGAGTAAGCTTCAACACCTTGCTCAACAAAACACAAAGTTGGCTCTCTATGGCCTCCCTCACCATCAGACACACGTGTGTAATGTTCATTGCATTACATTGGCTGCCTTTGTTGTTTTTCTGTCTGATTTACTTTGTTTTTTTTTATCCAGCAATCGCTGCCATTTGTCTCTACCCACCTACATTTCACATTGTTCATTTAAGCATGATTCTACAAAATCAACCCCTTTTGATGACAGTAGTTCAACCTATGCGCCATAATGAGAGGAGAGAAAGACGTATGGGAGAGAGGGAAGATACTCAGATTCTCTGTTGCGATGTAAATTCACTCCGCAACAATGCCAGCTGTTGACCTGGCCTACTCTACTCCGGAGTTGAAAAAGGAACAGAGAGAAAATAATCATGGAAGTTTGGTAACTCAAATGGGACGCTGAGGGAATTGTTGACAGGTGGTGAAAAGTGGACTGGGCAATTAACAGGAAGGCTATTAAATCCATGTTGTCCCTCAGTGTCACTCTACTTTTATGCACAGCTTTCCCTGCGGCGCACCGACTTATGTCAGGGACAATGGTTACACCTTACCTCCACCCTCCAATCACTGTCCCATGCTTTTTGCTTTTGCCCTTCACTGGATTCTGGGCGCAACTATTTGATTGGTACTCGAAGGCAGGGGTTCACAAACTTTTTTGTGCTGCGGACCGGTAGATATGATGGAAAAAAGAGTCGCGGACCGGTTGTTAATTTTAATAATAAAAATAATAATAATAAATTAAATAAACATAGGATATAATATTATAAGCTGTGTGGTAGTTGAAACATAGTTTCAAGTTGACGTTTATTTATGTTTGTAGTTTGTAAAAAAAATGTTAGGGTTAGGGTTAGGGTTTTTTATTTATTTTTTGGACCGGGCTCGCGGCCCGGTACCAAATGCGTTGCAGCCCGGTACCGGTCCGCGGCCCGGTGGTTGGGGACCACTGCTCTAAGGCAGCTATTCTCAACCACTGGGCCGTAGCCCACTGGTGGGCCTCAGAGCACCGTGTAGTGGGCCACGGAGGCAGTGGTATTGCCAAATATATTAATACAAATGAAATAAAATAAAGTGTGATTACAGCTAGTTATGTGCTCAAGAATTATATAGATCAAAAACTTCCAATTAAAATGCATAATTTCAATTACTTTTTTTCTCTTTCATTTATCTGGGAAGGTGGTCCTCGGAACTGTTTTAACAATCAGAAGTGGGCCTTAAGTTCCAAAAGGTTGAGAACCCCTGCTCTAAGGCGTACAAAATAAGCCTTCAGTCGGAAGCAGAACTCCCCATCTTCGGCTGCTCGGAATTCTCTCTGCTCCTCCCTACTGCTGTGCAACAATGCCTGACGCAGGGGACAACTGTCGCCAAGGAGACTCATTCTGAAGGAGTGGAAGTCCCCCTCTCCACCTTCTTTTCAGCCGTGGCTGACGGACGTGGTTTCGGTTAGACGTATGGAGAGAATGTTGTTCCTGAGGACCAACTCAACTATCTGGGGCCCGTTTCTGGCCTACTTTGATTAGGTTAAAAGAGACAAGTAACTCACCCAGCTGATCTCTCATGGACTCCTTGCGTGGGATTCTATGTGCATCTCTTACAAGCACATAAGCACCTTATGCGGCTGGTAGCACCATGTTGGAATGTTGATGAAATGTGTATGTTTTTTCTCTCTTTTCTTTTTCCGTGTCTGAGTTGAAAAATTGAAAAATAATATATTGGGGAAAAAAGCAATCACTGCACCTGGATTTGACATATCACAATTACAAACTTCTCCGCCTGCAGTTTGCTCATATCTTTGACCCCCCCCCCCCCCCCCCCCCCATTCTCCTCCCAAAAGAGAGCCATCCATTTTGTCCTCCACCATCACCTCCAGTTACATCAAACAGAGTCCAGCGGCTCTCGGCACAACCTTGGTCGGTTGGTTATTTGGTGTTATGCAACTTCAAATCAAGTCTTAACAAAGCGTCTCTCACGCCTGCAGCTTACTGTGTCCTGAGTGCCACCGCCAAAGTCCCACCAAGGTTTCTGTCCGTGCACTGCCAAACGGGATTGATCATAATTGTTCTAAATTGAGCCTCTCTGCAGTCTGGTTAGTTTTTGTAAGATTCTTTTTAGAGTGCTGCATGGTTTGGCCCCAAGCTACATGGCTGACCTTTTAATACTCTACCTACCTACCTACTGTAATAAGCCACCAGAGCTCTGAGCTCTGAGATCAGATCAGATCAGATCAGATCAGATCAGACTCAGAGCACGCTCTGAGCTCTGAGATCACCAGGCACATCTCGCCTGTCTGGACTGTCTGGACAGCACAGGCTCAAGACCTAAGGGACCAAGCACTCTCCATCTGGCCCATATAACCGTTACCGTGGAACAAGCTCCCCGAGGATTTTAACATTTTGCTTTTTCAAATTCTTGATTTTTCTTTTTTCTCTATTTATTATTGACACATTTTCATTATCATTAATACATGGTAAATTGATAGTTAATTACACGTTAGTTAATAGCTATTCTACTGTTAACAAACAATGAAATGAATGAATGTTTACACAGTATATATTCATTAACCATTTAATTTTGTACAAAGTATTATAAACATCAGTTGCAACTTTAGATTAGCCATCCAAATAATATTCGTAGATCTGTCCCCCTCTGTCCACATGTCCCCTCTGGTCACAGGGGGTCAGAGGAGGACAGGGGGACAGAGGAGGACAGATCTATAAACATTATTCATTGTGGTTAATAAATATGTATGAACATTATGAATGATCATTTCAGTGTTTGTTAACAGTAAAATAACTACTACTAACATAAGTATAAATTTACCATTAATATTAACGATGGTTATTATAAAGTGTTGCCTTTTTTTCCTCACACCACTTGTTCTAATGTTCTATAAATCATTTTTTCATCATCATCATCATTCTTATTCTTATTCTTATTATTGTTATCATTATTATTATTGTTTTTGTTATTATTATATTTGATCTCATCCTATTAAATAAAAGACAATTGATTTCATAAATGGTGTTCTGCTCGAATGCATCATGGCTCCTTAATGCAAATTATTTACGAGCCATGAAAAATCAAATGTGCTTTTCAAAAAAGGCCATTTTCATTGCCCACTTTTGATTTCTTTTGGAGGTCTCTATTCTAGTAAATCGCTTCCACGAATCCTCTATTCTAGCAAATCGCTTCCACGGATCATAGATTCAATTCAATTCAAATCTGCTCAACCTTAATGACTTGTGTCCACTGAGGACCCATAGATTGCAGTGTGGAGTATACATTCAGTATGGTACCTCTCCACTCCACCATTCAGGCAGCTGACACGGTCCCTCCTGTGTCAGGTTGTTGCAGTTGAACTCTGGTCAAGGTTTCAGCACCGTGGACAGCGACGCCACGGAGGAGCGCCCGTGCGTCATGCCTCACTGATCCACTGATTCCACCTCCCTTTTCCACCTGAATTTTAGAATTGTATTTTTTTTTTTAAATAGGAAATAAAGTATATTTTGGATCATTTCACTGTAGAGCTGGACTCACAAAAGGGGGGATCAAATAGGTGATGATGTGGATTTGGCACGGCAGCATGTTATCACCCCCCCCCCCGGGGGGGCACAGCGCACCACGCATTCACAAACACACCATACATTCACACAATACAGTCAAACGTCCCGTGGTAGATTTAGATATACAGCACAAAACGCACCCGTTGGCACAGAGCCAAGCGAGAGATGTCTCAATGAAAAAGCACAACACAGCCAGAGGTGATGGATCCCACTGTCGTTCCAAGCCCCTCCCAAAAACAGCAAAACAATGGCCGAGCCTATTCTCTACCCGTCCCGGGGTTTATGGCGTTTTCCCATTCACGTCCATCCTTTATGCATGAATGTCAACGGATGCAGTGAATCAATGCAAAACGGAATATTAAATCATGCATTCAAAAGGTTCCTCCTCCCGCAAGCGTCGGAGGCGAGAGAATTGAATGCCACAGCCTGTTTGGCAAAACAAGTTATTTTTGGAAGGTGAGGGGGGGCAGTCGTTTCTACTGAGGGAGTGTGTGTTCACTCCTTTTGACGATCAGTCTTTCAGTCATCTCTAAAAGACACGGTGTTTCTAAGCGGTGCAGCCGCTTCTATAAGTGACAATGTGTGCTTGTGGGGAGATGTGTGTGGGCGAGATGTGCGCACCGAAGGTTTGCGAGATTTAGCCTAGGCCCCGCCCCCACCTCCCCGGGTCTGACTGCACAGAGACAACAGGCAGGGGTAGAGAGAGAGAGAGAGAGAGAGAGAGAGAGAGAGAGAGACGGCCTTACCGCCAGTAAGGCACGCACACGCACGCACGCACACGCACACACACACACACACACACACACACACACACACACACGCACACACACACACACGCGCACACA
>NC_139627.1:52517829-52520329 GCF_964638095.1 Poromitra crassiceps | reverse complement strand
CCCGCACGTCTATCTTCTTGCTAGAGGTCCCGCCTTACAGTAGTGTTTCAACTGACTCTATCAGAATACAATGCCAGTCGGACTTATAGTATTATTATTATTATATTATTATACTTGGAAACCGTTTTATAAAAGCAATATAGCACTCGAGCTGCGTGGTGTTAAGCGTGGCTGATAAGCTGTTATCCCACGAGGCCGCAGGCCGAGTGGGATAACAGCTTATCAGCGGGATATATTCTCCACAACACACTTGCTCTCGTGCTATATTGCTTAAATATCTATTCAGCTCTACCATGAAGCCATACTATAAGCAACATTTTGGGTAAAGCTTTTTTTTTTTTTTTGCCAAACAATGTATTTTGTTCTTTGCTCTATTATTTTTGCTCTTAACATCTTTGTGTCCGTGCTGCAAGTAATATCTCATCACTGCTCCCCAAAGATTGATCACAGCTCTCATATTTATTTTAATTTGGTTTTACTTTTATTTAACCAGGTAGTGCATTATTATGTATTGTTATGTATTGTATTATTTTGTATTATTATTATTATTATTATTATTATTATTATTATTAATAATAATGTATTATTTTTCAAGAGAGATGTAGCGAAAAAAGCATGCGTGAAAAACAATAGTTACGATGTGCGGGGCAAGTCAAGATTCACCACATAAGCACTCAAAGCACGGCAGTCCGATGGCAGATGAGGAACAAGGCTAAATAGAACAAAGGATGGACACGTACGTATTCAGTGAGCCAGCCTCAATAGACATCATCACATCACTCCTGGATCCAAGGGAAGCTCCGGAGCTATATCTCTTGCAGTTCCACGTGTCACGATCCTGTCATCCAGAGCAGAAGAGCAAAGTGACATCAAAGAGGCGTTCGAGAATGGCGCCTGCATATTTGAGTTCCGTCACCTGAAACGTGTTGTACACGAACAGACACTTTACACTTTCGGCAAAATACCCGCACGCCCCTGCCAGCCAGCGCCGCGCAAAAGCACATTATTCTTAAGCGTGACGGCATCTGACCTAGAAATTACAACGAATCACTCATCCAGATTCCAAATGAGTTGCACGCATCGCGAGGTTAAGTATTGATTTGTCAGACAGTAACCTTGGTGTTCCCTTCAATCACTCGACTTCAATGATTCTACTGCTCATAACTCTCGCCCTCACCTCCATAAGGCCCATTTTTCACGAGACATTTCTCGCAGCTAAATAGGCATTACGCATCGTCCAATGAGAGCGCATCTTTCTGGAATAACTGTACGATTTGGTTACAAATCATCACTAAGGCGAGAAGAGAGAGCTTAATCTTCTTTTAATGCAAAACATGTCTCTCCTCTCTGATCATGTGATCATCCCACAAAACATATGTCCTCTCTGATCATGTGATCATCCCACAAAACCAACACAGTCTCACAGAAAATTGTATAATACCAACGATATGGACCAACGTTGCTATTTTACAATTTCGGCTCGAAAATTGTAAAATAGTAACGTTCTGAGATTTTAGGGTGAGGATTAGAGTAGGGGGAGGGGTTAGAAACAGAAAATCTCCGTAAAACACGCCCAAACCACGCCCACCGCTGTAGACGCATACGTTCCCATTTTACAATTTCTTAGCCGACATTGTAAAATACCAACGTTTGTCCACAAACGTTGCTATTTTACAATTTTTTTGGAGATCGGGTTGCACAAAACATGTCTCCTCTCTGATCATGTGATCATCCTACAAAACATGTGTCTCCTCTCTGATCATGTGATCATCCCACAAAACATGTGTCTCCTCTCTGATCATGTGATCATCCCACAAAACATGTGTCTCCTCTCTGATCATGTGATCATCCCACAAAACATGTGTCTCCTCTCTGATCATGTGATCATCCCACAAAACATGTGTCTCCTCTCTGATCATGTGATCATCCCACAAAACATGTGTCTCCTCTCTGATCATGTGATCATCCCACAAAACATGTGTCTCCTCTCTGATCATGTGATCATCCCACAAAACATGTGTCCTCTCTGATCATGTGATCATCCCACAAAACATGTCTCCTCTCTGATCATGTGATCATCCCACAAAACATGTGTCCTCTCTGATCATGTGATCATCCCACAAAACATGTGTCTCCTCTCTGATCATGTGATCATCCCACAAAACATGTCTCCTCTCTGATCATGTGATCATCCCACAAAACATGTGTCCTCTCTGATCATGTGATCATCCCACAAAACATGTCTCCTCTCTGATCATGTGATCATCCCACAAAACATGTGTCGCCTCTCTGATCATGTGATCATCCCACAAAACATGTGTCTCCTCTCTGATCATGTGATCATCCCACAAAACATGTGTCTCCTCTCTGATCATGTGATCATCCCACAAAACATGTGTCTCCTCTCTGATCATGTGATCATCCCACAAAACATGTCTCCTCTCTGATCATGTGATCATCCCACAAAACATGTCTCCTCTCTGATCATGTGATCATCCCA